>NC_041022.1:201384-573884 GCF_900634625.1 Parambassis ranga | reverse complement strand
AGTGATGACTCTTTACAATATTCAAATGAACTCAAACACACAATCTCACATGTTTTTTTACAGGCAATTAAAAAAAACAGTGAGGGAGAGGATCCAGATGAGGATCCAGCCTGAAGACAAAGGGAAACATTTCATTCAGTCTGTGCTTCTTCTACCACCTCCAGAGAGCAGTGGCACCAACATGCCACCCAGAGACGTCCCAGGACCCGTGGAGAACTTTCAAACTGCGATTCTTAGCTTTTTGACTATTCTGTGTTCATCTGGAAGAAAAATAAATCCTTAAAGGGAAGCGTGTTAAATCATCTGAACGTGACCTCCACACCCAAAACCACAAGATCTCTGGGTAATCGTATTACCCCCTGCAGGGCTCCCTTTGCTCTTCTTATGGAGGAGGAGGAGGAAGAGGAGGAGGAGGAGGAGGAAGAGGAGGAGGAGGAGGAGGAAGAAGAGGAGGAGGAGGAAGAGGAGGAGGAGGAAGAGGAGGAGGAGGAGGAAGAGGAGGAGGAGGAGGAGGAAGAGGAGGAGGAGGAGGAGGAAGAGGAGGAGGAGGAGGAAGAGGAGGAGGAGGAGGAGGAAGAGGAGGAGGAGGAGGAGGAAGAGGAGGAGGAGGAGGAGGAGCATTAACGGACAAGCTGAACAGAATTTACTCTCTACCCCATTTTTGAAGAAGTGACTTTGGACACAGGTCTCATTTAGGCTCCTTTAATTTGCTTCAATGAGACCCTCATATTTAAAAACCGAACACACCATCATCACATGATCCAATGGAAGCCAGTCATCATCTCTAACGTTGGAAAGAGTGAACACATTCAGCGTACTGTGATGTTTACTGTGACTGCAGCGCCTCACATCGATGAGTCCAAGTCTTTACGCGCCGTGTGTCTCTTACATTTTGCACAATGACAATGAACTGTGAAATATTTAGCCCCACAATTAAACAATGTTTAAAGCTCAACAAAGGCTCCTCCTGCTGGGACACTTCCTCATCTGTTGATTTGTCAAAGCCGCTGTCGGTCGCCTAGGTTACAAGGCTCCACTCGGATCGTGTTGCATCTCTTTTAACGCACAAATCAAGTTGCGGCAACCGTTCCCATGGAAACACAGTATTAACAGACAATGCGAGAAAATAGCAGTAGGCATGCTGTCAAGCTTTTTTTTTAGTGTACAGCACATACATGTTGAGTCTAAGGCAAGTGCATGTTCAGAGTGACGACGCCCAGCACACTCGGGCAGCTCGAGGCTTTAATAAAACACTAGACGCTTGTAGCCGTCTGCAGATTCCCCCGATTCACTGAGAGCGTAAGACAGAAAGGAAAACGGCTTCATATCATCTCACCTCCCGTCTGTCTGATGTCAACATGCACCATGGCTTTTACCTGACTATACACTTACGTCTCTTAATATAACTTTGTACAAGATATGAATGAATCTCTTCAGAGGACTGTGAATGAGTTCCAGTCTTATTCAACAACAACAAACATCGCACATCCTGAGGATTAAAAAAAATAGAAGAGAACGGACTCAGGGAGCAGGCGATAAAAACAGAACGACCAGACAGAAGCAACACGATAAAAGTTTAAGAGGAACCCTCTCTGCTACCGATTTAAAAATGTAGTTTTGGTATTCTGTTATCTAGGTGTAGATATATGGGTCCTTAATTTATGTATGAATTTGGACATGTGGCAGAAAATGGTTTGTTTTCCATAAATACTGCCTGTGTTTACCCGTCTCCCTGTCAACATCTACAACAGTGACAAGCCCCCGCTTCCCATCATAAACAGACTATGGCTATCCTTCACATAAAATATTTGATCATTTAACTGTCAGAAGGACCACAAGTGATCTTAAATATTAAAAAAAAACTTATTACAGACAACATAATTCAGGCCTCTCACGTCCTAACCAGACCTTTACAACTCCCAACAGAATCTCACTGAAAAATAGATGCACTGAAACTTTAAATATAGTAAATACTTTGAATTTCTATATTAACAATTACTGACGTCACAATACTTAAGCAACTCCAACAAAAAAATAAACAAATCCAATCTTATGTTTGATTAATGTCTTTATGGTTTTTCTTTTACTAAAAAGGTGCTGGGCAGGAAGTGTTCAGGGGGGGGTGTAGGCAGAACCACAGTTTTGCAGCCAGTGTCCTTCACTCTCTCTAGTCAGTGACATTTAACTGAATGTATCAGGGTGAGGTCAGAGTTCTACTTGTTCTGGGTCACTGGGACGGGAGGGATGAGGCTACAGTAGATTTTGTTTCCTAATAAAACATTCTGTTCTTCCTCCACGGAGGTGCACATGGAGGTTTAATTGCTCCTTTCTCTCTGTGCTTCCCTCTTGTCTTAGTCTGTCGCCCTTCAGAGTGATGTGTCCTGGTGGATTGACTGCAGACAGCCCAGCAGCTGGTGATAGGGGCTG
Organism: Parambassis ranga; assembly: GCF_900634625.1. Lineage (NCBI taxonomy): Eukaryota > Metazoa > Chordata > Actinopteri > Ambassidae > Parambassis > Parambassis ranga. The sequence continues at coordinate 571,457 of NC_041022.1, read as the reverse complement.
CCTGGCGAGGCCACGGTCTCAAAGACGGACTGGAAAGCCCTGCGATCCAGCTCCTCGTCAATCTGGTGCCGGTAGAAATCCATCGCCACCAAGCAGAACAGGTTGACGTCCACCACCTCACTGGAGCCCATTCGGCTGATTACGTGTGGCAGCCTGGGTTAGAGGCAGGAGAGTCAAGGACGACACAGTTCAGACATTTAGACAGATATACATGCATGGTGTGTTATGGAAGGATACAGAGCCGAGATCCACTGGGAGGTGGACGCAGAGACAAAGAAGCAGGAGAGGCTCCACATGGCCATGGCCACCGGTGTCCTCTGAGTGAAGTTGGACAGAGATAACAGCACCCAGTCTCGCACCATAGATGACTGGCCTGTAGCATGCAGAGTCTGGAAAACCTGGGTAAGGGTACAGCAGAGACAAGAAGGTAGAATACATCACAGGTAGAGAGGTTTACCAGAAGAATAAAATAAATCACAGTATGCAGATAAATATATAAAATTATAGCCAGAAAGTAAATATTAAATACAAAGCTCATGAATGATGGAAGTAAATAAGTCTCAGTTGCCACAGGGACAAGCAGCAGAGGTGTTTTCTTGTTTAACCTTTTTGTAGGTATTTTCTAAACCTGAGCTCTGTTGGAACCATACATTTGCTACTAATTCTACTGGCTGCACTGATCTCAATTTAGTTTTTTACATTTCTGTGAACACTGGCAGCCAGCATCTTTGTTTAACGTTGTCCAGACAACAGCACAACAAAAAACTGCCTGCTGTAGCCAAAACAGAAGCACCAAGGACCTAATTGAAATTCCATGCAATGCTCCCAATACGTTGCAACATTGTCTGATCAATCCGATTATTCCCACGTCCAGCTTCATACACAGGATACAGTAACACAGTTTATAAATCACACTGTGTGCACTGCAAGCCTGCTGACCTTGTAGACAACGGTGGCCATGAATTGTGGGTACGGCTGCTGATTGGACAGGAACTCTCCGATGACCTTGTTCATGACATCCTGTGGTGGAAAGAAGTCGTCCAGGAACTGGGGCAGAATCCTGGACACCACTCGAGCCTCGCTGGGTAAACCTTTCCTAATCCTGCGGACAGGAAGCCCCACAAGAGCAAATGAGGAGTGCATCCGCCGCCACAACCAGTTTATTTTACCAACGCTACAAACCCATGAAAAAGGCTGCAAGTCTATCTGTAGGCTTTATTATTCGTCTTGTACAATGTTTGTGGTGTGTGTTTGTGTACCTGTCGAAGAGCACAGAGACCCTCTCCATGGCAACAATGATTGACTCGCTGTCCGGGGCCTGAGGGTCAGAGTGTGCGGGGCGGCTTGCAGGGCTGGCTTTCTCCTTGCCTGAGGAGAAACCAACATGACCCGCCGTGATGCCCACCGCCTCCGCTACAGCAGAGGAAGAGTCAACCTGACCTCTAACCCCTGTCGCGTCTGAACCCGACGCAAGCACCGCTGAGAAGACGAGAGGGGGGGGGGGGGGGCGGCACCGGCCGAACCAGTGGGGTAAAGGTTAGAGCGGGAGTTGGGACAGTCGCATCACATGACTCAGATCAGAACGTTGTTGACCTCAAACTAAAAAAAAACTGGTCAATTTCTGGGAGCTACACTCAGTTAAACCACATTCTTAAGGTTTTCTATAAGTGACTGGTGCTGAAAGTATTAGAGAGATTTAAAATGTTTCCCAAGTACATTACATTCTGGATTAGCCTCTCCTTAATATGCTTTCAACTTGCACAGACGGCACAGGAGATATGCAGAAAGTTATTGGATGGTTTGCATTTGCAGGATCTAGGGCTTATTCAGAGCTAGCTCTGAGTAACTAAGTAGTAAGGCCATGTAGGCTGACAGCGTCGGGACAAGGACATGCTAAGAGTTAGTAAGGGGCCAACGTAAGGGTTAGAGGTAGGGTACATCAGAGGTATGTACAATATATACAGTGCAATTTATTACATGCAGGAAGGAAGCAGACGGTGTATGCACACTGTAATGGGTGAAAGGGAAACTCAATGAAGGGAGATCGCAATTTAGACTAAGTACATGACATGAGTATGAACAACGGTCACTGTGCCACAGAACTAACACTAGAAAACAACATGCACAGAGATCCTGCTACAGCGGCATGCAGACTCATGCATTACTAGTGAACTAGCATTTAAATAAGCATCAATACAGATGATCCCACTTCTCTTTTAATCATGTTGCTGTATGGTCACTCGAGGCCAGGCTTAAATAACCTGTGTGTGAGGATAGGTGGTGGGGTTACGTCTTACATGCCATTAGGAAGGATGGGGTTTAGGATGAGTACATGAGGAAGAGTGCATGCAGGTTGCCAGCTAGCTTTACGTTACAGCATGTTTGCGAAAGACACAGCAGCAGCAATGGAAGCAGCACCAGTCCTTATATTGCACATGCTGCATCAGCATTTGACACCGCAATATATTTTTAGTGACAGATGTTATGTTAGTTGTCATTTTGCTTACCAGTGTACATGCAAGTGAGCATGAGGCCCAGGGCAGCCATGGCTCTGTGAGGTGACGGCATGTTGACTCGATCCACGCTGAGTTTGACCAACGCCTCTCCGTCCACACGCGACAGCTGCTCTGACAGCAGGAGGCGCTCCAGACCACGAATCACACAGTGATAGATGACCGAGGGAGTGGAGTCCTCGCTGGCTGACACCATCACGCCACATAACTGAAGGAGGCAGATGGAAAAGATGAAAATGCATTCATTTTCTTTTTAACTCTTGTAGAAATAGGTTTTGCTTTCCTCCTTACCTGTATAACTCCAGCCATAAACTCAGCTCCTACATCTAGAGGATAGTTCTCCATCATGTAGAAAGCCACTGCACACATCACTAATACATGCTGCTGGTTATGCAGGTTCACACAGCTGCAGCAGAGACAACAGAGAGAAAAATAAATAGATACATCTGGAAAGCAGTCTGTATTCACCTACAAATCAAGGGCAGCACCTAGGGGCTACGAGGTGCAATGCACTCTATTTTCTATCACCTTATTAAACAGGATAAAAGCTAATTGAAGCCAAGATCCTCTTACAGAACAGGGGGGGTTCCCACAAACTGACATTAAACACACTGGCTCCCTGAGGCCATTTCATCAACAATTCAGCTTATTAAGAGATGAACCGAGGCCAGTGTCTGCGTGTGCGATACTCACTGAGCAATAGCTCTTAGGTTGGACAGCAGGTACTCAGAGACAGTGGGGATGAGCTGTTTAGCTGTATCATCCAAGAGGTCACACTCCAACACATACAGCACCCCATGCAGGGCCCCCATGCGGCTGGGCAGGTGGGTGCTACGCAGGGTCGTCTCCAACAAGCGACACACAGGCTCGGCTATCACTTTGTCCTAGAAATGCACATTCAAAGCTTTTATACAGCAGTTTGAGTACAATGAAAATGGCTCTGCAGAGCCACACACAGCTTTACCCACCATGCCTAACACAGCCGCAGCCTTGCAGATGGCCGGCACCAGGTACTGATTCAGGATCTCATCCTCTGGTGGGTGGAGCTTCTGCAGTTCCATGAGGGTGGAGAACATCATGTCAAACTGGTTCCTCTCTGTGAACAAGTCCGACACTGCCAGCAGCTAAAAAGGATGAGAGCAGAAAGAAGGTCTTTAAAACCAGGCGGTTTGAACAAAGCTTATTCATAATTGATAGAAATTAACAGATTTCTGACTAAGTATGTGTCGTAGCTCACCGATCGAACCACTTCACTGATGAGGATAGTTGGGGTCCTCCTGTTACTTGGGGAGCCAGGAATCAACCACTGGCTGTAGAGCTCCAGGAGAAACTGGGAACATGAATGAATATCCACACCTGCACGGTGCTTCCTGAAAGCCAAACACAGACAGCAGGTCAGAGGGTCCGTGCTTACCTCCCGCTTTAGAGAGGAATGTCTACATGTGTGTATTTATCTGACCTCGAGTTTATTGGAGATAAGGGTGGGGAGGTGGGTGCTGGAGTGTCTGCTTCATCTTCTTCATCCTCACCCCACTCTTCCTCCCTCAGAGGAGTGATGTTGTTACCCAACCACACAGAATGAATAGAGACCTGCCAGATAAAATGCACATTCATTAATAACACCCATCCAACAGGACCCTTCCTCCTCATCCTGCTTCTCTTACCTGCCCCAGTTTGTAATCCATGTTTCCCATTTCCCTCTCTGTGTTGATCTGAAGGAGCAGTTTCTCATGGCTGATTAAGGTCCCTGCTGAAACAAAAACAAAAAGGTATTTAGTCACTTCATAAGGAGAGGATGTCACCACAGGAGCTCAGGCTATATAGTGTGTTAATGTAGCTCCTGAGTTACCTGCAGAAGCTGCTGACAGTGAGGGCACAGGGTCCCAGGCATGGTATGGATGGTATGTATGAACATTGTCTCTCTTTGACACAAGAGCTTGAATCTCTCTTTCCACCTCTCCCCTGATCACTGCAAGCTTCCTCCCAAACCTTGGAGCAAACACACACACAAATTCACTGACTACACACTATTTTAGACTCACACACAGTAAAGAAATCATAGCTGCAATGTTACCGTGTTTCCAGCGCTTTGAGGCTCTTGTTGCGAGGCTGCTGTTCCAGACAGCTGACTGCAGGGTTTCCAGCAGTGGGCAGGGTCATGGCACTCAGCACCAGGCTGGTGATGGCCTGCACTGCTAACACATTCAATTGGGTACGCTCCAAGTCCTCCTAAAGACAAGCAGGCAAGAACAGACAATTTACAAGAGAAACGGCACAAGTAAGAAGACATGGGTACATACGCAGGAGTGACCCAGAAGTGCATATTTCCCTATTAGTTTGTATACCTCCTGCTGCGTCTCCTCCTCCTGGTCCATGGTGATGGGTTGGGTGACCAGCACCCCCAGGAGAGTGGCCCATGTCTCCTCAAACTGAGTCCTGCTGCTCCACCCTAACATACAGTACCCACAGTCCACGTAGACAAAAATGTGCATAGATAAGCGACACTGATGTTATAATCCATTGTATAAGAACTGTAAAAGAACTTCCTCCAGGATTAATAGTAATAATCTGTGTGTCTGTACCCAGTGTGTTGATGCGATAGAGAAACTCCCTGAAGACGTCCTTTTCCTGCAGGAAGTCCACAGGGATCTCAGGCAGTGTTGTGCTGAACTCTCCTCCTGGCTGTGGGGACCAGCCCAGTTTCCAAACCTATGCATCCACACACAAAAGCCTTTAAATACATTCCAAACACACTAGGCTGACCTGCCAGGACCATCTCTTTTAAGCACTGACCAGTGGAGGCACTCGCGTATAGCTGTTGACCAGAGGCAGCCGGGACAAACTGATGACAATGTTGCGTAATGTTGGTGTGAGAAAAGCAGGGATACTGCTGTTTCTATGGTGACCCAGGGAAAGGATGCTCTGCAGGCCTTCCACCAGCTCTGCCATGATCTCACATGCTTGCCACTCGCACATGTCTGGAACACAAATGTTTATATCCAACAATTCAACTGAGATGAGAAACATAAAGCATCACACCGTGCGTAAAGCAAATACGTTCAAAGACAGATGAATTCTTACGGCCGGCATGTGCGGAGTCCACTTGGTCTTCTTCAGCATCTCTTTCTCCTTTTGCTTTTTTTTTCTTCTCTGGATACAACAGCTGGTCACCAGGACTCACAGCCACTACAAGGGCAAAGTACAAAGTTAATTAGGAAATAAATAATGGCATTTGACCATACTTAATCAAATGCACTGTCCTCATTACCTGCAATAATAATGAGCCGCAGGCTGTAGATGAGAGAGCAGGTGTGTGTGGAGTACTCGGGAGTGGAGAGCTTGTTCCACACACAGGGCTGCTGCAAGGCCAGACACAGACAGGACAGAGCCCACTGCAGGTCCACACTCAGCGGTAACTGGTTCTGGAGCAGACGCCACACTATGACCTGGTCAAACAGTGCCACACACGGATGGCAGGAACATGATGAAGAATTCCAAAACAGCAGATGCAAAGCAGTCATACCATAACAAATACACACAAGACCTGATCTGATCTGATTACCTCAGTGGCAGTGCAGGTGAAAGCAGTAATGAGGTGCTCCTTTTCAGTGGGAATATGTAGTGAGGAAGGCAGCTGGCTCATGCTCAGCAGATACTGGGACAGGGCTCTGCAGAGCGACAATACCCTGGTATAGAACCCTGGCTCATCTGAAAGAGACACGATTTATGGCTGTAAGCAAATCACACTTCAGTAGACAATGTAAAATACAGGACGTTGTGCTTTCATCCACTAATCTGTCCATCTCATGATGCCTTTCTTCTCACTCACCAAACACATCTCCCAGCTGTTCCCAGTAGGGCTGGGGTTGTGGCGGTGGCAGGAAAGACTTGTGTGGAACAGGAAGTGACCCAGTGACCCCTGCTAGCTGCTCGAGGGTTACCTGCAAGGCTGTTTCCAACAAAAGTGATCCTTGCCCCCTTGCTAACCTCTGCACTCCCATACTCAGGCACGGACACAACAGGCTTAGGTTAAATTCCTGGGGAAGAGTCAACAAGGATCTTAAGGTTCTTAAACTCATCACTGAGTCTGATGTCTGTCTAAAAAAATATTACAGTGAAAAATGAACTCTGTGTGCAACCAAAGGCGGTCCATTGGCATTACCTTGCAGCTCATGACGTTGAAAAGATCATCAGGAGGTAGTTTAGTAAGAAGTTCTGTCGTCTCTAACAGGGAAACATCTCCACGAAGACAGCACTGAGACTTCACCAGAGCCACATACCACTCCTAAAAACACATGAGCCACATGAGGATTTTCCTTTCAGATGGTGCCTGAGTGAAATGTTTTGTGAGACCTCACCTTATCTGCTATGACCAGTTCAGGGGCAGGGGGCGGATCACCATCTAATGGGTGTGTTGTTACTGGAGGGGTCGGGCTGCTGGTGTCAGCAACAGTGGCCCTAAACCTGTCCAGCAGGGAGTAGAACCTCTGATGCCTGAGACAGAATGACAGGAGACACAACATTTAACACCTTTGTCCTGATAATTAAAAATGTGTCTGCACCTACTGCACAACACATGCAAAGATAATACCTACAACCAAGATGATACGATTTTGTTTGAAAACCACATATACATTGAATGAGCTACAAGACTTTGAACAAAATAGAGTTTGTGTTTGGATTAACAGAAACGAGAGAAACTCCACAAAACATGCCCTTTACACAGGACGGTTACCTCTGGGCCAAGCCACTGTTCTGGAGGTATTCTTGGATCCTGTCCAGTTCCTCCACAGGCAGCTGGGCTATACTATTCTGGAGGAAGTAAGGATTAACACAATTTACAGACAACGTAACATTTTCACACTTTTTATACAGAGTTCAAATATTTACCCCAAAGCTTGACGGCAAGAATTCAATGAAAGACCAGAGTATATTTACTCTGTCTGTTTTTATAAGCCCCTGGCATAAACATGCAGTCACATCAATTTTAACCTGTGCTGAAGAGTACCTGTAGAGTCTCAGCCAGCAACATCTCCACTCTGCGACATGCCAGTGTGTCTACCATTCGAGCCAAAACCCTGAAGGGTGTATTGAGCAGCTTGTCCACATAGAGCATCAGCAAAGATCCAGACTGACTAAGGTGGATGCCTTCCAAACACTGTAAAGTCTTCTTTAACATGGTGGGCTACAAAACAAGAAACAGAATAAGGGGTTGCAGTGAAGAAGTGATGATATAAAAATCACTGAAACTATTAAGCAGTTATTTAAGACAAAGAGAGTCACTTGATAAAGGAAGGCATCTTACAGTAGTGAGGTTGTCACAGCGGGACTGGATGGCCTGAATGAAGAGGCCACTGGCAGCTGAGTTGCGGTGGACGGCACTGATAAAATCCTGCACTGGAGGCTCATGGGAAAGATTGATGAGGTCACGTACGTGGTTAACAATCAGCCATGTCAGATGCTCAGAGTCATGGAGGTTCTGACACTAAAAAAGGCAAAAAAAGCAAAATTTAATTATGGGTTTACCTGAGTGGTGTTAGCAAAGTGTGTTGTTCAACATTCTAAGCAGTCTCACCACATAGTCACAGAAGAGGATCAAGGCTCCCCTGCGTACAATCTCCCGGTTGACCATTGCTAACCGGGACTCAGGCTTGTCCTCTTCGCCTTCCCCTGAGGAATGAGGACTCAGCAGCTTTGTGCACGAGAGGCTGTGTCTTCTGATAAGAAAAATAGACAGAGACAAAACTGATGTACAACTTGTGGTTTCCATTCAGAGTAAATTAAAGAACTCCATTAAAACTCTAACACAGAACTCTCAGAAATAACATTTAAAGTGGGTGCCTTTGCTCTTTTCATACTTGGGTGTCTGATGGACCTCAGCCCACCAGGAGTAGTTTGTGTAGTTGATGATGAGAAGGACCTGGCACCAGAGGAGGACCAGGGAGGGATGGGTGGTGATGAGGCACTGCACCATGCTGTTCAGTTCCTCTAAGGGGTAGAAGAGTGCGGCCTCAGTGTCAGTCTGTCCACTATTATCACACTTCAGCAGATGACTGGCAGCAGCTGTGATCCTGCGAAACATTCCTGAGGAGGGAAAAAATATAATGCAGTGGATTTTGTTCAGTGAATCCAAAGATAAAACATCTGCAGTACTGAAATGATATGCTCACCGCTTTTGAAGACATGTATGAGGCACATGAGCAGTGTGCCCAGCTGCTGGCAGTAGAAGGTGTGTTGCTGCTCAGTAATGTCCACTTTTACCCGCCTCGTTGAAATGTCATCCAGTAGCACACCCACCAGCTGGAGGAGAAACCTAAACAGAGGAAGGGGTAAGACCGTTTCAAGTGAAAAATAGAAAAGACAAAGGAAGAGAAGTGGGGGTAGATGTGTAAAATCGTACCTGGCAAAGGTTTCCTCAGGTGGAGCCTTTTGAGCCTCACCATTAGCTTCCTGGTTGCCAAGCACATCAGTAGTAGGTGGTCCAATAGGGGAGGGACTCTGTTGGTGCAGGCGGCGGATAGTGTGGCAGGACAGGAGGTGAGGGGAAAGGGATAGTTCGTGGATCCGAGACAGGACAATGTCTTCAGTGGACTGAGAGACTAGTACCCTGAGGACCGCTAGGATACCAGACACCCACAGCTGGACTGTAGCTACAGAGGTCTGGAGGAGCAGATGTTTTTCCAAGTCATTTAAATAACTTAAACTTTTAATATACCTCAACAGAAAGGTAGGCCTGGTATATCAGTGGTTGTCTCACCATGGTGGCAGGGATGGTGAACATACTCTTTAGCAGCATGTCTACAGGTCTGAGAGAGGATGGCGCCACAGTCTCAAACAGTGTGTTCAACACTCCTAATGCCTCCGGGGAGTCCAGATGCATCTGAGAGGACACACACATGAATATATTACATACACATACTGCTGCATCCTCAGCTCTTATCAGCAGGTTGACTTTTAACTGAATATTAGCATGAAGGAAATAAAGTTAGCTAATGAAACATCCCCAACCTGTTGCTTTGCAATCATGGGCAATATGACATCTGCGATCTGCCTTGATAACCTCTTCCACTTGTCTTCACTCTCTTTGTGACACTGCTGCAGTACAAGGATGAACATCTCCAACACCTGTTAACACATTTCAAAAGTATATGTCAGGAGAATGGCAGAGGTAATGATATTACCCTGCACTGTGTCATTGTGTCTACTTGTAACCATACCTGATGGTACTGGACAAGTCTAAGCAGCATGGAGACCACCACCTCTTTCTGTGTATCCAGCTCTTTCCCTGCATCTGCTTTGTTTGATCCTCTCAAGACAAAAAGGTCATGAACTATTGGCTGCAAGGCTGGGATGGCTGTAGAGGAAGAAAGAAAAAGTTAAAGAAGAAGCCAACAAGCAAAAGAAATAACCAGTGCTGATCTCAAAAAACACCAGGAGCTTAAAAAACTTGAAATAATTGTGAATGTTGTGCTGCTCTCACCATGTGTGACGGCTTTCCGGCCACTTGCCATGATGCCATCGCACAGCTGGATTATTTTGGGGATGCTGATAATCTGCTTGGAGTGGTAGCGCTCATACGACAACAACACCAGGAAGAAAAAGATGTTGGGAATGATGGCCTCAGAGTCTCTGTGTGTAAAGTGTTACACTTATTAAGGTAGCTAGCACAGCAAGAAGAACCAGCACAAGATTTACTGACCAGGAAACTCACCTGAACTGTCCCAATTCAATGTACTCGAACTGCTTTAGGACAAACCCTATGAACACCTGAAGCACAAAAAAAGTCAGCAAACTACAGAATGTGAAGCTGCACGCATGCAAAAATGTAAATGTGTGTCTTTTTACCTGATCTGAATCCAGTAGGCAGTAGTTGACTCTGAGCTGCACAAGCTGGGCGAGCAGGTCCAGCACCTGTCTCTGGAGGGCCACAGAGGTGCTGGTGGTGTACTGCTTCAAAGCTTTGATCACCAGCGGCTCAAAGAGTCGAATGTGGTTGTGGATGGCATTCTGGAAAAACAAAAGCAGCAGGTGTAAGCCTCGTTTGTCTATGCAGCACATTGTAGCTGCAGTCTCAGCCTGAAAAAAAAACACTAGCTGGACAAACCTTGTCTCCTCTGTGACGTGTTGCGTTTGCGATGTTGGACCTCAGCTGATTAGATGCCTTTTGCATCACATCAAACCATCTGAAAGCAGAATGAAATAGACATTTGTCACACCGATGCTTGCCTGCTCATAAGAGAGATCTGGGCTGCCACAACTTACCCAGAGGTGTCCTGCTCCTGCTCAGCCTGCACCATGTTACGGAGACTAGCATCAGCGAGGGCCTGGGTGAAGTGTGTGTACGGAGCCATGAAGCAGTAGTGGTAGAGGCCTGGTCGCAGGCTAGAAGAGCCAAGACGGAGAGCCTTGCCTTGGGAACGGCTGGGTCCACTCAAGACGCCCTCATACTGAGAGGACAGGTTGGTCCCGAACAAGGTCTTCAACAGCTAGAACAATAAGTGTCAGATCAAGTAACCCCGATATTAAAAGATGACTTGTCTACACAAGCTAGGTGTGTTCTCTTCTGATAATTTCCCTGTGCCGTCTCATCTTAATGTGAGATGATCCAAGATTAGGCAGTGAAATGGTGGAGTTCACTGAGATGTCAATGGTTGGCAAGCTGTCAGATTACAAACAGGACCACTACATCATAGCTTGGTGTGGCTGTTTCACAATTGACAAGCAAAGTAAAAACAAAAACTATGAATGGAAATATGTATGGAACCATCGCACAGGGATACCAATGCCTTTACAGGCCCTGTCGGCAGGAACCAGCCTTACTCTGTGTGGAGTCACACCAGTTGTAGCACACTGCTCAGTGCATTAACCATTAGACTGCCACACACACACACACACACAAAATGTGTAAATGCCAACAGTAGAAAATTAAACATGATTCAGACGTAACATTACTGACCTGTTGTACACAAACAGTAGCCATAGTTGGTTCTCTGGAGAAGCAGGACTTGAGATAACCCAAAATTTCCTCCACACACTGAAAGAAAAACACATTAAGAAGTTGTTTACTGGATTACCTAACATGCCAAGTTCATCCATCATACTGATAAAATTCTTACCTTGCCAATGTCATTTAGTGTGGCAAGCTCCAGCAGCTGAGACAGAACATCTAAAGTTGCACGCAGGAAGCTTCCAAACTTCTCCTGGCTACTGTGGAGGTCCAAGGTGACCTAAAAGACAAAGAACCTTAACACCACCACCATCACCGACACAAGACTTCTGTTATGACATGGATGTGTATTCTGACCTTGTAGTTGGCATGTGTTGCTTTCAGCACATCATAGAGCTTGAGGTAGGGTGGCAGGTGGTAGAAACTACCAAAAGTGGTGGATTTGTTGACAGCTGTAGACCCTGTACCATCTCCTGGCCTGCCTGCTCACAAAAAAACAACAAAATATTAGGCATCTATAGAATAAAAGGTACATGTGTTACAGCAAAGCAAGGTGTTCATATACCTGTGTTGACCTCATTGCTTTTCTTTGGGCTCATAGGGGCAGTGCTGGGCTCAGTGGCCTCCTTCTCTTTGCCTTTCCTGCGAATGGGACTAAGAGAAGGGGTGTTGCTCAAGGATGGGAGTGCAGCCTAAAAAATAGGTAGCACAGTACACACAGACATTAATACAGTCCTGAAGATACAAAGATGACTTAACTTTTAATTCAACTCTGAGCCAATGAACCCAAAAAATGAGACTTGCCTTAACTGCCGGCCCTGGTGGTGTATCATCAAGCACATGAGCACAGATGTTGAGGATCTTTAGCAGGTGAGAGAAGAGCTGCTCCACCATGGACACCAGGGAGCGTTCTGACAATGACGCCCAGGGTTCCTCCATCTTATTCGTTCCTGAACTAGTGTTTCCACTGCTGCCTTCCTCCTCTCCAGCCCAGGGGTTGCGCATGCATTTAGGAGCCACAGCTAAGGACATGATTAAGAGATCGATTAGTTTTGCTCAACAAGCGTACAAATAACAGGGTGAAGTCTTTTCACACACCAGCAAGCAGATTGCCAGAAAGCATGAGTGCATCTTGATGTGCAGAGAGATCCAATGGAAACCAGGCAGAAGACAGTAAGGAGAGCACCATGTTGGCCATCCCTACAGTCAGAGTCCTGCGCTCAGTGTCTGGTGCAGATGAGGTGGTGTTTGAGGAGGCTGAAGCACTGCTGGAATGTGACAAACTGCAGAACAAAAAGTAGGAAATTTAGCACTAGAGGTAACTGAAATGAAGAGCAAGAACGCCGACATTAAAAACATAAAAGAAATGTGTATTATGTGAGGGAACACAAACCTGAGGGCCCTGCCCCTGCTGCGGTTAAGACTAGAACGGGAAAAATAGTTGTTACTGGAACTAACGTAGCCACAGTGCCAGCCTGTGCTCCAAGTGCCCACAGGAAAATTTGAAGCCAGGAAGCACAAGGCCTCGCAGCAACCAAACTACAAAGAAACAGGAGAAACAGTGTTTTAACTAATTATGAAACACATACACTTGGTGTGCTGCTGACAAAACTGTAACCTTACCGTTAGGGCTCTGGAGGTAGATGAGGTGAAAGCATGGGAAACGGCACTAACAACTCTGGACAAGTTGTTTTCCAATGTGACATCAGACACGGCGTTGGAGAGGCTGTAGCCTCGGTACGTCCTGAAGAGACAGAAAGGTGTCACTCATTGTAAAGTTCAGTCACATGTGACAACAAAAGCACGGAGTGTATGTGTGTACCTCGTGATTGTGCTAACGGTAAACTGGGAGGGGGGCAGTGTTTCATGCATGAGAAGCTGCAGGTAGACTGAACACTGGTCACGAGCTATTGCCACCACTGGGTCCACCTGGCCCTGGTCACAGTCATAGAACAACCTGGAGACGAGCCTTGAGGAGAGACAATGAAACTTAAGTGTGGATAATGAGAAGAAAGTGGTGACAACTTCAAAAAGCTCAAATGTGCAAAGTCAGGGTTATGGGATGCATATCAGCATCCTCATGTAAAGAAAGGGTTTACCTGCTGACAGCTGAGGCGGCCACATGCCGTACTCTTGGATCATCATCTCCCAACAGAAATATGACCACATCATTCAGGACCCTCTCTTGCAGCCGCAGCCGCTAGATAGAGAAACAAGAACAAATGAGTGGCTACAGTCATCAGCAGAACATGCTAAAATAGAACAAAGACAAGCTGAGAGCTTACCCCTGTGTAATGGTGGTCACCTGTGTGTAAAGTCTCAGTTTTCCTCTCCAAGAAATTAACTAATCTGAAACAGAGAAAATGAGAAAATCTAGAATTAAAAAAGTATATTATAGTACTTTTTGAAAACATTAATTGGAATCTGTGATTTTAATAATTCAACAGATAAAAAAACATTATCCTACCGGAAGTCCATCTCAGCCAAAGTTTCCAGGAGCTCAGTACGAACAAGCCAATAAGAAGAGTCTCTGAGGGATAACAGGTCTACCACCAACTGCAGGCCAAGCTCACTCAGGGTGCTACTGCACACTGTCATAATGCAGTGCTGAAACACACACACACACACACAAAACTCAGACTCACAACATGGACAGAACGCAGACTACTTACTCACACAGATCTGTCTTACCCTCACTGCATAGCACGCCATCTTACAGGTGACGGAGGATTCGTCTTTAAGCGTTTTCTGGAGCAAAGGCACCAAGTCCACCAGGGACAGGGGGTTACCTGGGGAGCAGACCAACAGGTGAGTGCCTTCAAATACTACCATACCTTCCACATAAAAGCCCACAAACCTGTTGCACTCTGCACACTGGCCAGCCAGGTGTGTATGTTGTAGCGTGATTTGGTGAGGGCAGCCTGCATGATGGCTCCACAGAGGATGGCTGTGGCTCCTCTGATCTGAGGGTCTCCATGGTCAATGAGGCCCAGGACATCACTGATATATTGCTGCTCTGCAAGGCAAAGGGTGCACAAATACAGTCATCAATTCTGTAAGAAAAGATCTTCTTCTCTATATATGTGGTGCACAATGCTCATCCCTAAACCAGTGTGGAAGCTCGGCTTTCACTAGTTACCTTAATTGGGTCCTCCTAATCTCAGTAAGCCCCACCCACTTCACACCTGAGCTGAAATCTAATCAGCCAAAGTGAGAACACCATCTGTTTCCATCGGTCTATATACACACTGTATACCAGTGAGGGTAAGATATTGATCTATAAAGCAATTTACTCGCTGTCCCAACTCAACTTGCTACACCCAATACATAGCACAGTTTTGTAATTTACCTTCCACTGGAATGCCGTCCAGCGGCTCCAAGTAAAGGGAATTAAAGAAGGCTTCAGGATGCAGTGCTGCTGCTGCACCAACACAGCTGACCGCCAAGGCTTTCACACTCACACGCACCTCTTTGTCAGGAATCAGACCTGTAGAAACACAAAAGGCAGGCAGTGACATCAGAAACAAGCAAAACCCTGTCTGCGTAATGTAGAACAGGGCTCATAGGGAAGCTGGTTTTTATTGTTCATTGAGCCACTTACCCTTTTTTTGTCCTGTCAGCAGAAAGGAAGCAGAAAGGAGTCGTACACAGTGCACTAGTGGCTCCATTCCCTGGTCAGTGTAGTGGCCAATTGGACCCTTTATTCGTGATGGCTGTCAGACATAAGATCATCGTAAAATCAGACGCATAATAAATATGTTGTTTTACGTGTTTGATGTACACTTCAATGGAGATTATGTTTGTGGATTTGATTTCAACCTTATTGTCAGGTTCGGGTTCAGCAGGTTCTTCCTTTGGTATGAAGCGATCCACGCTGCTGTCTGAACCCTGCCGGTTGTGACCTCGGCCTTCAAACAAATGAGGCTTGCTCAGAGCTGCAAACAACATAGAAACAATAACCGTTACAGGGTCTTATTATCAACTAGCAGAGCCTGTTCGACCGTAACTGAACACACAAGCATACCAAGTGCTGACTGCAGAAATGGTTCTGGGGGTTCTTCTTGGGATGAAGATGGCGCTCCTTCCTCTTCTTCATCCTGTAGTGTTCCAATCTGCATCCCAGAGTACTGACTCTCGCTGCCATCCAGAACCTTATGCACACAAACACAATGACAAACATCTCAAGAAGGGAACACAACTAACTTTTACAAACACACCACATTTGACCGTTTGTCTCAGTTTGAAACACAGCTGCATGCAACCTGAACGGTTTCAAATCACTGAGTTAGAACTGCTCGACTGTGGACAAAGACGTAACACAACAAAAGACTAAAGCTGGAAGTCAAACGAACACTCCAGTATTAAGAGGCCTACTGAATCATGCTTGGGTCAACACAAATTACTCAATACAGGAAAAAAAGCACAGGCTTGAGAAATTCTACAATCCTGGTTGCCACAATCCGAAGGAAGAGCAAGCTTTTGATCCAAAACATTTGACACTGAAATCAAAATTTCAAATTTAGATGCATGCGTGTTTAGGTCATCTACATTTAGTTTATCTTTAATTAAATTTGTAGAGTTTGGTGACATGTTCCCTTCCTGCCGTGAGGAGCCAATTTGAAATAAATACTATAGGGATGTAATAATTCTCTGTGTTTGGCTACTGCTGGAACAAAAGCCTGACACAGCCTTTCCACACAGCAGAGACAACCACATCTGAAGGAAAGTCATCAAGAAACACTTTGCATTCATGCCTCTACATCTGGGTTTCACTGCAAGCCAGCCCCCACATGGGACGTCATGGTGGCTTGTTTTCACAAAAGTTTTCGAAACCCATCTGCCTTGTGGGAGGGAATCACACCAAAAAGGAAAAAGAGGTAATAATTATTGTTAATGACAACAACTGGGGGAAACAAGAAGGAAGCTGGGAAAAGTTTGTGCATGGGTTGACACGAACAAGCCAACAAAAGGTGGGGAAAAATGGAGCCAAACATTTTGGAGACAAGCAAGATGCTCCCACTCTGTTCAAAGCGTCCAATTGGCTGACCTTGTCACTAGTGCTAGAGGAAGAGGAGGTGGCATAGAAGGAGGAAGAGGAGGAAAAAGAGAAAGAAGACGACGAAGAGGAAGCGGTGTAGACAGAGGAGTCGCTGTCTGTGCCATCAGGACCCTCGGTGGAAGTTGGTGAGGGTGGGGATGGCTCGATCACCCGCGGCAATGGAGTGCGCGACTGCGGCGACGTGAGGAGAAGGAAAAAGGGAGGAGGGGGGCAAGACCGCAGATGTAGAATGATTAGAATAGAGAAGGGTTAGGCGATTTTTTTGGTTGAGGTGCAAGTGATGTTCATCTAATACCAATGACTGAATTTGGGATGTTTGTTTGAAAGAGCAAAAAATAACAAGATATTAAAAAAAGCAATTTAAGTGGTTTGCATGATGTGCTTTCATATTTATTTGCTTTAATGCTGCTCAAAGTCACACCTTGTTCACAAGTTTTAGGCTGCAGGGTTTTTCTAATGACTTGATCAACATGTTTCGCTGCAGCTGAGAACACGAGTTCCTGAAGTGTAAAAATGAGTGAAAACCATCTCCCAACAGCACAAACTGAACCAAATCACTAGCACAACAGCCAAAAGCCAGCTTTCTTAAGCAAGAATGGAAATTTGGCTCATTTGAAATACCTAATTCTATGTAGCAGCATTCTTGAACAAAGAACAATGCCAATAGGGACTTAGGGTTCTAAGTTAATCACAGCTTTACATGCTAATTAAACCTTTCATTGTCTAGGGAAGCCCGCTGTCCTCACACATACACAGAAACTGAAAATACAGTATGCTCAAGACTTAAACAAAATGAATCTCACTCATCTGCTTACACAGTCACACTCACCAGTTCTGCTACATCCGATGGAGTGACAGCCGAGTCCGGTCCCTCTGTGGTGGTCTGTGAGGAGTCGCTGGGTGGAAGAGAGCGATCATTAGTGCCTAGCAGCGTCCCGCCTTCTCCCAAGGGCCCACCCTCTGGAGTAGCGTTCTCAGGTGTGGTGTAGTCGGCCGTTTCTGGGGTAACATTGGCCCCGCCACTGGAGCTCCGACTCAGCATTTCCTCCTCGTTGTCATTGGGTGACTCAGGAGTGCCTGATGCAGATGTGCCGCCTCCACCGCCTCCTTGCTCTGAGGAGGCACTGAGATCCACAGAATCACCAGGCTGTAGAGTGTGCTGGGAGGAGCGTGGCTGCTCTGTGATGATGTCCACCTGGGCTGCAGAGGAGCCGTCAGCACCCACAACTGATGCTGAAGTTATGAGAAAAAAATATATTTAATGAATTAAAAAAAAAATTCAACATTTTCTTGATGGGTGCAACTCACCTGTGAAGGCACCCGTAGGGACCTCAGCCCTTTCAGGGTCATCTTCCAACCCATCCTCCTCCCCAGAAAGCATTTTACCTGGAGAAAACAGATTTACTGTCAACAAAAAGTACCAGCACTGACACCATAGGAAAGGCACTTAACCAAGGTGGCGTCAAGGTTTACTTCCAACTGAGTGCAAGGATTCATACAAATAGTTGTAAGGCTAACAACGGATCAAGAAAGATCAAGAGACACTGTTGAAGGTAAAGTTGCTGAAGTCCTAAATTTAACATTAAAAACGGGGCGAGTAAGGAGATAAACAGGACTAGTCACCTCTCTGTTTCCTGAGAATGAGTGGGCTGCAGGAAGACCCTCCCCCTGCTGCAAATGCCAGGAAAACAGGAAGGAGAAACAGGAGGTGAAGAGAGAAGCAGCAAAAGCTCAGAAAGCATTATAGGAAACGGTTATTTAAAGGTGACACAGTATGAGACAGGGAGCAAAGAAAAGGGCCCAAAACACAGACCAAAGCAGAAACTAGAGTGGAGCACTAAACAGTTGACTGATCTCCTAAAGAGGTCAGCACGAGTGAATGAATTAAAAGTTCTGGAGTCCTAAGGGCTGGGTGACGAGGTAAACAGTTAATTTGGTCAACACCATACGGGACAATGGGGTTAATAGTCCCAAGTGACTGATAACATTACCAATGAACTCAAGGATGCTGCCAGAACGAGCCCGGTTCTCAGCGTCCTGGCGAAACACGGTAGCATGTGAAATGCTGCCAGCGGTGATGAGCATGTGCAGCAGCTCTGGTGGTGGAGTCCTAAACATCTGCTGCAGGAGTTCCAGTGCAGCTGTGACCACATTGTGATCCCAATGCTGAGTGTAGTGCAGCGTCAGCTCGTACACCTTCAAACAAAAAAAGAGTTGTTCCACAAAAACCATACAAACTCAGGCACACGTGCAAGCTCGATTCTCCCACCTGTAGAAGTTGTTCAGGTGTTGGCTGGACATCAGCCTCCTTTCTCATGACCCCAAAACTTCCTTTGAGGCTGGTGGTGTTGACTTGCTGCTGCAGCTGAGGCATCAGGTAACGAAGCGTTAATAGGACACCCAGAATTAGGTGGCTGGCATGTTCTTCATCCACAGGAACCAGCAGACCTAAAGGAACACAGGTGAGCAAATTAAACTCAACTGTTAAGTTAAGAGTATAAAAGCGGGGAGTTTGTGTATGAGTGTGGGCCTTTGTGTGACATACCCAGCAACACATTAAGGAGCCAGGTGTAAAAGTAACTGGTGCGTCTGGAGTGTTGGCACACACTGACAGCTGAACTGGCCGCTGTCCGTCGAATGGTTGGGGAGCTGGACTTCAGGTTAGCTACGAAAGACTTTAGCAGCACCTGAAATAAAAGAGGGTTAGAGCACAATGAAAACAAAGCTACCAGGTTATTGTATGTTCTCCAAAAGGTAGTATCCCATGCACTATGACGTCTCTTTTGCCTAGGACATGAGGTGGGTACCTTGATCTCACTATCATTGGCAAAGTGACCCAAGGCTGCCATGATTTTGGGCATTGCTGCAGCTAGTGTCTCCTGCACTGTCTCCTCCTGCCTCTTGGTGATCCGGGTGAGGCACGGCAGCAGATTGACCAGGTATGGTCTGCACCACAAGGGAGAGATGGAGGAGAGGACAGATTAAAGGAGTAAGGAGGAACAGAGGCAGAAGATGTTCTGATTAAAATGTTATACCTTGAACTGTAACTGTAAATATTTGGGTCCCATTTTGACCATGATAAAGACAGCTATGTAAGTACTGTGTCTATACCTGCATTTCTGTGGTCTGATGAGGTGGGCAAGCTCAGCAAACCGCCACAAAGCTGCCCTCAAACTCCGAGAGGCACCATTCTACATAGGCACACAAAATGTAACGTCACTTAAGCATTTCCACAACAGGGTGGGACGTCATCCAGTCACCGTTACACATAAAACAATTCACACTTGACATGACACAAACCTTTGTCATCAGTCCACAAGAATTCATACTGTACAGACACAGATCTCATTACCTTTTTGATTTCTTTGTACAGCTCCAGCTGAAGTCGAGGCAAGTTGGAGTCCATCAGTGCCTAAAAAAATTAAAAGACAGATAACAACATGAGAAACGTAACATGGCCTAATCTGACCCCACTGCATAGGAACTTAAAATAAATTGATGAGCGTGCTATGACTAAACACATAAAGTGGTGTATTGAAAGAAGCTTTGCGGGTCCAGCTCACTTTGATGATTTTATTCAGGCACTCGTCGGCTACCATCCGGACATCTGATTCGCTGTCATCACTACAGAGCAGGAACATCTCCATGGCGATGCCGAGCAGTTTCTGAAACTCTGGAGACGTTCTGTTCCCCGAACCATAGAGGAAAAAAAGTCAGGTAAATGTAACTACACCAGAAGATTTTAAACTTCACACCTAATATAAAGCCATGTGGTCACATGTGCGACCTAATTACTCGATAGAGCGACCAACAAAAATCTGAGGTTGCACTGTGCGACCAGCCATTCGGGGGAAAAAACTTCTCTGCGACTCTGAAAGTCTCCCTGTGGTTCAACAACAGACACACGTTAGGCCCGTATAGTGGAATAAACCAATCAGAGATAGTGAAGGGCGGGAAACTGGCTGCAAATGATGCAAGCGTGCAAGATGCTCGGCCCATTTTTGGCATCACTTCTTTAGCAGCTATGATGCTGTGTGTAATATGCACATCCAGTCTGTGGTTGTAAATATTACAATGTGTGTAATGTCATAAACACACTGATACACTATTTTAACAGCAAAAAAACATGTTACATTTATGCTTTTACTGCTTTTTTCTGCCTTTTCCTTCAGTCAGAGCTTTTTTTTTAGCCCAGTTCATCACAGCCTTAAAAAGGGATCAACTGAAAGACCTACAACCTTAGGAAAAGGTTTGATTGACACAAATCTGACTGTAGTTTAAAATAACAGGGCCTACCTCACTGACTGAGCCACAATGTTTTCGCATATTGTCAGGCAATGGGTCACCCTGTCCTTCTTTGTGGTAGCTTGTTCCTTTTTCCTGTGGAAGTGAGAAAGCAAGATGTGCAAGTAAGTAAAAGAGAATGAAAGTGAGGGCATCTTTACATGGTATGAATTTCATCTTATGCATAAAGACAAACAGCACATTTGATGTAAAACACAGTATCAGAAATCAATCAACCCAAAACAAATAACTGGGTTCTGTAGTTGTCACAGAAGAGACAGCCACTACAATAACACAGTGGCATTAAAAGGCATCAGCCTCAACATTTAAACTCAACAGTGTTCTTAGTTTTTTTTTTTTTTTTAAACACCACAGTGGAAACTCACAAGACCTCTTTTTCAGATGTATATATCATCAGATATTCAAAATCACTGAACAGGAGCATCCTAAAATCTGTCACATGCAGTAGGATGTGTGAAGGAGGCAGATGGGAATGTAGCATTCCAGGTTTATACGTGTATAATTAAGATGACATATGGATAAATCTGCAACTGTCTGCATAAACCCTCAAAAACCTGGAGATTATATAAATAAAAAATAATGATTGCCCACATCAACTTGGAGATTACGTCAGTACAGGAAGCCCCCATGTTACTGCGACTTGTCAAAGGCAAACGTAGTTAGCGTTGTAAGACCTTAGCCCTCCTGTGTTATTAACCATAGAATAATCACACAGACCTTTGACCTGGTCATCCTGGACAGATTTCACAGGTGCGTGGGCATCAATAAACGGTCGCCTTCTATGTTTGATATCACTTTCCTTAGAATCTGCCTAAGTGACAGCCAGATCACGCTGGAGTCTCGCCAAGCAGAGACACAATGTCCGGCAACAAGTAGATCAAAAATGGCTGAGAAGTTTAAATGAGAACTCAGATTAAATAGCTTAGCTTGCATGTTAGCGTAAGTAGCTGCAAGCTATCCTGATAATCACTGTCGTTGCTAAACGAGCTAAGCTAAGGGTCTAGCCCAGTGGCTGTTAGCTTGCTATCCTATCGCCGTTGGACAAAAATCCACTTACTGTCTCTGGACAAGCTCCTCGGCGGTTGGTGGTCCCTGTTGTTGTTGGAATGACTTCAGAGACTCAAAGGCCTTCATCAGTTTCTCCATGGTGGCCATTTTAGCAATCTACAATAAGCGAGCTTGCTTGACTAGCTAATATTTACTATGTGAGCTAACTAGCTAGCACAGGGGGGACAAGTTAGCGTTAGCGCACAGAAAGAGCAAGAGGTGCGTAGTGCGACGAGAGTGCAAACACTGCTCGCGACAGCTACCACCGGCTCTCCACCTTCTGTTCTTGTAAGAAGTCTCTTATTCTTTCACACCGCTGTCTCTAAATGAACCAAATGTTGCCTGATAATAAGCCATCTTTGATGCAGCGCTGCGCTCCCCCCGACCAATCACACCAGGAAGTGGCATATGTGACAGCTTGACAGAGAGGGGAGGAGCGCAATGGCAGTGACCAATCAGACTGCGACTTTACGTTGAGTGACATGACAAGGAACCAATGAGCGATTGCAATGTTTCCCCTTTTGTTGTTATTGTTGCTGTCATGGGACCGCAGAAATCAGACTGCAGGACAGATTCTTTCAACTCTATTTTTCATTTTATTTGTTGCTGTGGGTTTTCTCAGTGCGCCAAAGTTGAGTGGGAGGTGTGAGAATGGGTTTTAGGTGCAGACCAGCCTGTCACCTGATATGGACGAACACACTGTGGATTTAGAAGCCTAGTGTTATCATTTCTGAGATGGCTGAGGAGGATGAATGAAGAGAAGACAGTCATCCAGTTATAATAAATGAATGCATTATTAAGTGTGATGTGGTGGTATATATTATATGCCTCCACTTAACCACTTCCCTCCTCTTATCCATGTTTGTTTATTTACAATAAATGATTGACACAAATAAGTCAAGACACAGTATTTTTTTATACAAATGGCAGTGTATTATTTCATAATTACAAATGTCAGATATGGTACAACAACCAGTGATACAACTTGTACAAGAATTAACAATGACTGCAGTGGTTGAACGACATGACTGTACAGATACAAAGAAAAACAAAAGAAAAGAAAAATCAAGAAGTCCCAGGCCCGGTTTGAATACCCAGAATGCATCTGTCATTCCTCCACTTCCTTTAAAAAGTGTTTTAAACTGACAAAGTGACAACCTCCACACTTTTATTGTTGGTTATCCCAAAACTATAGACCGTCCCCAGATTTGTGGGGCACGCCTCACCATCGGTGCCTCGGAGGAGGGTTAGGAGGAGAAGGTATGCTCGACACGTATTCAAACCAGGCCAACTCAGCTGGTCAGCTTGCCATTCATAAAGTCGTCCTCAGATACCAGTGAGATATGTTGGCACTAGAAGGTCATTTACATATACAAGGAACCTGAAGTATTACAAACTGATACATGCTTGAGTAATAAAACATATGCATTTTCTTTTTTAAAACAGGCATTACAATGCACTTAGTGCGGACATTCAAAACTGTTGAGCTGTTGAAAGTTCCTTTATGTGAAGGAATTTCTGTGAGAATGGACGGAAGAATAAAGAGGCTGAAGAAAAGAAGGCGAGGGATGTTAGAACTTAACTTTGTAGTTGGCACATATAATAATAATAAAAAAGGCTGTCAGTCTTTCTTCAGTAAAGTCTTCTGATTAAAAAAACATATTTATGTTGCTTTTGGTATCATTGGCAAAAAAAGAAACAGTTAAAGACACTTCCTATTGTCATTGTCAAAACACTCCATAGTGCAATGAAAACCCAGCTGAATTTCTTCACTGCTGTGTGGATGGTATGAAAGTGAAGATCCTCAAAACAACGACAGATGAGGCATGGGTGGTGTGGTGGACACAGTTTTGTTTTCCCTGTGAGGATGAGTGAATGTGTGTGTGTGTGTTAGAGAGCTTAGTTACATCATTTACAAGGTTTTTGAGGCTAAAGAGCTAAGAGGCTAAAATCTACACAGGCAAGCAAAATCAGCTTCAAAATGTGCCTGAGAGCAACAAAACATTTCAAATAAAATTTAAAAACAAACTCAGAAACTCAAGTGATGAAAAGCCAGCAACAGCTCGATGCACACATCTGATTCCTGATGGTGGAATGTGCGACGGGGGACGAAAGTTTAAGGACGCTTCTTCAAATTCAATCAGTTATATAGGGGATTATATGCGTACCATTTTAAATGTATGTGGTTTAATTTGTTAACAAAACAATGCTTTTGTGTGGCACAGATAAAAGAATCCCTTACATGTACTGCAGGTACTGCACAAATATACTTTAGCTAATTTACTTGAATGCATTAGATTGAACAAAGCTGCATTAGCTTACAGTGTAATATACACATACACACAAAACTAACATGTCCAGGTGGGGTATTCACAGCATTAAAAAACAGGTGATCAGGAGTAAACAACATCAAAACAAAACAAAAAATGGCTTCAAATATGACAATAAACTAAATGGTAAACAATCCTGATTATAAAATGGGAAATGTGTAGAAAAATGAATTTGTTCATGATTGGTTAATTCGGAAGGATGAACAACAATTGTGATTCAGCAACTGGCACACAAAGAAGCAACCGTCTCATTCCTATGAGGGAAACATACAGGAGTAAAACTGGGACTGTTAAATGTGGACGTCATTAGCATTAACAAATGTGTGTCTTTATCAACAACACAGCTAAAGCCTCGAGCTCTAAACGGAGGTCTTACAGGCACAGAGGCCGGAGCAGCTGCTAGCAGCTGAATCTCTGGAAGTTATCTGGATGCAAGAGCGTTATTTTAGAATATACAGAGCCAGGTCGGGTCACTATCATCAGTCTCTTTGTTCCACCTCACTCTCCAGTCAACCAGTCACAGGGTTTCTGGTACAGTGTGCTAAAAAATTACTAAGAAATTCCAGGGGGGAGGATTTTCCACTCTGCACGTGAAATAACTCATAATAACGAGACAGGGAAAGAAGGAACTAAAAGCCAGGGAGCATGACATTAGCAGGGAAAACAGGGAAGGAGGAATAAAGACTAATCACCAAAAACATATTCTGCCTGAGTGAAGGATGTAACAGAGGTTTACCTAACAGCTGTGCTCCCAGTGGAAACACTGTCTGAAATGATGCTCTGAGGCTGTACCAGCACACAGAAAGGCCCAAAACATGTAGCTATCAAGCCTGGTGGGACTTATGATCGCCTCCCCAGTAATTCATTGTGGCACAATCAGAAATAAATATCTGCCATCAGGTCCAGAGTGACTGGCCTAAAGGAAAGACACTGAGTATCCTAAAAAGGGGGCAGGTGGAAGGGTTAAAGCAGCGTGGCACCAACACGGCGATGACGGACTGGATTCATTTTTCTCCATTTTGGATCGACGCTTCATTCAGATCTACCCGAGCCTCGAGGCGTACGCAGGGTTAGTTTGAGATCAGATTGAGATCACGTTGGCCAAATCAATGACAAACATACAGCACATACAAAAACAAAAAAAGGCCTTATGCTACATCGAGAAAAATAAAAAGACTACTGGTACTGTGCTTCTTAAAAAAAACTCCCCAATACATCCATACTCATTCCAAAAAAAGAAATAAAAAGGAAATAAAAATGTAATGTATGCATTCAAGTGGTACTTTTATGGCTTTTTGTACAATACAACCTTTAGTGAAAATATACATCTAGACATAAATTCAAGTACAAATGTACAAAATCTTTAAACTCATACTTTTTTCTTTAATTATAATACACTTTTAATACAGCTCATAAATACAGGTCAACATTCACTGAGTTCCTAAGATTTGCGCTCGGTTGGAGTTTGTGGTGAAGTTCTGCGACGGAGGGAGGGGGGGGGGGGGGAGAGAGAGAGAGAGAGGTGGAGGGTGCAGGTGGAGGGAGTGGTTTAAAGTCGTGAGGGCTCTTCGATCTCGTCATCACTGTAACTGCCCTTAAAACAGACCTGAATCAAAACAGGGAAGGCGAACGTTAAAAAAAGACACCGGTGTGTGAAAATGACCGTTCTTCTGCTGCTGAAGCTGCAGGTACAATGATACTGGGTCTCCATAGTGCTCAGGAGTATAACGAGGAGAAGCTTTTTGTTAACGCACTTCTCCTAATTAAAACAGATGTAATTTCCTGACTGATATTCATGGGTAGATACGACACAGACCCATCATGGACTGGTGTTTGTTCTATAATTCTAAAAGCATGAAGAGGGAACACTGAGCAGTGCCTGTAGTCTTTCCCTTCAACATTTGCCTCATAAGGTAAAATGGCCAGCATGCAGCCTGCAAGGTAAAACACAGGGCAGAAAACCAGGACAGATAAGCCATCTTATCAACTTCCTGCTGGGTTCATCTGGATGGACAGTAAGTGGTCACTTCTCAGAGAGAAGGAAAGCCATGCCAAAGAATAACAGGCGGCATATTCCCATTCCTCCTGATGGAAACCACACCAAAGAACTGACTTTAAAGGAAATACAGAGCATCATTTAATCATGTTCAGTAATAAGGAGCAGGGGGTGGACAGCAGAAATGACCTGTTAGCTGAGAAGCTGCTGCAACCAAACAGGGTGTTAGAGACATTTATCCCCACGGACAAACATGTTAGGTTCAAAATGATGCTTAAAATTAGTGTCTGAGCGATACTACAGCATAACGACAGGGACAGGGCTATGGTAGAGTTATTCAGTCATTGTTAATTATCAATTAATCTGCCAACACATATAGCAAAACATGTGCGATAAGCCGACTGGTTAACTGATGTATCAGCCTGGCTCCAATTCATAATAAAATATTAGTTCTTCCCATAAACCATAAATCTGCCTGTTAAAAAGCTGAAAATACAGAAAGAACGTGTAAAAGGTTTAACGATAGAAAACGACAGGCCTTACTCAAACAAACTAGGAACATTCACATTCCAGAGGTTATTTTTTTAAATGCTGAGTTTAGTCAAGGCCTGGGGAAAAAAGAAAAGAAGGAAAGAAAGAAGTAGGAAGTACCTTAGCCCCCACCCCCTCGGACAGTTGCCGGAGCACTAGCACTTGCCTCTCTTCTGAACAAGCGGTAAAAGAAGCCTCTCTTTGGGGGAGGGTTCGGCCGGTTCATGTCCAGGTCTGGGCACAGTGTCCCATCTGTCTCGTAGACGTTGATTTCTTTGAAGCACTCCATCTCGATCATCTACACCAGAAACAAAAATCTATCAATGTTCAGGATGTGACACATGTGAAAACAATAAAGTCTACATCAGACACACAGCAGCCCTGTGTGTGGGAACGAACAATGACATCATCTCAGTAACCTGAGGGTGCAGTACCTCGTTCTGCCACGGGATGGAGACACTGCCTGTGACAAACTTGTGATAGAAGTCATCGTCAGTCGGGTCAAGGTTCACGCCTTTGACGGTGGAGAACTGCTCGATGTCCAGGACGTCTTTACAGTACACAGCTCGAGGCTGAGTGGGAGAAGGAGCGAGGGAGAGAGAGAGAGAAGAATTAGGACCAGTGGAAAACATGTAAATCTTCACACGCATGAGGACTCTCTCTGCTGCTCTGCTTCTCATCAGTGTGGGCCCTACTGACCTGAAAAACCCCAGAATAGAAACATAAGATAACACTATCTACTGTCAACTATTGATTCAACCTCTGGGGTCAGTCACTCTCTCCCTCACTCACTCTATTTATAACACTGGAAACGCAACAAACCCCTCTAGGAACACGCTTGTTTACAATGCCGGTCAACAACAACAGCATTTAACCGGGGGAGGCAGCCTTATGGTTCATAGTTACACACTTTTTACCCACATCTATTTTCTGTTCATCATTAAAAGCCTTCACATGGAGGATGACTGATGATTAGCTACAATGACGACACTAAAATGACCCTCCCACATCTCCCCAGCCACACTGGCAGCCATGATAACAAGTGTTTGTTTACTTGTGACAGTGGTATTTCCTGTATAAAGATCTGCTGCCGCACTTTCAGGCAGCGAATCGTTGCTTTCGCTGTATGTCGTGTGAGATTTTATTTCCCTTACATCTGGGCTGAATGGAGGGTCCAGCATGTTGGCCTCGAGCCGTTTGAAGTTGATGTTTCTGAAGATCGGGTGCTGCTTGACCTCTATGGCCCCGCGACCCTGACAGCCCAGTCTCTCCTTTGGGTCCTTAGCCAGGAGCTAAAAACGCAGCAGGAGGAGAAAAAAGATCTGCATGTTAGCCTCACAGACTCGGGCACATCACTCACTGCTTGATGTGTTTCTGAACCCAAGCAGTGTATGGGCATTTTCCACTGCTGTCAGATTGGTGCTCACTTTGGGCACAACTATGGCATGAAAGCACAGAGAACCTGAACTTAAAGCACAGACGTAAAAACATAAACCATAAAAAAAGAAACAGATATTTAACCCCATTTGTTCGCACCACCATGTAACTCCATGGATTCAGCTACATATTTCTATTTTAACTGTGTCTCATATGAGGCATTTAGGGACCGTGGGAAACTTCAATGACTGTGAGTGGATCATTTTGGTTTCTTTCTATGATATAAGATGTCATTTTGAGGAATAAAAAAAAAAGTATTTCAGCCCCATCTGCAGCTTTGGGCAGTCAAAGGGTTAATAAATGGATCCTCTGTGATGTTGGGGATCTCTGGACAGTTTTATGACTTGTCCTTTTCATTCAGTGTGTACACAACACACACACGGGTGCAGCTTGCATGTGATCCTCTTGACCCCATATAATCTAACAACAACACTGAGGGGTTAATGTAGCACTATCATGAACATAATTAAAGAGAAAGCTTCTGGATAATCACAGCGCCACACCTCCTACAGCACCGCAGGCCCATGAAGTGGTTCAGCACTGCTTCGTGGTTTGGCTACAAGCAGACCCTCTCCTGGCCCGGTTGTCACCCTGATGCCATGACCAACAAACTGACGACAGCGTCTCACTCTCATCACAGCTCTCTCTCCATCCCTTTGTGTCTCCTGCCATGCGCAGCTCTTTTCCAAATCACGACAGGATTCAAAGCAGATTTTCACTCTCGGTTTTTTTTTTTTTTTTTGCTCTTGACAACTCACATCACTTGTCTATTTTTGGGCAATGGTAATGGCCATCTCTCAGAGCCCAGCAGAGAGCATTTCTCCTCCCCACCACCCTGCTGCATTCATTCTCCTGCCTTATTATCTTTCTCCCATTTCTTGCTTGAAACCTTTTTCTCTCTGTTCCCCCAACTCCCTGGGAGTCTTTAAATCTGCTGAACCGTGGGTCAGAATGTTCCACCGCGTCACAGAGACAAACATGTCCTGTCGACTCCTGCTCAGAAACAGAGCTGGCTCCCTCTTGGAGATTGAGTAAGGCAGAGAAGATGGAAGAGAGATGAGCCAAGCTGTCCTTAAAATAATCATTGTTTCTATATTAAAATGAGGTAAGCTGATCCTGAACAACGTGGGTTAAATAATTGACTCATTTATCCAGACAGACAGATTTTAATTTATATCTTATTTGCTTCTAGTTTCAAAGAATTCTCCGTCCTCTGTCCTCCCTTCCACCTTCCTCCTAATGCACCTCCTTTCTTCATCCTCACCTGTCTGCAGATGTCCTTCGCCTCCTCAGAGAACTTATCGGAGTACTCTTCCTGGTCCTCACGCACTCGTCTGTCCACCTCTTCCCGCTTGACACGTTCCTTGCGCTTCCGGAAGGGCGACTGGCCCTGAATCATCTCAAAGATCAGACAGCCCAGCCCCCACCAGTCTGGGCTGAAGGTGTAGCTCTCGTTCTGGATCACCTCGGGAGCTGAAGCAGGGATGAGGACAATTAAAAAAATCATTGAAGTACTGAATAAGAATTTGAGATGTGTACAGAGGACAGAAAGGACGTCCATGTTCTTACCCATGTATCCAACAGTGCCCACTCGCCCTCGTATCGTCTCCCCTTCCGGGATCTGAACAGCAAGGCCCAGGTCAGAAATTCTGATGTGTCCTAAACAACATGGAAAAATGACTTTCATATGTGACATTAAACAAAAACAGAAAGAGCTGAGGACATCCTTCTCTCTCTAGATAAGATCGTGTTAGAGAATAAACGATAGGGGGAGCATGGGCCAGAGGGGAGAGCGCGCTGTGAAGGACCGAGGAAAGAGGACTTCACCATCTTTGAGCAATGGGCAGACGCTCTGTGCTGAGCCTCCACAACTGCTTAAACCAGCTTGTTTGTTTTGGACATTATGAGACATAAAATCTGTCCTGTGCCCACATGTGAAAAGAAAAAGACTTGGGACATACCACGGTCATCCAGAAGGATGTTTTCAGGTTTCAGATCTCTGCAAAGACAAAAGGACACAAAAGGACATGACAATGAAATATCTGTATTATTCATCAGCCTGTGTTCTGTTGCCTGTGGGCTGCCCTCGGTCTATTACCTGGATTAACAGATGGCTTCTCTGTAGACATAACTTTATTTGCTCTAGGTGTTATCACGCACCGTATTGTGCTGTGCTATATGCAGCATGGCTGCTCTAGAACTCCTTGGCTGTATATTATACTCTGTAAACAGAATTTTCAATGATACCTCTCCACTTTAAAACACCACACTTAAGCTATTCTTAAACCTTCTGAAACGTGCAGTATAGAAAGTTTATTATCTATCGTGATGGCTGCCAGCTGAAACCACGATGCTCACTGTAACATGAGCAGAGATGAAGGAACAGTGTGTGTGTTCATCACTGCAGAGGCTCTGTGTTATGTGTCTTCTAAGAACAGCCATGTTTATGTTAGCATTACTCTGAGGCTCCATTCAGTTTGACAGGTGGATTACACCTCAGTGAAATCACCATTAATCCAGTCACACTCCATCATCCTGCACTCGCTGTCTGCACTCGTTCCGCTCGTAGAGTCTAATGGAGTAAATGTCTTTGTAACACCAGCACTGGGTCAAACTGTGGGAGTTAGTTTGTGGTTTGTGTTACATGTTGAGCTGACATCCTTGTTTTGGAATTAATGGGTGGAGGGGAGGCATCGACAGCTGGGCCAAAATCTCATCCATGGTTCCAAACTGTTGGGATGGCTCAGGAGACTTTGATTGCTTCTCCTAAAACGTTTCAAGCCAAGGCGAGCGGTACGCCATGGATGCACGTCTGCATGGTGACGTAACAACCATCTTCCAGGCTCTTTCCACTTTTCCAATGCAGGATCTCACTTCTTCACCATGCTGCTAAGAAGAACATGCTCCACTAGTGTTACCGCCATGACCTCGTGGAGCCCCGTGAATGATAAGGCCTTGAGACTGAGGTAGCAGATGACTCCACAAAGACTGGTGTTTCAGAAGGTCCTGACTTGTTTATTAACATAGATCTGGGCAGACAGGAGGTCACAGTGACTTTGATCTTCGAGTGCCAAAATCTAATCAGTTTGTCCTCGAGTTCAAGTGAATGTTTGTACCAAACTTGGAAAAAAATCCTGTCAGGGTGTTCTTAAGATTCCCAAAAACATAACGCCTACAGCATATAAATATAAATATCAAGTTGCACCATGATAACCTCACTATGTCATCGTCAGGATTTTTTCCCAGGCTTTAGAAAAGGTTCCTTCAGACCCACATGAAACAGTGAAATTCTCCTTTAACTGCCAGGAAATACCACCACTTTCCCCCAAGCTCACCTGTAGACTATTCTTTCACGGTGCAGGTCTTCAAGGCCACAGCAGATCTCAGCAGCGTAGAAGATGGCCCTCTGCTCATCAAAGCCTGAGTTGCCCATGTTGTAAATGTGGAACTTTAAGTCGCCGCCATTCATTATGGTCAACACCAGGCACAGCGCATCCTTGGTCTCATAGGCATATGCTAGACTAACCTGGAAGGGGAGGCAAATGTGGGGAAATGATAACAAGGGAGGAGGGGGAAGAGAGGAGGTAAGAAGAATATGGCTGCCTCATTTGGTTTGTTTAATGCCCCCCCCCCCAAACAAAACCATCCATTATCCCAGATAGAATGCCAGGAATGTACACAAACTGAAACAAAGACGGATATCAACATGGTAAA
The DNA here is from genome assembly GCF_900634625.1 of Parambassis ranga. Classification (NCBI taxonomy): domain Eukaryota; kingdom Metazoa; phylum Chordata; class Actinopteri; family Ambassidae; genus Parambassis; species Parambassis ranga. The sequence goes on along the minus strand of NC_041022.1, from coordinate 539,578 downwards.
CCTCTCTCTCTCTCTCTCTCTCCAATCCCACCATCCATCCCTCTTTCCCACCCCCCCACCCCCTCCTCTCATACCCCATGTGTCATTGACCCACGGGGTATGCAGTGTGTGCATGTGTTGTTGCATGAAGGCAGGATGTTGCTGCCATCAGGAGGAATCCCATCTGCTACGGAGCATGTAGTCAGAGAGACAGACCACAAGAGGGGATGGGAAATATTACTATGGGCCAACGCACACACACACACACACACACACAGTAAGTACATGCTGTGCCTAAATATGCACTACAAGCCAAAGCAAATAGTCTATAATACATGCTTCAAAAACTCCGTCTGTATGAGCAACAGACAAATGCATTCAAGATGGCGTCCACAAAAACAATGAGGTAGTATTCTCGTTTAAAAAAACAAGAAAACTTAACAGGAGAAAAAATAATTCGATGATTTACTAACGTTATTTACACACTTCTACATTTGTTTTCTCCCCTTTAATGTAATTCTATTTTTCCTTTTTCGGCACCAGAAATAGCTTCTAAAGTGAAATAAAAATGTTCCAGCCAACCTAACTTCCTTATTTTTGCATATCAAGGGTCATCACTTCATCATTTTATAACCACAATAATCAAAATGTGCCAAATATGCCCAAATAAGGTACTGGGCGCTCTGAGTGACAGGACGCTGCCTGCAAACACAGGCGCTTCCCACCTCAGCTCCACTTCCACTCATCAACTTGGCCCATTTTTGATTAACCAGGAGTGAAGCAGAGGCCTGAACCTCCACGCTGAGCTTCATGGTTGAATCACACTGTCTATCTCTTTCTAGGCTTTTTTTTTTACAGTCTGTGCCCCAGCATGGCTTAACCCTCAAAGAGGTGGTAACATCATAACATCAGCTGTAAATATTGAGTAATAATTCAAACACATCTGGGCTGATGTTGTTTGGAGTTATAATTTCATCACGTTGGCTTCAATCGACTAATAACAAAAAAAATGAAAATGATAGTGAGCCACATCTGGTTACTCTACCTCATCCTCACCTGGTGGACACTTCAGAGCAGGGTCATCCTGCCCCGTGTCTCACACACACCCCCACACAGAATACGTGGATGGTTTATCGGCTGAAGCATAATGTAAGCTAACAGTATGCTTTGACTAATAGTATGCACGGATCACAAAAAGGTAAAGAAGAATAGCGAGAGAGAGAGAGAGAGAGAGATGAGGGGTTTGAGAGAGCACTTGACTCTTCTCCTTGCTACTGCTGTTTGGTCAGTGTTGCTAGGCAACAGAGCTGCTCTTGTAGGTAGAGAGGCACATGAAGAGTCATCAGTTCTGCCTGCAGCACAGAGAATGAACACACACACACAGAATCATGTGCCAATCCCAGGTGACAAGAGCTGCAAGTCTGAGGTTCTGTAACAAGCCCACTCCAGCCTGTGTGTGTGTGTGTACATGCATGCCCATACACATGCATCTGCCATGACTCACTCAAAACAAGGATGTGCAACACAGCTCTCACTGCATCAGAAACCAACTAATCCAGCCATACAAGCGTTATCTTTAAAGAAGGAGAATACAGTGGTTACTGCAGATCACCATCACAGTCCTTAAACAGTCACACACTGTTCTACAGTATGTACATAGCAAAGTACACACCGCTGCACACACACACACACTTACATGCGTATCCCTCCGCGTGCTCTTTGCCCATGTTCTAAGAATGTCAAAGAGCACTTCGCTGTAATTGTGTTGTCTTTGGAACAATCATTTTTCTACACAAACACAACAGCGAGCCAACACTAAGCTTTCTTTTCCTGCCCGAGCACCTGAGATGTGTTTGTGAGAACAGCTGGATGGAATGGAAAGAGAAGCACACATCACTAGTTTTTCCAGTTGCACTGGAGTCACTGATGTAACACACGCAGAAGAGAGGCTGAACTAAATTCAAACATTTCCATGATTACATTAAAGACGTGTTGAGAGGATTGTAAAAAAAATCAAATAAATTCAGATTTCATCAACAAATGCTGCTGCTACACATTTTAAGGCCGTTCTCATGATGAACACCCCCCAGTTTAAAAAGCTATACTTTTTACAAACACCTATAAACATTTACATCTCTTGAGGGATGTGAACTGATCCCACAACATATCATCTCATGTTAGAGGAACAAAGTACTGACCACAGATTTCTCATTCAGCACAGCATGGAAGAAATGAAACACTAGGCCACTTCCTAAAGCACACTGAAGGCTGGCAGCACAGAGCCAGCCAGGGCCGCTGCTTACTCATGACTACGGCTCAATTTATAGAAATTCTCCATAGGAACATCAGCCCAGAGCAGGTAGTATAGTGGTGCTGATTGGCACACATGCAGTAAGGACGCTGCACCTTATTCTACATGCAGCTGACACATACATTCATGTAATGCACATACATGATAAAAGAGGTCTTTCCTTATTTCTACTTATTGTTCTGGTGGTTCCCCAAATGTCTCAGTTCCTTTAATTTCATGTGTATGTAGTGGGCGGAAGCTCTCCTCCTCTAAATAAACACGTTTTTTTTCTTGAAAGTGGTTTTCTTGACAGTCAATAACTGGAAAGAGTAGCACACAAGTATGTTTACATCTTCTTTGATCGTTCCAACTCCATGGGGGCCTGGAGACTAAACACAGAGCTAGCAGCCAGAGGCTAACAGAGAGGCTATCAAGTTCAAAAAATGCTCATGATTGTGTCATTTTAAATGCAACACAGCAAGCGATACATAGCCTACCAAGCTATCTTACATACTGTGCAGTTACTGGCTTCAACATGACACGTATAGGACTGGTTAGTGAAGTCATTTCACACCCAACTGTTTTACAACAGTTAAAACCTCAAGGTACTATACTATTATATAGCACTTTTTAGGACACTCAAAGGCGCTTTACAGATGCATTATTTATTCACACCACATTCACACAGTGGCAGTGGTAAACTACAGATGTAGCCACAGCTCCCCGGGGGAGATGGACGGAGACTGACGGAGACGGAGGGAGACATGGCTGCCAAGGTGCACCTACGGCCTCTCCCACCACCGCCGATTCACCAGTGAGTGCACTGGAGGCAATGTAGGTAAAGTGCCTTGCTGAAGGACACACAACAAAGACTAGGGAGGAGCTGGGGTCGAACCGCCGACCTTCTGGTTATTGGACAACCCTAATGTATATGCCTATACAAATACATGAAACTTCTCACTAAATAGCAAGTGTACGTCCACACTTGTGACACAGTAATCATGACAACAACCATCACTAAATTTGGACACAAAGCTAAAATAAAATGTGATGGTAGATACACAGAAAATACTTAAAACCATGATCACCTGTATGTGACGTGTAAACCAAGAACTTATATTCAAAGAAATGCATTAAACAAACAGATTTCAGTCAAACATAAGGACACACAAACACACAACTGAAGGCTGTCAGAACGCTCCAAATAAACGGCGGCATGTTTGCGGTGCAGCAGGTTTGTTATCAAAATTAAACGGAGTGTTTGGCTTCAGACGCTGCAGCAGTGCATACGAGCCAGACCTGTCAGGATGTTGGCACGTTCTGACTCTGACTGCTGGGTCAATAATGTCATGTGACACTTTCCCCCTTTTTATCTCATCACGCCTCTTTCCACTTAACAAACTCATTACACAAACAGACCCGGAGCCGCACCGTGTATCTTTAATGGCTGATTGACAGCAACCGCAAACATGCCGTTCAATTTCATCTGCAGGATCCTGGAGCCAAAACACAACAGCTCTCACACACACACACACACACACACACAGGCAACAAACAAGTACATTTCTGTTGAAAGGTTGAATAAGAAAAAAGTAGTACTTACTACAAAACTACTGTTAACTTTTTCTAAAATGCGTTTTTCGTTTAGTGCCATTGCTTCACCTTTTCTTTTCTTCACTCGTTTCTTTTCCAGCTTTTTACAGGCGTACATCTTACCGGTGGCACGTACTTGGCAGGCACAAACCTGGAAAACAAGCAGCACACAGACACACACTTAAACTTATAGCTAATGGAAGATAATATGTCACAGCACAGAGTTCTCCACCCAGCGTCGCTGGAACGTGGACATAAACATTAGCCACATTAGCTTAGTGGGTTAAATCATTAAATTCTCATTCCTAAACATATATATATATATATATATAATTATAATACGTACAGAAGCTTTAATGACACTCACCTCGCCAAATCCACCTTTTCCTAGTACTCTATAATGTCTGAAGGTATTTTTGGTTACTGGTTGCCTGCAGAGTTCGGACAGAGAAAAGACAAAAGACAGAGGAGACATAAAATAAGTGAGCGTTTTTTCGTCTTCGTCACAGACCATGTAATGTTGCAGACAGAGTAATGGTCTAATTTATTATTAATTCTCCCTAATGACTGCTGTTTCCACCATGCTCTGGTTTCAAAGCCATTATGCAAAGCATCATCAATTATTAAGCACACACTGAAACACTGATTGGCAGCACCACCTCTGTGTTTGTGTGCAGAGACGCCTCTCTCGTAGGACTGGGGGTTTATTTCCTAATATTATAGGCCGTTATTAACCCTTAGCATTCACAAACGGTGAATATTTACTATGTATAAGATCACAGGTGGGATTCTTATGTAAGAAAACAAAACAACAAAGTGTGTGTGATCTGCAGTGACTGTACCCACCTCTCCAACCATTTCCACTGCAGGAAGCGAGAGAAGTACATGGATTCCTGGTAGGAGGAAAATGGAGCTCCACTCAGATAATCACGAACTATTCTGAAGGGAGGGAGGGAGGGAGGGAGAGAGAAGGGAGGGGAATCATTTTAATAACAACACAATAAAGATGCAACAATGTTCATTTCTTGCATCAACCAAACAAAAAGCACACAACACATCCACGAGTCCCTTTTGTTGTCACGAATAATTACATAAAGGCATTTCCTGACCAACGAACTCATAAATGACATGTTTGCAAATATGTGTGTATATATCTCAGTGTGTGTTTGTGTGTGTGTTACGGTTCACAGCCATTCTCAGTGGAAAACCCGAGTGTCGATATACCACCGTGAAAAATGAAAAATGCCTTTGAACAGAGACATTCCAGGAAGGAGAGGATTGTGGGAAACCACTTATTTTTCCTGAACAGGAGGGTAAACAGGACCTCTAATCTCACCTTACAGCCCACATGACTGTGTCTGTGTACATTTATACAATTATGTTGTATGCACAGACACTAGATACTAAGGAGCCTAACAAAGTGCTCCATGAAGTCCTGAAAGGTCACAGAGTCATCATCTCGGGGCCGAGCGTCGACCGTCACTCCACCGAGAGTTGCTAGAACATGACTCTTTGACATGAGTCTGTCAGCCTCGTATATTATTGTCCTAACAACTGACACTTCTGCACCAAACAGTCATGAACTCCACTCTACTGACACTACACTACACTTGCCTTTAAGGCTTGAGATCTACTAGATAACTAATATTTAAACAGAGAGAGGAGGCAGGAGTCAAAAGAGGTGAAGGGACACTGAGGCCTTTGTGCATCTGCCTGATCTGCCAGCTCTGACTGCTGCACATGAAAAACAGCTTGTTCTGAGGCATGCCAATATTCACATCATTATAATATACCAAGGAAGACACGCCTGACACAAGTACACACATGGAGGTGCTGTCTTTTTTTCATAAATTTGATTTTTATGCAAATCAGGGCACGGAACTTCTGGACATTTCATCTAAAGTCATAAAGTTTCTGCTTTAATATCTAAGAAATCTTTTGGAAACAGAAAGCCTGCAACCTGAACTCTGAGTATGATTTGTTCAGCTGTAAAACTCAACGCACTGCAAAACTACCAGATACAGGACGATGGAAAGTTTCTGCAAGTTCAGAGATCTGCAATCATCGTTGGTGCAGAAGGCCTGTGAGGTAAGCTGTACTATTCCTGAACCAGAACCGACAACCAAAGATCCAGCGGGTGCAGCTCAGAGCACTGCTGCCTCCATGTGATCACGGTGTCCTCCTGCCACCCAAACATGGACGGGATGAGCCTGGAGATTTTCCTTGACCATTTTTTTTTTATAAATGACTTCATCACCAAGGAGAAGGAGGAAAGCGCTGCCTGTGGTTACCAGCAGTGCTGGAGCAGCTGTTTTTGGCAACAGGGTCGACATTAGAGAGTTTCCACACAAGAAGCAGCCTCCACCATGCAGGAGAAAACAGAGTGATGTCATTATGGGAACATCCGACATGAACAGGGGTTTATCAACCTGTCCATGTCCCGATGACCGGAGAAGTTCCTCTGCTCAGTTTCTCCTCCATGTTTACTCATCAGATCAATAGGCATGAAAGCGGCTCCACAAAGACAGGAGCCGAGCGGTGCCTGGCTGGGAGCAGCGCTGCAGGCAGACATCACCGGGACCAGAAATAAACACAGCTACAATATGGCTTTTGTTACACAAAGGGAGAGAGGGAGAGGAAAAGAAAAGGGGAAGGAAGAAAAAAATCAGCAGAGACCTTTGTCAAGACACACAAAAACACCACGACACAGATGCACTGAAGGAGCCTGCTCCACTCTCCGTATGACATAACTGTATTCCACTGCAGCACAAGGAAATCCACGAGTGAGCTGATACATTTCAGCTAGCTCTGCCAAACCTTACATTTCCACGTGCAGCACCATGCTTTCCTACAGGCTTTCCCTCCGAGTAAACCCCGGGTCGGAATGACACATCGGAATAAAAAAATTAAAGAAACAGAATAATAAAAGTAATGATGATAGTGGAAGGAAGGAGTGATGACCAAACTTGGACGGGAGTCCCATTCAAAGCTACAACACGTGCCTGTGTTGTTATGTTTGTACATTTCTGCTCTCCTGTAACACATTATTTCCATTTCTCCCCATTTTTCCTAAACCCCTGTGTTGTTCTGCTGTTTCTGACTTTTTAACCCCATGCTGTTCTCTTTCTGTGGACATATTTGCGCCATCGCTTGCTCCGTCATGAAGCATGAATGGAGGAGATGATGATGATGATGATGCCTTCTGGAGCAGAAAGCTGTGGTCTTCCTCCTCTCAGTCATTCCGACGGCTCTGATGGGTTACAGAGAAGCGTACGGAAGGGAAGAACAACAGGAGCCCTGAGATGTGTCCAGTTTCAGTCCGCTGCTTTGCTGTCTTTTCCCCCTCAGACACTTCCTGCTGTGTCTCTGCATTGCTCAGTTTGTTTATCAGCCTCCCAAAGCTCAAGCAAATCCTCACAACCCACAAAACAATGACGATAATGTGAGTAAGATTAGGACAAACTAAACAAAACTTCACACTCAATTACAATCATCTGGTCTCTGGAGGAAAAAGAATCACAGCTTCAAAAGGTTTTGGCAACAGTTTCTCAACAGTTTTGCTTCTTCTCAGCAGAGTAGGACTTTAGAACCATATGGGTTATTGATTTCAGAGATCCAACAGCTCTTCATCAGCTCTCGTAAACGTGTTTTGCCAAACACGAGAGTTTCAGGCTGGGAACTTTATAGAGTGTTTTCCGCACACTGTGATTCCCACTTCTCAGTAATTCTCAGAGATTCCGGTATTCCCCGGAGAAAGCTCAAGTGAATCAACGGTTGGTCACAGCATTTCCAAACTAAACCCGCCTGCCTGTGTGGCTATAAGCTGAGACTCTGCAGAAATGCATCCCTTTGCCAGGACTAGAGGAAACGTGGGGGTGTTTTCTTGAAGCCTGACTGATGCCCAGTTCATCTTCAGTGATTATGTCATGGATTTATCCCGCTTTGTTTCACAGTAAAAAGTTTTTTGTACAAATCATTTGAATAAATTAAAATGTGCTGAATCTTTCCGGGTGGGAATGAGAGGCGTGATGTGTGATGAACAAATGCGTCAAAACCTTGTGTTAATATGAACACAAAGACATGTACACATGTATTTTTAGATAGGCTGTGACTTACACTTCCTGAAGATATCATCTCTGATTTCCATTGCAAATGAATAAACCATATATCCACATAGAAGTGATACAAAGATGGTCTGTTCAACTCTCCAGCCCAAGAATAACATGATTCCATGGCAACAATCTGCTCCTGTTATTTCACAAACAAAACTCCAAAGATAAAAAAACATAAAAAACTGCAGTTCCCAAACTTAGAGCACAACTTTCCCCCAAATATAGTAACAAGAACAATATTGCGGGTTCTCGCACACCTGCGATCAGAGGGGCCATCGCTGTCTCCTCTCCTCTCCAGAGATTCACAACAAACACATGTTTACAAGACAAAGTTTCTGCTGCCAGTAGGTGGCGCTATGACCGTATCATCCTATTACATATCTGTTCAGACTCGGGTCCATAGCAGTACTGTAAGATTTTGTCCACATGGCATGAAGTATGTTGGTGGTACTGCAGAAAATAGAGCCAGTTCCTTTGTAATGGCGAATGGTCAACTTTGAGGCCACGCCCCCGCCGCACCGTAACACTTTTGAAGGAGTTTTGGAATGCGTCTGTTCCCTATGGTGTCCTGAGTGGACACAGTGAATTTCAGCTCAATTGGATGAAGTATGTGAGGCGTGAAAAGGTTTGAAGGAGGGTCAGAAATCGCCAAAAATGGCTGTAAAAGTCAAAATGGAGGACTTCCTGTTGGGTTTGGAGGGGTGTTGGGGTCCAAGAGACTTTTTTGTGTGTCTTGGGGTGATACATATGTGTGCCAAATTTCATGATCCTGTGTCAACCTGGCAGAGGGGCTATGCGTTAGGGGGCGCTATAGAGCCATTTTCCCATGTACGTTTCAAAATTCAGCAAATTTTTCTACCAAGTTGGGTGAGTTTGGGGCATGTTAAGGCCGAAAAGGCGATCATTGAGGGGGAAGGAACAAAAATAACAATCTCCAGGGTTTCAGTAGGGCTCTCGGGTCGTAATGAGTAATAAAATCAACCAACGTCCAGGCCCCCACTGTGTGATACGTCTATTCACTGCCAAAATATTCAGAAACACTTTTGGGGGGGCGCCCAGGCATCTGGTCTGAATGCCCCCTGAGTGCCTCCCTGGTGAGGTGTTCCAGGTCTGTACTAACGGTGCTGACCCAGGAGCAGGAAGACTGAGGTGTAGTCCAGGTTTTAGATTTCCTCATGTGACTTTTCCTGGTTAGGACTGCTCATCTATGTAATTACAGGCTGACAGCTGACAGACACAAAAGAAGAAATATTTTACATAATGCTGAAAGAAACGGCACCAACAGAAGGTGTGTCCATGTACGTCTGCGATTATTGGTACATTTGGGGGGGGGGGGGTCTGTTTGCTTCTCCAGGCTCTCTGGGCAGGAAGCAGAAACACCTGCAAGCATGTGTGTGTGTTTGTAAACCTGTGTGTGTGTGTGTGTTTGTAAACCTGTGTGTGTGTGTGTGTGTTAGGGAACACTGAGGTGGCTGTTGTTTTCGTGCCAGCATCCGGATGCTCTCTCTGCCCACTGCTCTTTTTCACTGGGTGTGTGTGTGTGTGTGTGTCCAGGTGCCAGCTGCCTCATCACCACTAGTGACAGGGCGCACTGGTCCACATAATCTACAAACGCACACTTTCCAAACGTGAACCAGTTCTATCGGCGTCACCGCACCTTGAAACCCAGGCTCATTCATAGATGAAAGGGCTAAAATATTTAGGTCTGACTGAGCACCTGAGTGTAGGAGAGCTGATCTAAGACTTACTTGGTGCAGTCATCGAACAGCTCCTTACACGGACTCTGCTCCAACCTCTCCCGGCATCCAACGACAACATCCTGTGGTATGTCAGGCAAATGGGCTGCCGACTTGAGGGTTAAAGAGACACAGAGACACAGCGTGAGGCAAATATACTGACAGAGGGCGGCGAGTACAAGGTAGGAGCTGGCAAAAAATAAAACAAATCAAATCATCGCTTTCCACATTTCACCAAATAAAATAATAAAAACTCCTACACAACATTCAAGTTACATGAAGTGTTCGTCATGGCGGCAAAGGAACCACATCAGAAAACAAAGTGCAGCCGAACCAGCTGTGCAGCAGGTAGACCTGTGTCTGTAACAGGGCGCCACCACAGGACCAAGCTGGGGATAGACGGAGCGCTTCAGAACTTCAGGATGCTGTCGTGCATAGTACGGCCATCTTTGAATAAAATCTACAGTATGTGTGTAGATCACTCACACAAATTTCCTCTTACTTACTTCTGCAGGTAACATATCCTTGGATTTATATCTGAATAAAGATCAAAGTCCTAAATAGGATTTACATGTATATCTTCATTTGGTTTTAATCTAATTTTAATTTATGGCCATTTATCTGCTCTGTGAGTGTTTTTTGTTAGCATATCCATCCTTACCCCATTATTAAAGTATGTGTCTAAAACATTCAGTCCACAGTCCCTCCTCTTCTCATCAGGAGCCAGCTGGTACATGGCCTGTCAGAGAAAAACAGCAGTCATTCAGCCATTTTTACTACGTCTGCAACATCAGATGGGCATCAGAAGGCAGGAGGAAGAGAAGTGTTTAGAAAAGAGATGAAAACGATGGAAACAGGAATGAGTGTGGGGCCATTGACACTTAGTGAGATGTTCTCAGCTGAGTCAAGGCAGCAAACTGGCAACCTGATCACGCTTCGCCCGTTACATCTGCCGCCTACCAGGATGACGCCTCGGTTTTTACCCCATCGCACATTCACAGATGTGTTTTTGGTCAAATATGGCTGGCGACGGTGAGTTCGACTGCTCTGAGCTGCGTGTTTTGTTTGAAAACAAGCTCTGCAGAGAGAAATGGGACCAGGCCGTGATGCATCATAGCCCAGACATGTCCTCGAGGGGGGGGGCTTGCAGCACATGTTAAGCCCTAAAAAAGCTGCTTATTACATTTTGTGCATTTTCTTGTCAGTCAGTATGAGCATGTGTGACTCCCAGTGGGTGTATGTACAAGCCCGTCTGCCTACCTTGAGAAGCACTAATGCAGGTTCTCATTAAATAAGCATGATCCGCCTCCTGTTTTCCTTTCTCGCATACCACCAGGGGCCTAGACACAAGCTTAGGCCTGTGTTCGCCTGCTCACCCAGGGGACCTGCCTCTGACGTGGGCTTGACCTCATGGAGGAGTGCGAGGAGGAAGAGGAGGGGTCTGCTCCCTGACAGCCTGTTTAAGTCACTAATCACCCCCCCCACCCCTACGCCCACTCCGCCCACCACCCCAACGCCGCTGCCAAGAGCAGGCACCGACTTCCCCCTCCTATTCATTGCATTCACTGCAGGACTGATCCAGCCTGGTCTCATGGGGGAAATCACAGACAGATGGAGAACGGGGGAAATGCAGAGACAGAGGAAAGCTGACAGGAAAGAGAAAAGAGGGCTGTGAGAATGAAGCAGAGCTGCGAGGCCATCGGAGGACATGCAGGCAATAGGACTGGATCTTACCACAGCATCCATGAACTCGATGCAGCGCTTCAGCTCTGGCCTTGTGTCACAGTACTGACGGAATAACAGCCGACCAATGGGCTGCTTCTCACATAGACTGGTGTAGTCCCTCTCTGAGAGGAGGAGAGCAGAGGCAGGAGAATTAGAACGATGCACTGGACAAGTAGTTCCACACATTAGGGCCTGACAGCCGAAATCCTGACAGGAAGGATGCTGTATGGAATTATTTTACTTTTTTTAAATCTCCCTCTTTTAGGTGATTTACTGTAAAACAGAAATTCTTCTAAACAAAGTGAAGCATATTACTACAATGTAGAAACTTCAAATCAAACTTTATTACAGCACCTTTCATATAGTATACTGTAACACAAAAATAAATAAGACCCCCGGACATATAGATATACCAAGCGCACACACACACTTCTACTTACATTAAAAACAAAATAAAAACAGGATAAAAGGATAAAAAGACACGGGCCGAGGAAACGCCATCATCACTTGTAAGGTGCATATGAAATGATGGCGTAACTTTTTGACGTCTTCTGACAGTCTTCACATCAGAGTGATTGTTGCTTGACACACTAGTCTATTCATCTACAGATTTACACAGATATCCGTACTCTCCGAGTCCCCGCTCTCCCCTAGCTGGCTTCAGCTAGCACTGAAAATTACAAACACTGGTAGAAAAGGTGATGATTTAAGCACAGAAACAATCAAATGTACATCATAAAACAAAGGCCCTTTTAAAAAAAAAGCTAAACACACTGCATGTGTGCGTGTTTTTGTTGTGTGTCTACATCATGCATGTTGCTCTTGTGCAGCTGGCCCCAGCCTATTAGCACTAATGGCGTCCATTTGAGCCATATTTCCTACCAAATGAGGAAGAAGACACAGGACGTTTTCCATTATTGTCCGACACACACACACACACACACATAAGACAAACATACAAACAAAAATAAACCACACACACACTCACACACTGGCAGTGACGCTGGGGATGAAAATGTCTGAGCGGTGCCAGCGACAGGACGACCTCTAACAGCTGCTCTGTTTGTCACACAGCGTTCGCCTTTGCTTTGCAGAGCAGCGCTTCTCATTCACTTATACGACCACAAAGCCCGACTTATCACTTCGGTCAGCAAACAGAAGAGAGCAGAGACATGAGATGTTTATTACTTCCCCCTCCACAGAGTGGCCACTGTTTTAACTGGGGACCACAACATGCCCTCTCAGAGCATCTCACTGAGATCTTTAGCTGCATTGTGTCGCATTTGCCTTCAGACGCTGCCTTTCAAGTTTTAGAAGCGTTTCTCTTTCAGCTGCGCTCAACTGGGGCAAGGAAGCACCACACACTGACGGCCCATGAAAACAATAAAATAACATTTAAAAAAAAGGAGAAATGAATTAGCCCTCTGGTCTCCTCACTTCAATGTAAACACATGCAGCATCATTTCTAACAACAGGCCTTCTGATGAGTCTCAGAGTCTTGTTGGTGAGCAGCTTTTGAGGATTTCAGGGGAATTTCAGCCCGATTAGCCCAACAGAGTGAACCCAGCGGCCTCACACTGAGTCACAGCACAACTGGTCACTCTTTGAGGTGACACACTCCGATTTGCGTAACAAACGTCACAGACACTGTTGTGCAATGTTCTTGAAGCATTTCCATGTTTTTTTTAAGTTACTGATATTGAGCAACACATCGAATGGAAAAACCTCCTGCTTCCGTGTGACAACCAGAGAATCCAGACATGATGGTTGCAGAAGAAGTTAGTAAAACTTAAACACCATGGGTATGCTCAGGAGCCATTGGTAGCATAGGTGAAGTTGTGACATTATAACAAAATGCATTATGCTGCAGAAGTTAGCAAGCTAACCAGCTAGCCAGGGCCCATACTCTAATGGGAAAAATGCCTGGTCTGCTGATAGGACCCTAACCCTAACCCACCCTGACAGCAGCAGAAACACGGCAGTGCTGCCAACAACAGCGTACATTTAACATGAATCATCCAACAACCAACCAGCATCACAAAACACTGCATAAGCTACAAACCCTCAGCACTGCCTGATACCTGTGTCCAGGTGAGAGGACAGTCTATCCAATGTGTGCTTCCTGGACAACAACAAACACATCGAAACTTTAAAGAATGCACAGAGACATCTGCGTCTTCAAAGACACACAGTGACTGCAGCTCAGCTCGGCCCTTTTTTATGCTGAAAGGTGAAGCTTCGTGGGTCTTTACAACAGAATCAGAATGACTTTATTTATCCCCAGACAATAGAAGATAACTTGAAGTATGAAATAGAAATATATAATAAATATCTAAATACCTAGACAGCATTTAAATCCCTCAGGTGTATCTAAAGAACATATTTACTGCTGTATAAAAACCTTTAAGAGCAGGACATGAATGAACCAGTGTGAATGTGTCTGTGAGTTCAGTAGTTTGATGGAGACAGGCAGGAATGACTTCCTGTGTCTCTCAGTGGTGCATCATGGGAGTCGGAGTCTGTTGCTGGACGAGCTCCTGTAGCTGGTCAGCACAGTGTGGAGCGGGTGAGAGGGACGGTCCAGTATGGTCTTTGTTTTGGACACATCAACTTAATAATAGTTCCTAGTTGCTCTTCATCACTGGTTGGGACAGAGGACCATTAAATTCACACTTCTGCTTTTTTATGACTATAAAATTTAGATTGTTGCACACATACATGCTTCATCATAATTAAAGCAGCTTCTGAATTTCAAGGTGATTTAACAGAAACAGCAGTGATGTTCCTAGAAAGGCCGCATGGTTAATAAGTAAATCTACAAGAATGTTTATGATACATGTGCATGAATGAACAGAAGGGGGGGGGGGGGGCAGACCACTTCTATCACACAACACACTCACTTCCTGTTTCAGTGGAAGGGTGTCGTCCCAGAAATCACATCTGTACACTGTTATTTTGTGTTTTATTATTTGTGTTGTATTTGTTTACATTTTTCCAGGTACACAGAGAACTGGGACGTAGCAACAATTACACACAAGGACACACAAATGATTTTAGTATCTATGTTTTCATAACAGATCCTAGAAACAGGTCATTTTTCTTAAGTGCAGCAGATTCCTCCTGAAGACGGATGAAGTGAGGATAATGAAACTTCACTGAATCTACAGCAGAATGAATCCTTCCAGGATCCACACGTAAACACAGAAACGACGTTCAAACTGATGCAAGACTTTTACACATTCAGACTTTTCATCCAGGAAGTTTAAACACGGCTCTTTGTTTCCACGGCTTTGTATCAGAGTTCTGCAGGTGAGCTGAAGAGAAGCTACTGCTGCTCTGGTCTGGCTGTAAGTGTGTGTGTGTGTGTGTGTGTGTGAGGACATCTGTGTGTGTGTGTGTCCAAGCTGATTTCAAGCTTTAAATCATTTGAATATTAGAACGTCAGCCAGCATTCCACCAATGAAAAATGTCCTCTTTGCGTAAGAGAACCCTCTCCCGAGTGCTAAAAGAGAACAACTGTGAAGGAAAGAGGAGGATGGCAAAGTAAAAAGTCGGCCAGGAAAACTGAGAGAAGAGGGGGAGACGCTGTAAAGCCTGAACTGGGCTCGTAACCGCCTGTGCGAGTGAAGTAAGCTGCAATTACAACTTAATTAAAACTCCAATTTAGGCCAAGACAGAGTGAATTAGCGAGACAGTGAACGGTCAGCTAAGTGTGCACAAATGTGAGTGAGCATGGGTATACACAGATGCAGAATTCCTCTGGTTTTCAGGAGAGTGTTAAATAACCCGACAAGCCCACAGCGTTAAAACGAGATAGAAGGGAGAGGGAGAGGGGGCTCTGAGGCTGGCAGACAAAGTGGCTGCAGCCCACATAATGTAATCCAGCTTCCTAGAGCTACCGCTCACTTGTCAAGGCTAAGGTCAAATGCCTGACATAATCAAGACACAACAAAGACATCGCTATCAGTCGCTGCACTGTATCCTTCCATCCACTGTGAACTGGCCGCGTGTTTAAGTACACCAGGATTATTCTGATCTCGCACCCGGTGTGAAAGGGAAATTACGCAATTGCATCTATGACACAGTGACGTATGTAAACCACAACAGCTGGTGCATGCTCACACACACACACACAGACACACACACATCCCATTTTAGCCTCCCACGCCTGGTTGTAATGGCAGTAAATATCTGAGACATGACAAATGGAATACTTCACATTTAAGGTGACATTTGTGTGCCGTTTCTAAACAGGTAATCCATCACTGCTGACAACAGATGGATTCAAGTCAATGATAATGATATCTGTGTGTGATGATTTGTGATTTGTGAGGACAAAAAAACACAAGCAGCACGATCAACGCTGAGTAAGAGATATCACCGTGGGGAGTATGTGCATCTACATCTCTCTTCCCTCTTATCCCGTCCTTAAAAGATCTTCCCTCCTGTTGTAAAAAGCCTGTTTCTCTCTCTCTCTAACTCTACTGTTCTGCCACTCTTATGTTTCTCTGAAGTGGATGAAAGAGGGAGAGATACAGATAGAGGGAGGGGGAGGCATGGAGATACAAAGGAGGGGAGGGTATGAGCGTATGTGGGGGAGGGTAGCACTGCGAGCTCTGGCAGAGATACTTGTGACGCACTATCACACACACACACTTGTGCTGTGGCATTCAGGGAACCATGGAGGGTGAGGTGGTGGAGGGGTGAGGAGATAATGCAGCTCAGGAGAACAGCGTTTGTCTGGGCCCACAGAGAGAATCCTGCCGCCACTTTCAAGTCAAACCTGGATGTTGACAGCAGGAAGGAAGAAGGGACGAACACGCTCGGATCTGATGTGTGAACAGACATGTATGTTGTTTAAAGAGACTTTTAGATAAAAAAACAACTGTTCAAACACATTCCCTGTCTCAGACACACACACAGAGGGCTTCCTGTCCTTTGCCTGTAACTGTGGGTGGAGACGGGTAGAAACAGGAAGGAAGTCCAATCTGAACTTCCTCCAGCAGTCGGACCCACCCCAACGACACAGCATGGTGAGTTATCTTTTAGGACCCACACCCACTCGTACACACGCACCCCCCAAAGTTTCTTACCAATAGTGCGGCGTAGTTCCTCACACTGGCTGATGTGCGGGAGTTTTAGCATCTCCTTCCATTTCTTGCTGCGACCATTCCTCTTCCCTCCTCCACCTGAGAGACACACAGAGACGTCTCCATGAGCACATCAATCAGGACATTGTCTCTAACAGCGCACACCCCAGTGGCATTTTCAACACAAGAATAAAGAAGACATCCCCTCCTGTGTGTGTGTGTGTGTGTGACCAGGCATGTTGGCCTTGCTGTGACCTGCTGTGAGGCAGAGACAGCTGGTTCATCTCACCAGTCACCTCCAAGCATCATGACCGAGCATGTGGTGAAGAATGTTGACAGCTTTAAAGATCATGTGGCACACACACATCTGACACTCACACACAGTAGAGATTAAACATTAGTCAAACATAACTATCATTTACAGATTATCTCCAACACACACACACACACACACACAGTGGTGGTTTTGCAGTCGGTAGATGACCCCTGATGTGAGGGGTGAACGAACTCTAGGCACAACTGCACTCTTCATGGTAACTCCCTGTTTTACTGAAAAGCTCATTCCAGCAGCAGCAGGGGTGTGTGTGTGTGTGTGTGTGTGTGTGTGTGTGTGTGTGTGTGTGTGTGTGTGTGTGTCATATGACCTACAACTTTACAGATTAAAGTAGAACTCATGCAATAATCACACAGTATAAAGCACATGTAAAAACATCAAACATTAAGGGTCACAACACTGTAACCTGTAAAACATCCCAAATATGAGCTGATCATTTCTCAGCTGGTCTGTTATACATACTGACTCTGCATCAAACTAAATGTGCTTTGTAATGTTTGTAACAAAAACCATCAATACTGTAATCATTGGTGGTTCATACCACATAACCACCTCATGCCCTTCTTTCTTTCTTTCTTTCACACTCACCTTTCATTTCCTTTAACTCTGCACTGTCCAGTAAAAATATGTTTATTTTTGTAAGAATATTACCGCAACATCAAAGTCTACAGTGGTCAGTGAGAGGTCCTCTCAGTGTGTGTTCACACTTAGTATGAAATCAGTGTTACTTGAATTACTTACCAATAATGAGGAAGTGACAGTATGAAGGCAAAGAGGTAGTAACAACAACAACAACACCAGAACAGGTCAGAAACAAACCCATGTCATGTGTAATCTATCTAAGGAAATACCACTCCTAAAACTCCTCAGGGTTCTTAGCTTTAATTTGTGTAACAGGAAATTAGTGAGGGGTGACAGTCAGCTGACTTTACTACTGAGTTGACAAACCAGCCTGAGCTCATCAAGACTTGCAGACTGAAAGTTTGGCGACAACAGAGGGAATTCCTCTGCCCCCAAGTTACACCAGCTGGTCCAGCAGCGACATGTGACAGCTTTACACAAACACATGCAGGGGGTCACTGCAGTCAAGCTCCTGCGAAGCGTGTTTGTACAGTGCGAATGACAAGAGCAGTAAAAATATACATATATTTATATACGTCCCATCAAAAAAGACACTTTTCTGCAGTAACTGTGTCACAACATGAGCAGGAAAACAGGACCGATCGGAGCAGCTCTCATGTTGTTGAGGACAGGTATGCTGACAGACCTGTTGTAGGACTGCAGGGCATACACACACACACACACACACACACAGAAATGTACTCTTGTTGCAGGGGAAGAGTGAAGACACAAGAGAAGGAGGGAAGCAAAGACAAATGTGTGAGTTACAGTAAATGTTGGACCGCCTGATGATGGCCAGTTGCACCTGGCAGGTTGTTCTGCAAGAGCCAAAAAAAACGAGATGATTGATGAGTATGGTGGAACCAGCGCCACGAAAAAAGCAACAAATTGTCAGAGATTAACTTCTTCCGTGTCAGTGGTTTATACTGTGAGAAGGAAATGTAAGTGTTTGTGCAAGAGGTGCCAATAAAGGCTGGAAGTGAAGGCCTGCATGCTGCACAGATGACACCAGGGCTGAAACCGTGGCAGTATGGAACGCTGAGGATAGACCGACAAGAAAAGAAAGACAGAGTGTGTGTGTGTGTGTGTGTGTGTGTGTGTGTGTACATGCTTGTCGGAGCCGACTGGGCCACCCCGCCCTGTTTAATGTCACTCTGACGTCAAAGCCATGTGTGCAGGCCCTTAATGCAGACAGGATGGAGCGAGTATTTATTTAACTTTGGTTCTCCCCGCCGAGAGAACGGGGCCCTCCATAAACACCGACTTCAGAGCAACTTCTCGCTCATTCATAGCCAACACTGAGGTCATCACGCAGAGTCCTTGGGACGGGGCCGGTGCAATGTGCAACAAGCGACGAGACTTTACAAATGTCAAAACATGAGACAGCAAGGATGCACATTCCTTTCCTTAA
Source organism: Parambassis ranga (assembly GCF_900634625.1). NCBI lineage: Eukaryota > Metazoa > Chordata > Actinopteri > Ambassidae > Parambassis > Parambassis ranga. Next base: position 520,687 of record NC_041022.1, on the reverse strand, counting down.
AAGCTTCACAGACGGCCACAGGGTCACCGTGGTCGCGCACAAGTAAGACATGTAGCATGTCACCAGCGTCCCTGCTTTCATCTCCCCCCTTCTCCGTTTCCCCCTCATGTTTCCTGTCACTCGCTACTGTCCACCGTCCAACCAGAGCAAAGACGGATGAACAACAGACAGTTTAAAGCAACTTGTGTAACCGACGTCTTCCTCGCTGATAATCGATATCGACCTGCCACATCCTTAACTACCACTGCTGTCACTTTTATATGATCCGTTTTGTTTACAGCCGGTCTGCCTCCACTTTCAAGTCTGACCAGTTAGACACACTTCTGAGCAAAGAGAGCGTGTGTGTGTGTGTCTGTGTGTGTCTGTCTGTGTGTGTGTGTGTGTCTGTGTGTGTGTACATTGTGAGAATTTCATGTTTGTTTTCATGACTGTGCAGTGAGCTATGGCTGCTTTGATGACCACACATTGATGGGTCCTCTCCTGTCCCTCTGCTTTGTCTCCCAGCCTGTGACCAGTGGCGGTCCCCACATGCTCCTAACACACGTGCAGGCCAAATGTAGTCCAACACCATCCCAAATATGCCCCTCTTCCCTTCACCATCTCCCCCATTCTTCTCTCTCTCTCTCATGTCAGAGGCGGAGGCAGACTGCAGGCCACGCAGCAGGTGGTTTTATCTCATCAGGCTGACCACAGACAGATTTTCACAAATTCATACTTCAAATTTATATTTCACTATAACACCAGTTCAAACAGAGTTCACAGCTTCTTTCATATCAAGAAGTTAAAGTGGAAAAACAAACCGCAAAAATCCCACTGTGATGAACAGAGCAAGGCTCCGTGCATATCATTTACAGCTTTAAACCGCTCAGAGTTAAGAAAACTGGAGAAACTATGCAAAGACTCATAAATGTGTCAGGAGGGAATTTTTCACATATACTGATCAGCTGATAAATAACATCAAATACATTTCTGAGGTAACATAAACACACATGTCTTCAATAAAATCAATGAATTATCTACAAATACACGTTCCATTCATACATATTTCTGCAATTAGGAACTGGATAAAAGCTAAATGTTTTTCTTTATATCTCATTTAAAACTTGAACATATAGGTGACCATAGGTTTATTTTGCAGAAAACCCACAAACAGCAAAATGGACAATTAAATACAAAGAGAATGGAAAAAACTGATTATATTCTTTTATGCTGAAGTTCACCACCACTGTCATCATGTGACTATATGAGGGATGTAAAGCAATCACTGGCAACTTTCTCTGTTGATTCCCAGCTTCTTCAGATGTTACCGCGAACACGGAGCAGCGCTGCTGTCTTCACAACCCGTCTTTATTTTGAACCGCCATATGGGAAGAGCTGCTTGCCCATCTGATGAACACATATCACACGCTGACACTTGGAATAACAGCCACAAGGCCAGAGCATCCAGCTCGTCTGTGACAGTGACAGGCCGACGGCAGCCAGTGTTTACATCCTCACACAATATGCTCTGCGCACTTCACACACTGACACAGACAGACTGACGAGCAGAAAAACTGCTCAAAACCCCAACATGCAGGTCACAGATCAGAGCTGCTGAAGAAAAACAAGCCAGCCTGCTGTGAAGTAACTCCACCACACATACAAGTGTTTTACTAACATTCAAAACGCTGATAAAACTGTTGACCGGGATATTTTTGGCCAAGGTAATCATACCCTGAATATTTTCCCCGGACTCCCGCCCCGCTCCAACATACTGTGGAGAAGGGATCGGACGGCGGCGGTACTCTCCCAAAAACTTAAATGGTAGGAAGTGAGCGAGGGTCACGCATAGTTTAGACCCATTGTAATACGAGCATGCGCACGCACATAGGCACAATGGAGGCCGACCATGATAAATGAATGGCCTGCTGCTTTCACATACAGTGTGTGATTGGCTGGTGCATGCCCCTGATAAGGAAAACATTAGCTGTGAGTATCTGTGTTGCCTATTCAAAGCAAAGGCCCGGTGTTTGTGTAAGGTAATCCCTCCATATACTCACACTGAAAGACACACATCAGCTGAGAGGAGAGGAGAAACATGTGAATGTCAGGCAGCACGGCTCTCCCCTCTAATCCTCACATGCTCCGGCTTCAGCCTCTCGCTGCCCTCCCCATATAAAACTGTTTTCTCTTCTTGTTATGCCTTCATTAATTCTTTATGGCCTGGACTCTCTCTCTCTCTCGCTCGCCCTTCCTCCATATGGCTCTGACAGAAAGCATGGGTCACGTGCAAATCTGTGCACCACATTACAACATCAGAGTACATTCCAGGACAGGAAAGGGCCGGTGGTGGGTCTCACATGAGGTAGGACATGTACTTATTCACATGAGCAAAACAGACACACACACACACACACACGGTGCACACAAACATCCATGCTCATTCCAGCAGCGTGCGGCGGTGTTTTGCAAGACCTTTCCTTCCTCTGCCCCATCTCTCTCTCTGTGTTGCTGGAGATATTCCATTAAATGGAGCCGAGGCGTGCTTGAAAACTGACCCTTGTTTTCACAGAGTCTTGGGGGAGAAAGGGAGGAGGGGGAGGGAGGGAGAGGGAACACACTGTGAGACTAAACTTGAGCAAGACACTGACTGACTTCATGTGAGGACAAACCCAGAGGTTAATCATCTATGAGTTATTTACAGCTGTCTGTCAAACCAAGGGCCTCTTGGATTATTTCACAGTCAAAGAGAAAGAACAGAAACACACAAAACGCAGCTGCCAGGCCCTTGATAGTGGGACGCACAGTACAGATTACACCTTGGAGATTATCTCTGATAAGACAAGTGATACTTGAAGGCATAAAATTTACCAAGGGCAGACGGCAGGCAACATTTTTTCCTTAAAAAACCTGATAAAACATGAAGGACCTTTGACATAGAAGACTCATAAAAACTCCTGATGTAAAGCATAACGCTGTCTTACTTATTTACATTGTTAAAAGCAGGCTGACAGCTGCTTTCTCATGGGAAGAATGCCCATTCAACATTTAATAAGGCAGCTGGTACACCATCCTTATGATGCTCACAGAGTGCTTTAAAAAGTGCCTCTTCATGCTTACTCAGCCTGCCAAGAAACTCTGCTAATAAACTATCCCAGTAGCCACCCAGCTAAGTCGCTGCTGCTAGTGCCGTGCAGCAGAGCCTTGAGTACGCAGCGCAGTGCGTCCCGGTCCCCACACAGCCCATTTGTGGGTGCAGTAACTGTAAAACGAAGCCCACATCAAGGGACAGTCACAAAGCTACGTGTTTTATGAGCCTCAGCTGGAGGAAACACCCCAGAGTGATGACAACAAGTGTTAGCCCAGCGACGACCACAGAGCTAATAAAGCTACGCTGGCTCACGTCACAGAAAAACCCTCACAAGTGGTGTGAAAGGACCTGCTGCAGTCTACGGTGTGAAGAAGGGAGGGGAGAACAGAGAGGACACACAGGGTGCCTACACCTACAACAGCAGTGTATCCAGTTCCACCTGTGCTGTCCGTTTAATCAAAGGCAGGATTAAAGTTTCCTGTGTTTCTTGGAGGAACGTGAGAACCGGACCGTCCACATTCCTTCCTCCTCCTGAAAACAGCAGGAATGATGAACAAGATCCAGTGATTCCATCTGATTCCAGGAAGTTTTAACACGAGAGGGAAAAATGTTCCGTCACTCCTCACATGAACTTAAAAACTGTTAGAAACGTCAGTTGTCTAACTTGGGGCAAATAGAATTGCTTCTTGGCACCAACATGTTTCCCTCCCTGCTTGGATTTAGGTTCAGGAGGAGGCACACACCACCTCCACCTTCAAGATTTGACATAAAACCTGCCAAAGCTTATGGTTCGTCTGAGCCATAGTGTGTGAGGGCCAGCAGTCCTACGGTCATATGGTAGGTATGGATACAGGAGCAGGCTGCAGCTTGCTGCTACCTCCTCTTCTCCTTCTGTTGCTCAGCCACTCGGCTGGCACAGCTGTTAAAATACATATACTGTATATAATACTATATATTTTGGGAAAGACCAAGACATTTCTCTGATGTTTCAAAACCTTAAAACAAGAAGGACAGAATGATGCACACTACTGGGGAAGTACCACTTACAAAAACACATTGAGAATAAATATGGTTACACAGCCTCCAAATATTTTGCATTGAGGTGGAAACAGTAAAACAGCCACAACAAGCACAAACAAAAAGCCAACACTGGGCTGTGGACAGGTTCAGTCAAAGTAAAGAAACATGTTCCTTAGTCTATAATATTCAGTAGCCAATCAGAGGCAAGCACACCTGTAGGCAGGCACAAGTTGAGACGTGTTGGTGTAATGACTCTCAGTGCCCTGAGGGGGAGACAAACAATCTGCACTGTTGCTTTAAGAGCTGAGAGTAAAGTCAGTGAAGGATATACAACACCAATTAAAGGTCGGGGAGGAGGTTTTAAAACTCAGTGAGAGTCACTCAGATTTAAAGTAAACACACGCCCCTTTCTCTCGGAGCTCACCCTGAAGCCACGCCTCCAATCACATGGACGCATCACCTGAAGACGAGCTGCGGTCTGTGACTTCGGCCATCATGCACGTACCTCTCTGGTGCACAGAGCAGGAAGAGAGTGACAACCAGCCAATACTCCTACAGGGTCCACCCGGAGGATTGATGATGTTTTTATGTTTTATAGCTTCAGATGATTCATATTCTTCATTTAATGAGAAACTGCCGAACTAATCGGCTGCTATCAGATTGTAAAGAGAAGTTACACTAATTTAACAAAAAGTGCATCAGAAGGAAACCTCCTACCCGACCTTTAAACACAGAGACAGCACCTCAGACCTGATATATAAAGAAAAACCAGGCCAGTAAACATCATTTCAGCCACACGCATTTCTATTCATAATCTACAGCTGAATGTAACATATAAACACCAGAACTCAAAGGGCATTCTGGGAAATGTAGTCCATCTCCGACATCAAATTTATACAATAAGAAGACCTCACAGAGGTCATATATACTCGGACATATTGCCCTAAACCACCTGATTATGGCCCGCCCACAAAGGTCTGCTGGGAGGCAGATCTGAGGCGGTCAACATTCACTCAGGAGTCTGTGGTTCAAGTCCCCCTGACACTGCGAGCTGTTTCATTTTCACTCAAAGCTGGGGGTAGGCAGTAAAACATGTTAGGGAAAGATCACAAAAATCACATTTTTAGTTACCATGGTGATGAGTCCCTGCCCTTATAAACTGTATTCAAACACTGAACTATCAATCTCATGTTGTATTTTTTTCTGTTAAGGAGATTCCACTGTATTATAAGTTATATAAACTATGAAGTGTATGTAACTGTAGGAGTTTTATGAGAAACGGATCAACAAAGCCCCTGAAACGCAGTCATGACAGATCAATGTAAAGGGCGCCGGGTATTTTACGGCAGAAGAGTAAACATCATTTTTCCTCAGCACACTTCACACAACCATCTGCTCCACTTTGATAGGCCGCTCTGCCAACTCAGGTGCTGCAAACTATTGTAAACAGAGACGTCTGCAGGACAGACTACGATAAAAACGGCCTCTGAATGTGGTTCTGACTGCAAGTTTCCTGCCAATACACACATTCATATGTGTCAGACATCTAATGGGATTCTGTTGTTTACGGGTAAATATTGAATATGGGCAGGTAGCTGTGTGAACAGGATTTAGACTGTCAATACAATTAGCGAAGAGATAGCGCTGATGCTGTAGTGAACGGGAAGCACGCTGCTATGTTGAAAATAACTCCCAAATTCTTGGCTAAGAGTTTAAATCCACAAAACTGCAGGCTGCAACTGTGCCAGACGTTATCCTCTTCTCACAGAAACACCACGAAAACATCCTGCAAACTGTCTACATGCTGTAAGTGATGCTCGTTTTTCCTTTCTGCGTTTTATATTAAATGTATATGTGAAATCCACATAGTCAGGGAGCGCCTGTGCAGTGTCATCTCAAACCACTTCCTTTGACGTGTGTCACTTCAACTGTGGCAGACCGGGCAACACCCTGCCATAACCCTTCCCTCGCTCTGTGTCTGTCTGGCCACCCAGATTTAAAACACCCAGGTGTGTCAAAGACGACTATGAAAACACACAGTTTCTTGGCACAAGAGAAAACTGCCAACATGTAAAATATGACTGTGTGTGCGCGGTGCGTCACTTCCGCTCTCCACAGTGAGGATTTTGTTGATGTTGCTCAAGGACACATCAGCAGGGTAAACTCCTGCTGACTCAGGGGCTTGAATCCATCCGAAAACGTGCCTCCATGCAGGCTCTGTTGTGTGCACTACAGCCTGAAGGTGACCACAGACACACACAGAAGCTTTGTTTGTTTGGGGTTTGTGCGTTTACTCTGCAACTGATGACACTGCTGATAACTGTCACTGAGACAAACGCTCTGAACACCCACCTGTGGAAAGACGATTTAAGTTCTAATTAATCTCATGTGCACCATGAAGGGATAATCTGGGAGCCATTAGCTGTTAATCTGTGTGATAATTAACACGATCGTAGGCAGAAACATAAAGCACTGTACACATCGCGTTTGTGGCAGCAGCTGGTGTTTTAGTCAAATCAAATGAAAGCTAAAGCTGCAGTGAGCTCACGCTGAGGCCTCTTCTCAATACATTCTATTCACAAAATGCAATGATTTGAAAATTATTCAAAACTTAGATTTGAATAAACGCAGCACATATGAAGGCAAAGTTGTTTTTTTAAAAACAGCAGCAAAATGCTTGAAAAAAGTCGGATCAGCTGTAAAAAAAAAAGTTTGGAAAAGTTGTGTAAAGCTTGATCGAAACACCTGGTGGAATATTGTACGTTTATATACTTATTTATTAATGCGGTCGCCTAGCAACACGTCAGTAACATGACTGGGTATAACAAGCAAACATGAGGGGTTTGCTGCTCTGTTTCATCAATTTAAGAAAAAAAACCTGGAAACTACTGCATGGGCTCTGGAACACCTCAGAAAACCTGTGGGTGCAACCTCAGGACCAAGCTGTCCTGATGAATCAAATCAGACATTCTGCTGCATCCTACAGGTGAAAGTGGAACTTTTCAAAATGAAGCATCAACGGGCATTAGTCTGAGAGAGAGAGAGAGAGAGAGAGAGAGAGGTTAATGCTGAACACAGACTTCAGGGCATCAGGGAAGGTTTGGCTTGTTGCTGCAGCACAGTGCTAAAACACATTGTGCATGTGTTACAGCAGCAGCTTGGAGCAGGAACATAAGACAAAGGAAGCCCTGAACTGTGGATGCATGTATGAGCCATCCAGGAAAAACATTTCAAACTACTGAGTGTTTCAGAAGAAGCCAACGTTCTCCGACTTGTTAAAAACCTGATGCATCAGTCTGACATCCATGTGCGTCCAACTCCTAATGCAGTGACCTGCACAGCTCACCGTGGACCTGCATCTGTGCACAATAACCTGACGGGACACTCGCCTGAGCACCATTTAACGGCAGTGAGAGGAGAGCCTGGTGCTTCCTGAGGAGCAACTGCTGCTCTGAAATGGATTCAGCGCTGCTGTGAATAATCCATTTCACAGCAGTGTTGGCGTTTTTTTAGTCCTGAGCTGAAACGCATTCTGAATATAATGTAAACTGTAAGCAGGCAGGGAAGGCCTCACACACACACACACTGAACAATCCTCCTTCATCTTCTGATGTCTTGTCTGTGTGGATGAGTGGGAATGGTGGAGCAGTAATTACACCTTTCCTCTCTCTCCTCACACCCACCCTGCGCCCACTCACCGCTCTGCCATCTCCTGGAAAACAGATGGAGCACTCGCCTCTTCTCCACCTCCAGGTGAAGCTGCTGCTGCGGGATCACCGGCCCACTGAGCAGCGTGCACAGCCGGGGGGGCCTGGGTGCATGGCCTCTGTATCTGAAAGCCCACACCACGATCCTTCCTCCTATTAGTCCACAAGCAGCGGCCCTGCAGCGGCTGCGTCAAACACCACTTTACCTTCATAATTAGGCTCCGTGGGCGCGCGCACACACACACACACCTACAATGACAGGTAAGACGGCGCGGACGCCTCACTGCGCAGCTGTATTTCTCCTCCACCGTGGACACATCCGAACATTTCCTCGGTAAATATATAAACACATCCACCGACCGCTGCTGGAGGATTCTCAGCCCGTAACAACGCGATGCTGCGAGCACACAACAGAAAAACATCCCTGCGCTGTTCATGAGCTGAGGCCTCACTAACCTGCCCGGTACATCTGTGTGTGTGTGTGTGTGTGTGTGTGTGTGTGTGTGTGTGTGTCGTTAGTGTATACAAACAGCTGCTTTCTGTGGAATATGGAGACAAAGCGCTGCGCAGGGATGGAGACAGAGGAAGCATAAAATCCAAAGGAGGAGGAGGAGGAGGAGGAAGAGGAGCGCAGGCTCGTCCGTGGCCGTGCCGTTAAAACACACACACACACACACACACACGCACACACACACACACACACACACACACACACACACACAGCATATTATCCGCCGTTCGGATGGACTCACCTTCTCTCGCCTTCAGGAGAACCGTGTTGGCCACGATATTTTCAATCTCCATGGTCAGAATGTGGATCCCGAGCAGTCGCGACACATCTCACTCCGCGGAAAAAGACGAGTGTGTTTTTTTAAATCAAACGTGCCGACGACGGTGAGGCTGCTGCACGCGCACGGGGCGGACGCGGCACTGGCGCATAGTAGGACTTCACCAGCGGCCGTGGCTCCTCTCCATTGCAAGATGTTTGATCAGACACCTACCCGCGGAGCTGTGTGATTACGACTGGGCTCGTTAGCATTCACAGCCTCCCTCCCTCTCTGCCAGCCTTCCTTCCTGCTTCAGCTCCCTCCTCCTCTTCCTCCTCTTCCTCCTCCTCCTCCTCCTCGCCCCTCCTCTGCTCAACGAAGCAGCGGGAGTAGGAGGGATCAGTTTACAACCACACACTCCAGCTACATTCATGCATGCAGTTCCATGGGTTGGGATTATGGATGGTCATGCTGTTTATTGTGTGGCAGTGTTTTAATGAACGTGTGTGTGTGTGTGTGTGTGTGTGTGTGTGTCCCATGTTTCCTCCAGGCATCACATTCTCCTCACATGAAGAGTGATACTTTGGAGGAAACATGAATGAACATGTTAACTCTTCCTGGCTGTGGAACAGACGTGGTGTCAGGGACACACAGACCTCTGACAGTGGTGTGAGGGTTGTAACAACCTGCAGAAAAGAGATAACATACAGATTTCTTTCTCTCCTCCTCCTCCTCCTCCTCCTCCTCGCAGCCCGGCGTCCCTCTGATCACTTTAATCTGACTCTCTGATCTGCTGGATGCCTTCAGTGGAGCTGGTCACACACAGACAGATGCTGTGCACCCACCTGGAACTTTTCTGTTTAAAGTGATGGACAGTAAAGAGCCCTCTGTGCTTTGCTGCATCAGTCATTAACAGAGGCGCCTGAAGGTACTCGGGGTCAAAGAGGTCAAAGGTCACCTTTGTCTTCACACCTCTGCCATTTTCTTAACACAGAATATGCCGAGTTAATCAAAGAAGGACTCATTGTATGGAGGGACAGGACTCATGTTGCTTGGTCCAGATGGGCCTCATAGACTCAATGGCACCACCTTGTGGCCAACAGGCATAAATACAAAACAACATCAGAAAGTGTTGATAATTCAGCAGGTTTAACCAAATTCTGACAAACAAATAAATTACATGCATGACTAATACATCCTTTATATTAGTTTTAATAACACTGAGAGCAACGTGGGGTTAAGTGTCTCACCCAAAGACACATCAGCATGCTGCCAGGGCAGGGCATCGAACTGCCAACCTCATGGTTAGAGTACAATTGCCCCAATTCATGATTTTCATCAGGGGTAAACTTTAAACATGTTTAACTTGAAACAACATTTTCCCACCGTAGGTGTCAAATCTTTATTAATGTTATCATTTATTCAGACCTTGCAGTCGGCCTTGACCTTGATCTACTGATTAGGACACAAATGAAGGACTGTTCTTTGTTTGACTCCACTCAGACACTTTTATTTCATGTCACGCCCATTCTCTTCTTCTAAGCATTCAGGTTTTCTGAATATTCCTCAATAATAAATGTGTTTTTTTGCCACATTTTGATCATCAGTTTGTTTCAGACACTAGGTGGTGCTGTTGCTGTATAAGTGTGCACTGGCCCAGGCCTCACTGTTATAATCTGTGGTGTCAGACCGTAGTCGTTGAATTTCAACAAACTAACCACAGTAAACACTTATCTACCGCTAATATGCACATGACTCATACCGATCTACACATGTAGAGGTGGCTCTAAACATTTCATGAATTTCCAAGAATCCATTTAAAGACAAATAAAACACTGAAGAAGGTTCTTTAGTTTCCACTAATCACTTCGATTGCTCTCTATTCGGCTTCATATTTATCTTCAGCTTTAAATGGTAGGAATTCATGCTTTTCTTCAACTTCTGCCCTTTTAAAGCTTCAGATACAATTTCATCCTTAAACAATTCACAGAATAATCCTCCGCTTGCAGCATTTTCAGCGCTGAAGATCATTCAGGATGCAGGAATCTTCCTCTGGAAGAAGACGAAGACAAATGATTCACTGATGCACCTCCCTTCTGCCATGTGTGTGCAGAGTGCTGACAGAAATGTTAAAGGCGTTATGAAAGAGTGATCACATACAGTGTGCATGGGTCTGTGTACAGCACAGCTTAAATACACTGACATAAAACAGGCTCCACAATAATGCTGGCATCAGTGTTACCTTATAATATGAAACAACATTAGTGTCAGACACTCTGACACTAACGCCTGAGCTCTAACACTGAAGTGAGTCTGAGGCAGACCTGCAGGTGAAGAGATGGCCTGAAGCCCGAGCAGCACCATGGAAGGAGGAGCCGGACTCTTTCAGTTCAATGTTTATATGTTAATGCTGACAGAGAGGGGCTCTCTGGTCCATGTGTCAGTGTGTGCATTCAAATTCCAAACTTTGTTTTGAAAATAGGAATAAAATGTAATTTAGAACCTGAATCATACTGTATCCACAGTGTTTGACTGAGTGGGGCCATGATCATGTTACTGATTAACCTCATTGGCAGTGGGGCGTTCTTTTGATTTCTGTGAGCATTGTTTCCTCCATTTAACTCTGCCTGTCAATCAAACTACTGAACTCTGAACTGTAACAGTCACTCAGACACTGGACATTCACACTGCTTCATTCATGTCCTGCTCTTTACTATGTAAAGGTTTTTATACAGCAGTAAATATGTTCTTTAGATATACCTCAGGGGTTTAAATGCAGTCTAGGTATTTAGATATTTATTATATATTTCTATTTCATACTTCAAGTTATCTTTGATTTCTATTGTCTGTAACAGAAAGAATTTCCCCTCAGGGATAAATAAAGTCATTCTGGGTCACTCTGCATAAAACAAAACATTCAATAATTATAACTTTATTAATCTGTTAGAAACATGGCGAAAGACGTTTGTCTCCCTGCTGCTGCTTCCTGGTGTGTGTGTGTGTGTGTGTGTGTGTGTGTGTGTGTGTGTGTGTGTGTGTGTGTGTGTGTGTGTGTGTGTGTGTGTGTGTTTTCACGTGACTCCTCCTCAGAGAGGCAGTGCGCCTCTGAAGCAGCCAGGCACTGAAAGCCAAAGGAAACTCTGCAGTCTGAGCTCAGCACTTCCAACACTTATTTCACTTTTCACTTTGGACGCGTCTGAATATTTCCAGGATGTTTTCACTCGGGGAGAAAATGGAGTTTCTCATCGGAAACCCCTTCTCCACGCCGGTGGGTCAGAGGATCGGTGAGTCTGGAGCTTTTTTCTGGAAATGTTCCGTTTGATCAGTTTGTCAACATGTCCTGTCATCTTACACATTCAGAAACAAGTTTCATGTTTTTATACCTGCACCGCTGAGTGAACCTAAACCATCCTGATCACTTCTCGTTTTTCACACGTCAATATTTGTAATGATTAATTTGTCAGAAGCATAAAAAGAAGCATTAAACCAATGACGCAGGAGGAGGACGGACTCGTTTCCACAGTTTCGCACGTGATTGGTCGCTGAACATTAAGCGACCTCGATCTTGGCCAATTAGAACCCCGCTTTGTGTTTCCTCTCACTTCCTCAGTCACTGATGTGTTTTCATCCGGCTGCAGCTTCACACCTCATTCAACACTGTTTAATCAGTTCCTACAAGCTTTGTCACAGAGCAGCAGAACTTCCTGCTGAGAGGCAGCAGGGGGATTTTTCCTGTTTTACTCTAAAAAATGAACTTTGAAACACGCACTCTGAAAAGCCTTTGGCTGGCTGCAGACATGTGCAATCAGTGTAATCATGAAAGAAATGTTACACACCCATCACAGGCCTCCTTCCTCTTCCTCTCATCCACTTTCTCACACATGAACGTCAGTGTTACTTGTGAGGCGAACAGAAGCAGCTGACAGTCACATGAAGCGGAGGGGAAGGAGAGGAGGGCCCTGCAGGAGAAAAGCAGCAGGGTGAGGGCTGGAAGAGGTGCTGCTGGAAAGGAATGAGGGAGATTTAGACTTATGTAAACCACGGAGTGCAAAGAAGGCCGAAGGCTGGGATTGCTGAATAGTTTGGTAGAAACGTGGGTTTTAATCAGCTTATCGAGCCTCTACACACAATGAGGTGCTGACACATTCCATCTGCAGGATACTTATTCTTCATACTGTGGGTTAAAGAAGACAGAAACATCACAGTGGGAATTATCATCTGATGATGAAGTTCTACAGGTTGTCGTCAAGCTGCATTATGGGAAATGCAGTGTTCCATTTTTGTTAGTGCTTAACCACAGAAAGTTAAGATAGTGGTGGAATTTATCCAGCAGGAAACTTCAAGTGGAAGTGGATCAGACTCATAACCTCAAAATCCAAGATGGCTGCCCCACACAAAAACAGCTCTAGGCTACGCCTGCCTCCAGCCTGACCTCTGTGTGGTGCGCCTCCCAGCTCTGATGCTTTTCTTTGATGTTTTTACATTTCTTGTGTTCTGCTTCATCATGACACGTCTCCCCAAGTGAAACCAACCTGACAATGCCCTGTGTGCGACGTCCTGTTGTTGTGCAGACCTCAGGAGGTGTCTTGGTTACCGTGACATTCTCACATCACTTTTACTGTTTTATTGTGACGTCCGTTTTCTCTGCTGACAGAGCGGGCGACCAGCGGCTCTCTGCAGTCGGACGACTGGGGACTCAACATGGAGATATGTGACATCATCAATGAGACGGATGAGGGGTAGGGGTGACGCTCAATGATGATACAGCCTGATGCTCTTTTATGATTATTGCTTTAAAGGTGCAGGTTACAGGAGCAGAAACATCTGCTGCTCTTCATGATGATGAAGTGCTGTTTACTGTGTCGACGGTTTTACTGTGTCATTTCCTTTATGGTCTTGGGGTTTTTCTCTGCTCTACTCAGCAGCTGCTTGGAAACAGTGACTTACTTCAGATGAAGCATTTGTTATTTTACTGAATATCTGAATAGAAACACATGAAATCTTCATGTTGCTTTGTTTCTTTTTTGTCTGTATTGATTCAAAAAGTCAAGATGGATGACAAAGTTGTTTCCTCCCCAGGCCCAGAGATGCCATCAAAGCTATAAAGAAGAGAATAGTGGGAAACAAGAACTTCAGAGAGATCATGCTGGCTCTCACTGTAAGTCATCATCCTCGACGACTGTTCTGTCATTCACTGAGGAGCGCTCAGTGTGAGAGAGTAACTCAGAGGCCACAGTGATCCTTGTCCTGGTTGGCTGGAAGCCCAGAGGAGATGCTTTCAGACAGTGTTGACTCAGCCGCTTACGCAAGCGGTCGAGTAAACTTCCAGAGTCTCGGTGCCTGTGTTGATAACATGATTTGATGTTTTCTCCTCAGGTTCTCGAGGCCTGTGTGAAGAACTGTGGCCATCGCTTCCATGTGCTGGTGTCCCAGCAGGAGTTTATCGAAGGTGTTCTGGTTCGCTCCATTCTGCCCAAATACAACCCCCCCACTGTTCTCAGTGACAGGGTTCTCAGCCTCATACAGGTACAGCATTGGATACGTCAGGGCTTCTCTTTGCTCTGTGTTGCCTTGTTCTCAGCTCTGTACATTTGGTCTGCTTCTTTTGGTCTCAGTCGTGGGCGGATGCGTTCCGGAGCTCTCCTTCCCTGGCCGGGGTGGTGCATGTATATGATGACCTGAGGAGACGGGGCCTGGAGTTTCCCATGACAGACCTAGACGCTCTGTCCCCCATCCACACTCCAAACAGGGTGAGACTCTTTACACATTAAAGAAAAAATCACCAGACTTCAAATATCCATCTACACCCGACCTTTCTCTCAATATTTACAGAGTATACCAGACAACGGGACTCCTGAGGCGACGTCTGTCACCCCTCCTACACAACAGCCACAACCACAGGCTCCGTCCAGTGCTACCAGTCAGAACACTTCACCTCCGGTCCAGCTCAGTGAGGGACCAGTGTCACTTTCTGCTGAACAGGTACCTGTGCCTGAATCGCCTGTTGGCCCGTGGTCAGTGGCTGAAGCTGATGATGTCTGTAGCCTCACTATGAGAGAAAAACTACAGACGATCAATTAAAACAATAAGCAATTAGATTTGTTCAGATCAATTAAAACATGAATGATAACCATGAAAAGAATTTGATAGGTTGCCAAAATTCATCATTCATCATAGCTAGAAACTGTGAAACAGGTTGCCATGACAGCAACATGAATACTAACACTGTTCCTGTCTAAGAATGCTTCTTTCCTTTTAAATGTGCGTTTAATCCAGGAACAGAAGCTGCAGAGTGAGCTGTCTCTGGTGAAGGGAAACCTCATAGTGATGTCAGAAATGCTAAACGAGCTCATACCCGGACAGAGCAAACCAGACGATGCAGAGCTGCTGCATGTGAGTATCGTCTTTGACATCTTCTGTGACCCAGACTGTGACTGTGACCACTTCCTGTCATCTGTTCTGCTGAACACGTCCCCACCGCAGTGGAACACAGGGGGTTCATATGAAGGCTTACAGCACAGAGGCCATAATTACTCATCAGTAAATAAAATAAAATAACATTCTAAACTCATTTTAAAATGTTATTATAACGCTATAATGCTCTCCAAAAGATGCTATTTTCCCATTGATGGAAGGCAGACCACACTGTTTTACATCACGTCATCCTTCATAATGACTATCAGGACCACTGCCTGCTTATTGTGACATGTACAGCTCATCCTCATTCATGTCATGTGTGTCAAGAGAATAATGTCTGAGGGTAACTCCACATCTGCAGTAACTGTGAATTATGTCTTTGTCAAAGGATTCTGGGGAATGCAGTTAAACAAGTCTCGATGTAAAAATGTAGGAAGCACGATAAAGAAGAGTTGAAGAGCAGATGGTTAGATCAGTGGATGATCTGTCCCTCTCTGTCCAAGCAGCAGCTGTTCTCTGTGTGCAAGAACATGCAGACTCGAGTGGTGGAGCTCATCCCCCAGCTGATGGACGAAAGGTTTATCGAACAGCTGCTCATGATCAACGATGACCTCAACAACGCCTTCATCCGCTACGAGAGGTAGCACTTGTTTTTCTGTCTCATTCATTATAAGCATGTTGTTCTAAACATGCTGTGTTTGTGTTTTAGGTTTGACAGGCTGAACAAGGCACAGATTACAAACACACAACAGGTAAAAAGATGCATTTCTGTGTTACACTCTTCATTAAAACTGTGAATACATTTCCACATCTGTCTTTGCAGAGCTCCGCCACGAGCCTCATCAACTCCAGCCCTGAGGATTCCTCCCTCAGAGAACCTGCTGTCATCACAACAACCAGCCAACCAACAGTCAGTACCCCAGCCAACCAACAGCAAACAGCCAACCACAGTGAGTCAGCTTCGCACAGTCTGCAACTCAGACACACACACTTCCTTCTCTGTGACTTCTGTAGATGTAAACTAACTAAATGATGTGCAGCAGGAAGGCGGAGGGGAGTTAAATCTGTGATTCTGTGTTGCAGAAGATGAAGAAGAGTTTGACATGTTTGCACAAACTAGAGGCAGCTCTCTGGCAGAGCAGAGGAGAAGGTGAGTAATGTCATTTAAATGCTTTTCATCCGTCAGGATTGTCAGGCCGTGGGTTTTTCCCTCAATATAATGAAAAACTTGTTGGTGATCAGTCCGATGAAGGAACGTCTGTGCACTGATGTGTGCTCCCCTTCATGTGGACGTGAACATTAGATCTTAACTGGGGACAAACAGACACACATCATATCAACATCTGTGCTACACTTGACATTAGACAAGATTAGACGACTAGATTTGTTGTTAGATTTGTTGTTAGGTTTGCTAAAACACCAGGGTTACTTCATTTATTTTCACGTTTAATTATTTAATTGTAAAGACAGACTGTGTCCAGGGCCTCGTGGAAAATAACTGGATAATCATCTAATGTGTGGGAAATTCTTTGGAAATGCTTTTGACGTACAGAAACAATGAAAATGTCTGATAGAGCACAGTTAACACATTAGTTACTGTGGTGTTTCACTCGAAGAACTTGGGGAAAATTCCTACAAAGCAGAAGTTTATCAAAGTATTTCCAGTACTGCTGTGAGACAGAAAACTGGTGAGAGATGTGTCTGCAGAAGCTCAGAGACACTAGTGAATGATTTAACCCAGTCTGAAGACGGTCATTAGAGTCTTGCACAGGAGACCAAGAAAAACACGTCTGCAGGAAAGACGCCTCCGAGCCAGACTGAGGTGAGCTAAGGACAGGCTGGGGACAGGCTGGGGACAGAGTACACAGACAGGACGTGGGTCATTAGGTCAGGTGAAACCCCTCATTTTGACTGGTTAGAAATGTTGTTAAATGTCTGTGCTCTGTTAGACATCATGTGGATATTTGACAGTGTCTCTGGTATAATTTGAGCTGGCGGTGTGTGAGTGTCTCCTATGTGTGTGTCCAGTGTCAAATATGAGGACCCGGGGGCTGTGGAGGGCCTCGCCGGAGCCCTGGACACCAGGTTGCAGGTCACAGGAGGGGTGTGTATCACACAGTAACACACACACAGAGGTAAATGACTGAATGACCTATTACTCATCACATCTCTCCCTTAGGTGGCGCCGGCGAAACACTCATTGCAGAATGACATTGACAAATGGTTGTCATGTGACATGGTAATAAAACAAACATACATGCTGTTTGTTGTGTTTGTGTGTCACAAAAGCATGACGTAATCTTTCTGTTTGATAAAGCAGGAAGAGCAGTCGTCAGTGTGTGAGGGAGTGTCCAGCGAAGGTGTGTTGTTGTTGCTGTTTGACCGTACAGATAATATTTTGTGTGCGTGACATGTTTTTCTTTGTGCCTCTGTCAGAGTTTGATAAATTTCTGGAGGAGCGGGCGAAGGCGGCGGACCACAACAGTCAGACGGTCCGTAACATCCCGTCTACGACGCCCAGGCAACCGCCGCCACAGTCCGCCCGGCAACAGGACAGGTCACATGACCAGCTTTTTTCACTTTGAGTGCAAAGACAGCATCATACTGAGATAAACACAGACATACACACACTGTGCCAGGCCAGGTTTCCTCTGAAAGTACACACACGCACAAAACCCTGAAACCTGACGCTTCACAGCGGCTGCCTGATCAACCGATGAACGCTGTGTTTCTGAGAAGTCTGCTGTTTGTTTATGTGACTTTTATTTAAGGTGTAATATATTAATATGAATGTAAACATATTAAGTATAATGCAAAAAGATATATTTGATATTACAAATATGTGCCTTTCACACGGAGAAGCTGATTCTGTGTGGACAGAAATAAACGGGGCATCGTCCCCTAAACATCTTCCTCTGTTCTCTTCCTACATGTTTTCTGACAAATGTTCCCATGATGATAACACACGTGCCCAAAATTAGCACACAAAATAATCCACAGTAATCCTGGCAATCGACGGCTTATATTTTCCCGTCAGCCAAAACATCTGAGCCTTGACTGAGAAGTGGGAACTTGGGTGTGTTCGCGCCCAAACTCAGTGCTGTTTGTGCGATAAGGCATTAAATTCAGTATGTTGTTGTTTAAGATGTTCAAGGATGTCTGCTGTAGGGTACACAGAGTCCCTGAAGAGAACTCATCCCTGAACCGGTGAAAAGAAGGACTGAAGGATCTAGTTTTCATTCTTCTCTGCTCCCATCCTGACCTGAAGACCATGCTGTTCAGCTCCCCCGTCTGCCTCTGCTGGATTTCTGTGTCTGTCCTCCTGCATGGATCTGAGGCCTTCGCTTCCACCATCTCAAACAAAAACCAGCTTACAAATGTGTCAGACTTGGAGTCACCTTTTCTTCAGCTGAGGGCAAGTCTTCCGTCCTTCTCACAGCCGATCCGCCCTTACACTCTCCTGAGCAGCGCTGATGACTACCACCACATGCCCAAACCCAGGCACCGCCGGCGCTCTCGCCTCATGCGTCTTCTGGGATCCTCTTTTGACCCATTCTGGGTGTCCATAGATCAGCCGTCTGAGGGACCTTTGCTGCAAGGAGACGCTCTGCTCGCCAGTTCACCCAGGAAGTTTAACATGAGTGCATCTCAGGAGGTGAGAAAGGCTGCAGCAAAGCATCAACAAAGGCTGGAAAAGGAGGCAGCAGGGCTGGATCTCAGCTCTCTGCCCTCAGATGTTGCCACTTCAGTCAGAGCCTGGTTGGTGCGCTCAGCAACATGTGAATTACACCACCAGTGGGTAGATCTGGGCCCAACTTTCTGGCCACGCTGGCTGAGACGGACTGACTGCGGAGGGCCAGATGGAGAGCGAAGTTGCTCCTTTCCCAGCGGGATGGAGTGTGTGCGAGCTCAAACGGCGCACATAAAAATCCTGGCTTGGCACTGCATAGAAGCCAGAGATGAAGGCGAGGGAGGCGTCAGGGCCGACAGCAGCACTGAGATGGAGACGGGTGAAGGGATGAAAAGGTGTTCATGGAGACAAGTACCTTATCCCGTGGTCACTGCTTGCATGTGTTCATGTAAATGAATGTTTTTCTACCTGAGAAGGTTTTTCATGCCACAGTTCTCAGCCCAGAGGAACATGGCGACTTTGATGACCTATACATAAAATACTGAGCAGACCTCCCAGCCTCTTTCTCATTTTTCTTATGCTTCAATTTCCAACCATTTGTCAGCCAGTCCAATATTTTGTGTGGCCTTTGCTACATTCAAGTCTATGGGAAATTCTACAGTCAGAATTACCGGTGTGTTGACAGAAATCTGTGACTGCAGATTTTGTTTCTCTTTGTTTTTCTTTGTTTATCACACAAATACATGTTTTTTACCCAAAAAATCTGTTTCTTTAATAAAGTTTCAGATGCAAATTCAAAGTGGTTTTAATGTCTCCTGTCGCTGTCTCCTGTCCTCTCCTTTCCAGAGACATACAACAAACACATGTTTACAACAGAAATGTCCTGCTGCCAGTAGGTGGCGCTGTGACGGTATCATCCTATTAGCATATATATCTGTTCAGACTCGGGTCCATAGCAGTACTGTGAGATTGTGTCCACATGGCATGAAGCATGTTGGAGGTACTGCAGAAAATACGGCGTTTCTCTGTAATGGCGAATGGTCAACTTTGAGGCCACGCCCCCGCCACACCGTCACACTTGGAATGCGCTTTTTGTCTTGTCTCCTTTGATGGCATCAGTGGACTGTTGACATGGCAACGTACCATGCTAAAAACAAAGGGGCTACACGTTAAGGGGCGCTATAGAGCCATCTTCCCATGTGCGTTTCAAAAGTCAGCAAATGTCCAAATTTTTCAGCCGAATGAATTTTTCTACCTAGTTCGGTGAGTTTGGGGCAGGTTAAGGCCTCTGAGAAGGCTAACTAGGGGAAAAATAAGAATCCCTAGGGTTTCAATAGCGCTCTCGCACGTTTCGTGCTCGGGCACTAATTGTGCAAAACAATTTCTGAATTCCGAGGCGCCCTAAATGCAGCAGCCGTCTGGCTACATACTCAACGGAGTGCTACGTTCACGTTCCACAGACAAGATGGCAGCTTCATTGGAAGACGAATTTGAAGATGCGCCCGATGTGGAACCATTAGAACCAACTTTAAAGAACATCATCGAGCAGAAGTCTTTAAAATGGATATTTGTTGGCGGGAAGGGCGGTGTTGGTAAAACGACGTGTAGGTGAGTTACAGGGGAATGCTAATGATCCTCCTGATGCTGAATCAGGGTAACAACATTGCTAGCTAACACAGATTAGCTGTAAGTTGACGTGGATCATTCACGGTGATTGAGTAAAGTCTGTTACTGCACCACAGTGAGAATCCAGTAGGTGTTAGCGTAATATATCAATAGTGTCTAGTGCGGAAACATCACTGTTACTTTTTACGACAGGTAGATTAGCTTCAGATTTTGCCGGGTAGCTTAATGCTGTCCAGCACCGTCACTAGCTAATGTTAGCCAGCTGACACATGGAAACATCATTTTCTTAACTGGTTTGATAATAAATGTGCAAGACGACGCCGACATTCTGTCTTTAACACTTCTCTTCTTTATTTAACGATCTTACATGGCGTTAGCTTGTAACTAAGCTTATTAGCAATCAAGCTAACCCACCGGGTAAAGTGTGCTGTAGCTAGCGTTAGCTGTCAGATAGCTCACAGCTCGTACAGAGCAGGGTCGTGTTTGTTTGATAAAATTACCGTCAAAAGCAAACATATAAATGTAAATGTCTCACTGGAGTGAAAATGATGATTGTGTGTATGTACTTAAAAAGTGTAACAAACAGAACGTCATAGCCTGACCAGCATAACAACAAGCCTTCTGGCTGTCCCCCTTCCCAGCTGTAGTCTGGCTGTCCAGCTGGCTGCTGTTCGGGAGAGCGTCCTTATCATCTCCACAGATCCTGCCCATAACATCTCTGACGCGTTTGACCAGAAGTTCTCAAAGGTGCCTACAAAGGTCAAAGGCTATGACAACCTGTTTGCAATGGTAAGTCACACACTGCGCTTTGAGAGCGCTCAGCATCTGAAGGATTTTACAGGGAATGGGAGCGATATAACCACATGAAGTAGAGAAAACTCCTGGATGAGGATCAATAAACATTTCTGTAACATGCACACCCTATTTTTGTTATTAACAGGTGCGATTGTCAAATCCAAAGCATAGGACATTTTCGTTTTGTCTCCTAAAATGGAGATAAAAACAAAGATGTTCTTTTATGTAGTTTTTGAAAAATGAGCTCATGATCCACATGTGAGCCTCACAAGCACCATTTCGCAACAAACGGAATTGCTGGAAGGCATTAAAACATCCACGGACCAGTTCAGCTGTGCTGATTCGTATGTTTGTTTTCTTCTGTGTGTGAATGCAGGAGATTGACCCAAGCCTCGGGGTGGCAGAGCTGCCAGATGAGTTCTTTGAAGAGGACAACATGCTCAGCATGGGCAAGAAGATGATGCAGGAGGCCATGAGCGCTTTCCCCGGCATTGATGAGGCCATGAGCTACGCAGAGGTCATGAGGTAACACTCTGATGTTTTTTCTCTGTTTACTTTCTGCTGTACCACAACTGAACTGAGGACTCACTCAGCATTGTTGTGTGCCTCAGGTTAGTGAAGGGCATGAACTTCTCAGTGGTGGTCTTTGACACTGCCCCTACTGGCCACACCCTGCGACTGCTCAACTTTCCCACCATTGTGGAGCGAGGTTTGGGCCGCCTCATGCAGATCAAGAACCAGATCAGCCCCTTCATCTCTCAGGTGAGGATGAGTTAAAGTTTCTACATGAAACAGTTTCTGTCACTGAAGCTCTGACTTGTCGACTCTTTTGCTTTTTGTAGATGTGTAACATGCTCGGCCTGGGTGACATGAACGCAGACCAGCTTGCCTCCAAGCTGGAAGAAACGCTGCCAGTCATTCGTTCAGTCAGTGAGCAGTTTAAAGATCCTGTAAGTCACGCACTGTTTCAGTCCTAACACACATGCATCGTCTTTATTTCAAACTAACATCTATGTATTTCTCCTTGTATGTGGTGTTCCTACATACAAACACTACAACTCTGTAGTTGATCCCTTCTTCACACAATAATATAATAATGTTTATGATGGCGTTGTGTTTGATACAGAAGATGTTGTGAAGTGAGTGTTGTTCTGTATCAGTCCCTGCGCCATGTGAATGCAGCGTGGCCTTGCTGCACATGTGTGTGTCTTTAAACTCCTCCCAGTTTATGCTGCTGTGTTGTGAAGAAGTGTAGTTCTTAGGGGTGGGACGGTTCAGGAAAAAAATCCGAACCGTTCTGTACGCGTTTCGGTTTGGGGCGAGTGTTCTGTTTGGTTCTGGACATGCGCATCAAGTAATGCAGGGAGGCATTTTTACCACAGCATAGAGACGAGTGTTTCCAACTTGGCGTCTCTCTCGCTACATTTGGCGGCTTTCCAAACCTTTTTTTATCAAAAGCAACTAGTGACTCTCGTCCAATCGTGAGCAAAGCTGCCGAAGGTCCCGTCAGTGTTTACAGAGCGGGGTGTAAACGGCATATTTCAATGGCAAAAATTAAATAAAAACGCATGCATCAGTACCGTTAGCATTGCATAGCTTAGCATAGTCATAGAGTTCAGGCTGTGTGTCTGTGTGTGTGTGTGTGCATCGTGCCTCTGTGCCAGCAGCAGTGAGTTATAACGCTGCAGAGACAGAAATGACCTGCTGCGTGCAAATAAGATAGATAACATGACCTCAACATTGTGACCCGAACCAAACCGAAAACCGTGACCTCAGAACCGTGATACAACCCGACCCGTGGATTTGGTGAACCGGTCCACCCCTAGTTTTATAACAACACAGTTGCAAATTTTGGTACACAAAATATATATTAATATATATTTTAGTAGATATGTCCCCATGTTTTCTAGGCAGGGTTTAGTTGGACCTCAGACAAAAGCAGCACTCTGATTTCTGCTATTAATCATTGTACAGTATGATGTGTTATTAGCATCATGGAGTTTGTCTGCTATATATTTGTTTCACTCCTGAATTACTGGACGTCAGGGTTTGTGTTTTCTGGGGTTAATAATAATGTGTGATGTAACGCTCCCTCTCCTTTCTCCCATTAGGAGCAGACCACGTTCATCTGTGTGTGTATCGCTGAGTTCCTGTCACTCTACGAAACGGAGCGCCTCATCCAGGAGCTGGCAAAGTGTCGCATCGACACGCACAACATCATCGTTAACCAGCTTGTCTTTCCCGACGCGGAGAGGCCGTGCAAAATGTGTGAAGCTCGTCACAAAATCCAGTCTAAGTATTTAGATCAGGTACGAGCATACGAGTGGCATTATGGAGACGTTGTTGTTATTTGCTGGTAAACGCCTCCATTCACTGTCTTCCCCCTCAGATGGAGGACCTTTATGAGGACTTTCACATAGTGAAGTTACCGCTTCTGCCCCATGAAGTTCGAGGGGCCGACAAGGTCAACACATTCTCTAAGCAACTTCTGGAACCCTACAAACCCCCAAACAAGTGATCTCCCTACCTGCAGGACCTCCTCCTCTCCCTCCCTCCCCCCTGCTCCTCCCCCTCTCTGCCTCCCTGCAGACAACACCTCTGCAGTCTGAACTCACCTTCTCTGAGCTCCCCTTCCCACCAACCAGCCTCAAACCCTGCAGAAACAGCCTCAAGACGATCCACTTAGTCCTCATCTACGCCATCTACAGCAGAGCACTTCAAGGGGAGCTGATGTCCCACAAACACACAGTCATACAGACCCCACTGTAATGTCAGAGATAAGTCAGTATTTGTGTGCTGCCTTATTCTCCCTTCACGTTTCTCTCGTCTTCATATCCTACATTTAAACTTCTGTCCTCCTGCAGTGTTCCAGGATAAAGCAGCTTTCCGATGGTTGATGTTTACGCCTTGTTCATTCTCTGTGATAATGTGGCTGTGTGTGTTCTCCCATATGACTTAAAAAAAACCTCTACAGATTCAGGGCAGTGACGGCAGGGCAATGAAACAAGAAATATAGTAACTCCTGTTCTTAGGTGACACCATCTGAAAGGCGTCGGATCATCAGACTTCACTGTGATGCAGTAAATGGTAAATGCAGTTAGCCAAACTAAAAGGTCAAAATCCAAAACTCAAGAGAGGATCAGGGCCGGCATGAAGAAAGTTTGTGAGTCCTGACTTTATGTTTTTCATGGTTTAAAGTCAGATGTTTTTTTGTTTTTCTGGTTTGATTTTAAATCCAGAATTTAGAATTTTTACTGTTAAGAGAAAAAAAATCAGACTTCTCAGTTTAAAAAAAGATCATTTCTGATTTTAAAATCACATTTCTGAATAAAACACAGAATAGTCAGAACTCTAAAGGAAGCTCCATCTCATTTTAAAGTCATACGTTTGAGGAAAAAGAAAGTTCCAAGTTGAGACGCTGAACTTGTATCTTTGAGCTCTCGGCTCTTGTCTTTCATAAAAGCTTCATGTGTGGCGTTGTCATTGTTTATTGGCCGTTGTCATGACTTCAGGTGGAGACACTACTGGTCTTATGAAGCGAATGTGTGATGTGACTACAGATGTTTGACTGGAAGCTCAAAGAGTCGCCTGACGCTGCTGGACTCCCAGTTAAAGTTCCCACAGTGCTCAGAGAACTCGCCCTGCGCCCTTCAAACGTCCTGTGTCCATCCTGGTTACTGAGAACTTTATGGGAACACTATGGAAAGACATCAGGAGCCTTATTTAGTGCATTGTTAATTAATGAATATATATATTGAATGTTGCTTGATCAAGTGTTTGAACAGATTGAACATCTTTACCTAGTGATTGAGTACTGGACTCTGATTGGCTGAACCCATCAGTTTAATCAATCCAAAGCATCACCCGCCCTCTGTGTCACTGAATGCTTTTCAGAATCTGTTTTCTATAGAGTTTCTTTAAATTATATTGCGAGTGTTAATTAAAACAAACTTGCTTCAGCTGAGAGCCTGTTGTGGTGCTTTTCCTTGTGGTCTGTCCGTTAATTGAAGAGGACTGGAGATTAACCTTCAGGAGCAACAAACACGCCTCCTGCTGAAGCTGGTGCAAAGCATCAGCTGAACTCCACGTATGAAAAATGTTTGTAAAAAGCCTCTAATGCATGAACAGGGTTTGTTCTTTGTTATTTTTAGCCGCAACACGCAGTAATTACAGACCTGTACCCGCCAACAATTGGTTGTTGTTTTCATATCACTTAACACGAAAGTTCGCCATGGTCCACTTGCTCCTGTTCCATAGCTCCCCGCTGCACTGCACGGTCCTGTGCGCTCCTCGGGCCCCGGCGCTGCGGCCTGTCGCTTGTGGTCCATCACCGAGCAGCGCTGTCCCGGTCGGGGGCCGCGCTAACGAGCTCCTCCTCCTCCTCGTTTTGGGGGATTTACCCCGGGGCGCACTGACCACTGGACGCACCGAGGAGGCACCGAAGGATTACTGCCATCATGCAGCCGACCGAGCCTCGAGTTAACGGAGCTGACACCAGAGGAGATCAGAGTTATGAGCTCTGTGGAAAAAACACACTAATCACAGCGAGGCACGGAGAGGACGATACATGGAAGGATGAATTCACTTCTCACAGTGCGCCAATTACGCACGGAGATGATTTAACACCGCTACAAAAGGTAAGAGCACGCTGTGGTGAGATATTTACAGTCATGCTGTAACAAAACAATAAAGTTTAAGATCAATAGAAAGTTATTAAGTGTGAGTACCTTGTTTATTAACCAAGCTCTGATGTGGGACGCTTCCAACAGCTCTTTTATTACTCTGAGGACCTGCTCACCATCTGTCCCTCATGACTGTCACCTACACGGCCAGAGTCGCTAACGCCCGATTCTGTGGCTTCTCCAAACTGCTGCTGGCCTGGAAAGGCAGCATCTACAAGGTGCTCTACAAGGAGTTCCTGGCGTTCTTTGCCATGTACACAGCCATCAGCATCACGTACAGGTGAGGAGGCACAGAGGACTGCGCTCTCACTGTATGTCAGAAACAGTCCAGGAATAATAAAAAGTAAACTTCAAACATTTCCCTGTGCTGAAGGTTTTTCCTCTATGATGACCAGAAGAGGTATTTTGAAAAGCTGGCAATTTATTGCAACCACTACGCCAGTCTCATCCCCATGTCCTTCGTACTGGGTAAGACCACTTGTCATGTCATATATCGCGCTTATTTTAGCAATGTTTTATTATGGGAGAGCTTTTCAACGAAATATTTCCAGACTGTGTGCACAGAGCTGTGCTCAAAGCCCTGATGGGATATAGGATTAGTATTTTAGAAGGAAAGAGTGATATCATCTAAGAGTTACAGTGCTGATTGTTGTGTTTTCATGGATCTAACTCACTTTAGTAGAAGTTCAGTACAAAAAATAGATGAAAATATACTTTTGCACAAAGTTTTTAGAATTGTCCATTTGAAATGGATATTTACTGGATATGGTGCATTTAGTAAGAAGACACAACGTCCGACTTCATTTGTCTGAGTTTGTCTTGAGAAGACATTGTGAAACATTAACATAAAGAAGTTTTATTACATGGCTGACCCCTCAGGCCACTTTCTGCCACCCTGAAATCAGCATATAACAGAAGGTCCAGTCCATCTTTGCAGGTCTGACTGAGCGCCTGTGCCTGGTCTCATTATTTGCTGTTTGCAGGTTTCTATGTGACCCTGGTTGTGAACCGGTGGTGGAACCAGTACACAAGCATCCCGCTCCCTGACAGACTCATGTGCGTCCTGTCAGGAGGCCTCCAGGGCAGCGACGAGAGAGGCCGCCTGCTAAGACGCACCATGATGCGCTACGCCAGCCTGTCAGCCCTGCTCATCCTGCGCTCCGTCAGCACCGCTGTCTTCAAGCGCTTCCCCACCATGGACCATGTGGTGGAGGCTGGTGAGAGACACTGAGCTGCTTTTCATCATATTTTTGTCCACTGATCATAAGCAGCAGAGTGTTGTAATCCATCACACTCATGTGTTTGTCATGAGTGTGTGATGTTTGCTCTCCTGTACATTCTCTACAGCAGCGAGTGCAGAAGAAATCACAAGGACAGGCAGATCCTGAAATGCACCGCTGATAATAATAAGCTGTCATGAGATTATGTGACAGTCCTCTCCTCTGAGCATGCAGCAGTAACTGGTGGAAGGTTTGCACTGTGAATAAGAGTCAGAGATGTCAACAAAGATTTAGCTGAATATAACGACATACACTGGCTGACATAAGTCCCACACACACACAGTAACTTCATCTGTTCATTATCAGTATTTCTAATCACTTATTTGTTCTAATTAATGGTTCATTTTAATATCGAGAGACTTCACATTAATAACAGGGTGCAAAATGAAACCATCAAAGAGTGCCATGATGTTAGAAGCTTAGTGAAGCCCATGACCTCTGTCTTTACAAGGACAAAAGTCTGGTCTCATTTTCATATGACTCATATGACCAATCACATGTTAGAGCTTCACCTGTGACAAATGGTGTAATGAACACATTCTCAGTGTGTTTAAAAGGACCAGAACACTAGACCTTCGTATGAACAACATGCCAAAGATTCACCCACAGAACAAACTGCTGATCATCCAGAGCCTGAAGACCCAGTCTGCTGCTGAGGAGGCAGAACTCTTTCTGTATCTGAACGGCGAGTCAATAGGACACGAAAAAGATTTGAAGAAACTGGTGACGTTCATCACAAGGTCAGGAGGACCCTGTAAGACAACTGCTCGAGGTCACCGCTTGTTGGTTCGACCCTCCAAGCCCAATCCTTTTTAACTGCAGCAGAGCTAAATAAGGCCTGGACACCACAAAACCACGTATGCACAAGAACATTTAGTCGAATTCTTCCACACAGTGGTCTCCATAGGAGACTTAGTGCTAGGAAACTGGCATGACAGATGAGACAACAAAAGGCGTGTTGTATTTGCCATGGCCCACAGCTTGCATGGAGGATGGACAGAGGAAACGTGGCAGAAGATTTTCTGATGAATCATCAATTGAACTGCATCCCAATCGCCGCAAATATTGCAGCAGACCTGTTGGAACCCGTATGGACCCCAGGTTCACACAGAAAACAGTCAAGTTTAGTGGAGGGAAAATCACGGTTTCCACACACCAAACCACAAGAGAATGCAAATTTGGGACAAGACTTCTGTCAGCCAGTGGATATATTGATCCCACCTTCCTCCTTTACTGTGTGACAAATTTGGACTTGTTCTGCAGGATTCATGACGAGAGAGGAGCGAAAGAAGTTCGAGGGTCTCCACTCTCCATACAACAAATACTGGATCCCCTGCGTTTGGTTCACCAACCTGGCTGCTCTGGCCCGCTGTGAGGGCCGGATCAAAGACGATCACACACTCAAACTGCTGCTGGAGGTGCAACATTACAATGACTACAGTCCATGTTGTGTCTTCACACAGATAAAAAGATACCAAAGCTCTTTCTGTGTGTGAACAGGAGCTGAATGGGTTCAGAGGGAAGTGCAGCATGCTGTTTCACTACGACATGATCAGCGTGCCTCTGGTCTACACTCAGGTGAGTGCTGACTTACACACATCTGTAAACACTAGTCCAGCACAAATAGAGGTGCTGCTTTCTAGCAGGAAAGGTGGGCAGATGCCCAACATCTTTAAACTACAGCAGTACAAAGTTAGTAATGATGGTAGGAGACTTCTCTAAGAGGGCCCTGCCTGACTGTTGTTAAGTATTTCTGAGGATGATAAAATGATGTTTTTTGGCTGTTATTATCAATATTATTTATAGCATGGTGCAATGGTGATGGACACTGGTTGGAGGGACCCCCTGTGAATATTTGCACAGGCCCTCCCAGCAGACTATAGAGGCGCCTAAGAGCTCAGGTAGCATTTCAATCAGGAGAGACTGAGGTGATTGGATGAGGAGAAAATAGTAGGCCCAGGTCGTGATGTCCAGCATCCGAAAAGGGAGGAAAGGACAGGAGGTGAGGCCGCTTAATCAGGAATCCCCCCCGGGTCTAGACCTGGTGGTGGTGAAGCAGCGGATAGGATGTTCTGCACGGTTGTGGAACTGGTGGTGCTTGGGGTGGAGGAGGGTCGATCTGAAGGACAGCTGGAGAGAGACGAAAAACGTTGAAATGATTTGCTGAGCTGTGATTGGGCAGGAGAGGGACGGATCGACAGCTGATTGGTGGGGAGGTGCTCTATATTAACCAGACTGAGAGAAAAGGGATGAGGGAGAAGGAGATAAAGTGTGTGGAGGATGAAGACGGAGAGATCGGAGTGGCGGTTGGAAATGAGAGACGAGAGATGTGAAGGGTAGTCTTCCTGATTGAACGTGCGCTAAGAGCTTCATTACTGTGGATTTGTGGGCTGCAGCGTCGTCCTTGTAGAAGAGCACTCCTCTTCTTCACACGCTGAACCTCTCAAGATATTAGCGTAGCAGCAACCAAAAGCGTGACCCTCTTCATCATCAGCATCCTCCTTATCTCACCTGGATGTGGACCTCACAACAGTCCAGGAGCTGCAGGTCTCTCAGGTCCCTTGGTGGTTTGTTGGGGACAGCAGGATGTTTGTGACATCAGTTTATGTCTGTCTGTCTCTCAGGTGGTGACTTTGGCGGTGTACAGTTTTTTTCTGGTGTGTCTGATTGGCCGTCAGTTCCTGGACCCCAACCAAGGGTATCCAGGTCATGACCTCGACCTCTACGTGCCCATCTTCACCCTGCTGCAGTTCTTCTTCTACGCAGGATGGCTCAAGGTCAGATAGAGGGCAGTGTAAACATGAAAACACCATCAGTGCTTTCTGTTGTTTCCTGGTTATATTTTTTGAACGTTGTCCTGCAGGTCGCGGAGCAGCTGATCAACCCGTTTGGAGAAGATGACGATGACTTTGAGACCAACTGGCTGATAGACAGAAACTTCCAGGTGCTGTTTGTATTTAGTCACTTCTGCTTATTATGCATCTTTGGCATGAAATCCTTACTTTAGATCATGGTGTCTGTTTAAACTTCCTTCCACAGGTGTCCATGATGGCGGTGGATGAGATGTATGGAGATCTGCCGATGATGGAAAGAGATCGTTACTGGAACGACTCCAATCCCCGGCCGCCGTACACTGCCGCCACTCTTTTCGTTCTCCGTAAACCCTCCTTTCAGGGGTCCACGTTTGACATGGCGTAAGTTTCTGTGTTTTACCTTCCTCTTTTTACGCACTCCATTTCTGACTGTGACACTGTGGAATGTCCCTTTATGGTGGGAAGATCTGGGGAGTGAAAATGAAAGTAAAAAAGTAGTAGAAAGCAATTTGAGTGACATCACTGTGACATCACAGGATCCCTAAGGAGGAGATGCACTTTCAGCCTCTGGAAGACATCGCTGAGAACTTGGAGGAGTCGGGAACTCGACATCCAAACATGGCCCTTTTCAACCGGCTCCTCAATGCAGCTCCTTCACCCACCGGCCTCATGGGAGGGGCGCTCCGCCGCACCTCTGCCCAGCTCCAGAGGCTACGCCACTTCCCCAGCATCGACCACTGCACCAGTGATGATGATGATGAGGACAGCTGTAAAATAGGTAAAGGGGGGTCTCTGCCATCAGGGCTGGGGCAGGAGACTCAGAGCACTGTGTGCAGCTTCAGGGAGGATAAGAGCGCCAGAACGCCTCTGCTGGACGTTCAGTTTGGGGCGGAGCAGGACAGAGGGAACCCTGCAGCCAAAGAGAAAAAGGAGGTGAGTGGAGCGGAGGGGAGAAGTGAGGAGGAGATGCTGACACAGGAGGAAGGAGGGAAAGGAGACACAGGGGAGACCTCCAGAGCTCCAGCGTCACTGCTTCCTCCACCACCTCAGTCCTCCAGAGAGACGGCGCCTCGGCCATTGTCCGGCATTGCCATCACCTCCCATCCACACTCCGCTTTCCTGTTTCACCCAGCTGCACATTCCAGCCTGGAGCACTGCAGCTCTCAGCCGGCTATCAACCACAGCCGGGCTCTGCCCCACATGCCCAGACCTCCCTTTGGTGGAAAAAAGATGTCCTACCTCACTGTGCCCTCTCATGATGAGCCTCAGCGCTTCCGCAGCGTGAGCATGGGGTCAGAGCTCACGGGGTCGTAGGTGATGTTCCCATGAACTTCTGATGGTTTGACACCTCGGTGTTTGATTCAATGCACGCTTTCATGACAGGAATGAGTCAAATGAAACATCCGGTCTTACTCTGAGTCAAAGGCCACACAGTTTTAAATTTATAGAACATATCCTTTTGTCATAAAACCTCCTCTAACCTGTTCTGTATTCACCCCTGCAAGCACACATTTATTTTCAGCACAACTCAGCATGGGCACTGGGAGCTAGGGGGAAACTGGACCTTCGACTTCTTTAAAAAGAGACCCCAGAAATTTTAATTCACACATTTTATTTAACATGTATTAAGTCTTATAATCTTTTTACATTGATCACAAAAGACAGACCCTATGCATGGTGTTACTTTTGTTTTGTTTTACAAAAATCATGTAAATAGAATCATTTATAATGTGTTATAAATAATGAACTGAATGAGATAAGAGTTTAACATGTCATTGTTTTGTATTATTGCTGATGAAATTTGTATCTTACCTGCGAGGGATATATTTATAAATACAACGAATGGACAATCAGACAGTCTGGTGGTTATTTACACATGAAGTTATGATTGCTTATGAATTTGAAAATGTCCATCTAGTACCAACTTTGTCCAGCAGGTGGCGATAGCACCAAACCAAAAGCAGCACATAACAGCAACATCCACAGCTCCTTCTATTGATTCGCCTCCTGCTCATGAGTGGGCCGGGCTGTTCCTACACAAGTGAAGGAGGCCCTACCTGGGCCCCAGCCGGAGGGAGAGCCCCCTCCTGGCCTGGGTGGACTGCCTCTGCTTAGCCAGGAAAGACTGAGGCATGCCTGGAGCTCCAGAGTCCTCACACAGGCTGTGTTGCTGCAAGAATGGAAACAGTGTGATGTATTCATTTGTCAGCCAAAGCTACCACACCTCAAGAACACTGCTGCACTTTAGTGCTGAAATCAACATTTAAAGTGCAGCTACACAACATTTCTCATTTTAAATAAGAAGCCAACACAGCCATGAGGCCTCAGATCACAGCATCACCTCGCTGGTATGAGAACTGCCATTCCTGAGGAACCGTGTCATAAGCCATGCTACAGTCAGCACTGTTTTGGCCATATCTGCACAAAATCACCTCATATATGGAAAAATATAACGTAATCAACACTGACAAAAAAAAAACTGTTTCCTTGTCAACACTGTAAACAGAGTCTATGGACACCTCCTGCAGGTGCTTTCAAAAGGTAGATGTCACTGACTGTGCATGGTGTGGATGCACACACACACACACACACACACACACCATGCACAGAGAAACCTATATTTTCAAAACACCTGTGGGTATGTGGGCCTCAGGGCACACGTTTCAGGCACATTAACCCTTTGCACAGCATTTCACTTTCAATGCTTGTTTCAGAGTTAATACTCTGGATTTATTTTGAATGGACACAGACACCTACAGCCCTGATTACTTCTTCTTTACAGATAAGAAATGATTGATGATGCTGACGCTTGTTTTTTCTTGTATGTAGACATTGCCTCTGTGTGCAGGGCCCAAGTAAGTAGTGTGCAAGAATGTCTGTGTCCAGCCAAAGCTACAGCCCTTCATGGAGCAGTAGCATCATTATATTGATATTCTAATGTTTTCAGATTTCAGTAATGTAGCTTGAGTTTAATATTGCTTCAATTTCCCTCACCATGCTTTGCCAGGCTGTCAGGATCAGGGTCTCCTCTTGTTCCTGTCTGGACCTCATTTTTTCACAGTCCTGCAGCTGGGACAATTTAAAGAGTCTTTCACCTGATCAAACTAACACAACAACACTAAACAAAGGCTCAGCACAACCACAGAAGTGCCAGAGACGGTCACTCACTCACCTCTGAGGCAGCGGCCTTTGTGCTGTCCAACAGACTGGCCTCCTTCTTGCTGCTCATGGTTCATAAAGATCACAGCACAGAAACAAACCAGAGCGGACAACCACCATTTGCGTGACTGTCCAGCAGCAGCAGCAGCAGCAGCGGCGGCGGCGGCCCTGTGACCTGCTCCGTCTGTCTGCAGCTCAGTTTCTGCTCGTGGCTGTTTTGCAGCAGAGGCCCTTTTGTGTTGTGGTGTGACAGACGGAACAATATGGAGAGGTGCTGCAGGCTTAAGTGCTCTGGCTCCTCGCCACAGTCAAAGATGCCATCCTGCTGACTCGGACACATTCACAGCGGAGCAAGTCAGCCACCGGCCAGGGGATTATAGGAGGTAAGGACCCAAGCACAATGCAATTAGCTGCACGGCACAGGGTTTTTCTGTTTGTGTTTTGTTTGTCAGTCAGTCAGCATCCTGTCATATCAGTTTGATGTTTCCTCATCCATCAGTTGTTACACACATTTGTTTGTCTGTTTAGTCATTGCTGGTTTCAGTGACCTAGAAATACTGTGATTCCCCTTATGATCACTTGACCAGCTTCAAAGAGAAGCACTATCTGCATATCAGGGCCAGATCAGCGGCTCACTTTTCACCCCAGACCTCTAATGTGTGTCTCTCCTGGAGTCTTTTTTTGTCTAACAAAGGTCAACCCATTCCAGTTTTTATGCTGGCTTCAGGGGAAATGTGGTTTATGCTTCTGTCATTAAGTGTGAAAACACAAGTGTGTGGGGGAGGATTTCAAAGAAGTGTGTGTTTCTCTGGAACCAGGAGAACTGAGGTCAGCAGGCAGACTTACTGAAACTCTCTCTCTCGACTGAGACTCTGCTCCTCACGAATGCTCAGACCGTGCTTACCACACGGAAACATGTATGTTTACACATCCCTCAGTTTGTACAGCTACTTTCAGTTTGTGTAAAGTAAAATAAACAACGTGGAGAGACAAAAAATGTGGGAAGACAGGAAACGTTCATAGATACGTTTCTTGGAATCTGAAACCCTCGAATGTTTATAGTGCTGCGAGAGATGTGGCTCACAGGACGGCACAGGGCTGCAGATTCCTGTTCGCTAGCACTGGTCTGAACATCTGTTATGAAAGCTTCCTCGCACTGCGGCAGTTTCTCACCTGCAGCATCACAGACGGCTGTAGATCTCTGCTGCGTCTCAGTCAGAGCTGGAGCGCAGCGGCTGCCATTACTCATAAAAGCCCACTCACTACAGCTAAAGGGGTTTTATAGTTTTGATAAAAAAATCTACACAAAGAAAAGAGGACACAGCCAAATCCAACATGGAGACTTAAGTCAGAACATCAGCACCAGATGCACCTTACAGGTCAACCCTGGACCAGGAAGTGGACTTTGGACTGGGGTTGGTTACAGCAAACAGTTTGGGCCTTTTAGCAACATTACCAAAATTCCAGAGTGGAGTTTAATCTGCAAAGGGAAAGTCGTCTGAAATCACCACTTCTCTTTAAATATTTTCACATTCTGCCTGAATCTGATCAGAACTGATGGACACGAGCAGGAAAGAGAAGCATGGTGCATTCAGTCTGAAAACCATCAAAACAGGCTCCATGAGAAGGCTTTACCCGTGATGAGTTGGTCGGGTGAGAGTATAAGAAACTGGATTTAACAAAAATATAAGTGTACACCTGACAACATGTGTCTTTCTGTGTATAATCCACATGTTATATTGTTTTTGCCACTGTGAGCGTCATAAAGTTAATTTAACATTTAACCAAAAGGACAGCAGCAATATTTACATTGATTGACACACACACACACACACACACACACAACAAGCTGTACACAGTGTGTGTACAGCTTGTTGTGTGTGTGTGTGTAGCTGTGTGTACAGCTTGTTGTGTGTGTGTGTGTGTAGCTGTGCGTGTATTACGGGATCTAATGTTCTTCTTAAACTGGGTAAACACACACGTGACTCCAGTGTTTGTTGTACCATTTGTAACCTTGTACTTTCACATTTGTTTTTGTCTGCTGTG
Organism: Parambassis ranga; assembly: GCF_900634625.1. Taxonomy (NCBI): domain Eukaryota; kingdom Metazoa; phylum Chordata; class Actinopteri; family Ambassidae; genus Parambassis; species Parambassis ranga. The sequence goes on along the minus strand of NC_041022.1, from coordinate 485,674 downwards.
TGTGTGTGTGTGTGTGTGTGTGTGTGTGTGTTTCGGGCACTCCCTGTCTTACACACCCTGCTTCACCAAGAAGTGCATAAGGACCTGTCTGTCTCGTTCTCCCTGTGTGTGTGTGTATCAGCTCTGTCTGTTACAGACTGGTTCAATCTTTCTGAACACACACACACACACACACACACACACACACACACACACACACACACACACACGTTGCACAGCTGTCTTTGTGAGATGATCATTGATGTAATTTCATTTCTAGCCCCTCACTTTAACCATCACAAGTCGTCACCCTCAGAGCGTCTCAGAGCGTTCCTAGAGCGTCTAAAACATTGTGGACTGGTCAAAGTGTCCTCACCTCAGTGTTCATCTGCTGCTCACTCACTACAAACACACACAGTACACTGCAGGGATTTAGTTTAGACCAGACCTTATCAGCATGTTGTCTGATTGTCTGGTCCAGAGTGATTCAGCTGTTTGTCAATGGTCTGTTTGACACTAATGTTATCAAGATGTGTGGCAGTAGAAGAACTTGTAAAGTGTGTGTGTGTGTGTGTGTGTGTCTGTGTGTGTGTGTGTGTGCAGGTTAAAATCAGATTTTTTTCCCAACTTGAAGAAAGACGTTGACATTGTGAGAGCCCTTATCGATGCCTCCATGCTGAGCTCTGACCTCCTGGTTGGAAACAGCAGTGAGTACCTGAGTGATGCCTCCAGGAGGCTGCAGGAGTTAAATATCTGTGATTTTGATTATTTTCTTGCTTCAACATGAGCACAATAAGGACTAATCTGTTCATGAGGTTTTCACTCTGCTGGCATCAGATGACACTTATATAATTCTGTACCAAGTTATATTTAACACCAACAATCTACTCAGATGTGCTTCCAAAGGATCATGTTGTAAAATCTAATTAAACAGACTCCATGGCTAATGCGGATCATTTTTTAAATATTTGTTTTGGCCAAAGAATGATCTGTGGGTGGAGGTGAAAACGCTCTCCTCCTTAAGTTCTGGTGTGATCCTCAGCCAAGAGCCTGGCTGTGTGAAAGTCAGAGTCCTCAGAGTGTTTACAGCTGATCACCGCCTGACCCCCGCCTGCTGCAGCCTCACAGCTTCCACACCGCTGTTTATGTCTGGACTGCAGCTCTTCACCAACAGGAGCAGCACAACATGTTTTCCCCCTGTGAGGATGTGAAAACTGGGCGGCCAGACTGCAGGTTATTTTCCAAGTCACCCTGAGGATGTTATTACTGAGGCTGAGCTGGAGCACACTGAGCCAGGGATCGTTTGAGACAGTTCGCTTGTGTCTGACCTTTTTCATCCTTAAATCACAACATTGATACTGAATCCTAGTTCTTCATGTTTGGTTAAGGACTGTTTAGAGAGGCTTACCCCACTGAGAACCCCTGCCTCTAAGCTGTGTGTTTACCTGTTTATCACAGCATTGATCATTTTCTATTAATAGTTATAAATACACAGAAACATACACCCTGACACACCCGGCACTGCGAGCAGATGGGGGGAGGTGGTGAGGACTGCTGCACTTGAGGGCCGAGGGGTGACTAGTACAGGGCCGACTCCCTGCCCTGACCTCCTCCTCCCTTTATTCCTCCCTCCTTGCCCTGCTCCCATGTCACCCGTGGGCTCCTTGATGGATGCTGACAGTAACGGCTGTCCGCTGTTCCCCCATCCATCCCCGCCCCACCCTCTCTTCCCTCCTCTCTCCTGCCCTCGCTTTTGGAAGCCGCTCGTCCCGTTGGCTTGGCTCGCAGCTTCCTGGGGGTCAAAATGTCTAAGCCTGGCTGTCAAAGGCACATCAGGACCGTGATCCACCTCCCATCCATGACTATTAGTCTCTGTGGTTCAGTTAATGTTTCCCAACAGTGCAGGCAAATCACTGCATGTCTCTGAAGAAGCCAAAAAAAGTAGTTATGTGCCAACTCACGTTAAAAACGACATTTTAGAGGTGAGTCAGTTTGACACCTGTGATAGGACGCCGATTGTGCAATGTATCACAAGTGAGATGAGCACCACATGTCAATTACTTTGTTTTAAACTAGGGTGTGTCTCCCAAACACACACACGCTCCTTACACACAATCCTCACTTCCTCTTGTGCAATTTTATAAATTACCGACAAAGGCTGAACTTGTTGAACTGGATAGAAGATGGCAGGTAATCAGCGCAGCAGCTCCACATGAGAATAAAAGTGGGACAAACACTCCTGACGTGGGTCAGTAATGATGAAGTAAACTTTACAAAACAGCAGAGGAGAGGGGGTGAAAGTAGAGGATGTCATCCTTCGGTAGAGACATGTATTATTCATGCTGTCAGCGGAGACGTTGGTGAAGTCACAAGAGTGTAAGTAATAGCGTGTGTCACATAAATCAACAGCAATGATGACCTCATTTTACCGCATAACTCCCACCGCCTACACACTGTTTAAGGAGCTCCAGATGCAAGAAGTTACACACACACACACACATTGAGAACCGTGCGTGTCTGCTTATGTTTCTCCTTTGTGGACTTGTCAAGAATAACCAAACAGAAGAATCTGTTTAACACTAGAATCACACTGGAGCCACCTTTACCTCCATTAATCCAGCTTCCAACGGCCTGCACAGTGTCCATATCCAGAGGTAGATAAAATTAACCATTAATGCGCCACGCAGCTGGAAATAAGGAAGGAGACCCAAGACCCAAGTCTTAACGATAGATTGCAACATGCTATACAACTAGTCAGCCTGGGAGCTAAAGACAAAAAGATAGACACATCACCCTTAAATTAAAGAGCGGATTCTAACTCAAACTCTCAGGTAGTCCAAAAAAACAACGATGAACATCTATGACATCACCCATAGATGTCTGATAGGATCCCTGTGGGGTTCTACGACAGTCAGCATATTGGCAGCATCTGACGCCCCCTAAATTCAATCTATATACAGGCGAAGAGGTGGAGCAAAAAGTCCTTGTATCAGGCTGTAAACGTGTTTATTTCTGCTGTAAAGTTGGTCATTTTTACACGGAGGTCTGTGTGGATTGACTCAGCTTTGGAGCCAGCCTCAAGTGGCCATTTCAGGAACTGCACTTTCTATGGCCCTGGAGATTGCTGCTGATCAATAGGTCATGTAGCCTGCCTTCTTCCATGTTAGTGGAAGGGACACAGACCCAGCTAAGAACTAAAAGCACCCCTCAAATACATGTTTCCCACAGATGGTTTGTGGCTTTTTTTATCCCGCTGGTTGGTGTTCATTGAACTATTGCTGGATTATAAAAGGGTTAAGTACTGATGCGGCTTCACCTCTTAGCCTGGTGGTGTGATTTTCCAACATGGCAGCACCCATAACTGTGATATTTTGTACAGTAGGTGAAGGCGGTAATGGTTAATATTTACCTCGGGGTTGACCGTCACACAACAATGGGCCATTTCAGTGCCATTAACAACCAACGGTGAAAGAATCCCAGAAGCAAACATTCACCAGACTCATCTGCACTAATGTGAGAGAGGGAAAAACACAGCTTCTCCAACACGTGTCTGGTACTTCCCTACAATCGTTGATTTATTATGATAAATAAATATGATAAATACAGCACAGAACCATAAAGAGGTGGATGAGTAGGCTACTTAGTCACTTTCCCCCAGCGCACACACTGCACACTGCTGTTGTTGTGTGGGTGTCTGTGCAGGTGTCGTACCTGGCAGCAGTGTCAAACACCCGTCCGTCTGCCCACACCACACCTGGCTGACACCGCAGACAACCTCATGGCAATAAACTCTCTCTCACACACAGACATGGGTGTACACAGCAACACACACCCACACAAACACACACAGCCACTGATCAGAGGATAACTGCAGCACAAGTCATTCCCATTGTCAAAACACAGACACACAGACAGACAGTAAGGCAGCAGCCAGCACTCATGCCACGCAAAACTGAAACCCACCGCCGCTCACCCTCCTTCCCAAGAGGAAAAAAACGTGAGCTTCATTTTCCCATGGCCTCACAGCCACACACAAACACACCTAATCACATAACTAAATACAGACGTGTCTGGTCTGCTCTGTGGCGAAGGCCTTAAAATACACTCTGCACCTTTCAAACACGTTTCCCTCTTTTCAGTTTCACAGGAAACAGGTCCACATGATGAGCACAAATATTTTTCTAAATCTGTTTCCAGGAGACGGTATAGGACAGGTTCGCTCCCGATTCCTCGCCTCAGGCCGACCTGAAAAGCCAGGAGGGGATGTCGATAATTTCTCAAGCCTTTATTTTCCACCTCCGTTCACGGCAGTTCTTGTCTTGTCTTGCTGCCTGTTGTTTTGCTGCTCGGGAGCTTTGAGAGGTGATCTCATCTGTGCCTCGCTGCTCAGCCCCTGCTCCCAGAACAACAGTGTATTTATCTGACCAAAATAGCCACCTCAGGCTGGAAAAACCCAAGACAAACAAAAATAGGCCAAGAGTTTCCAAGGAAGCCAGTCTGGGCCTGAGGTGATGCTTCTGACTGACAACAGCCTGCAGGGCAACAGAACAACTCTTCATTTACGACTTAAAGGTGATGGTTAGGAGCAGATAAATAAAAGCTCTTATTATCTGTGAGAGCTGCAGCTGTGCAGCACCACACCGCTCAGGAGAAACAGAGCCATGCCTGAACTAAAAGGGCCGATGTATGTATTAGAGTCTTTTTACAGGGGCTCTATAATCTTACAGGAATCCACGGTTAAGTATGATGGTAAATATTTGAAACTATTGTGAGACTTAAACAGGTAGGTAACAAAAAGGATCCGGATTCAAAGGGTTAACAGGAAATAAAGGGTTTTGTGTTCAGTGATTGCGCTGTGGTTTTAACCTGCACTTCACTTATTCCTGGGGTTTGTTTAAAGCAGCAGTTGATGAGGTCGCCATGTAAAAAAATCATGATGTGTTTATTGAGGTTTAGAATGCAGCAGCCGTTTCACAACATGATCACCAGGTGCAATCCCAACACCTAATAATACCAACCTCCCACAGCTTGCTCAGATGTGGGGCGTCTCACTCTGATGTGTCGCCCTCTCCCACATTATTTTATTGACAGAAGCAGCTAAACACTGTGCTAGTAGCTAGCTAGTCCTTGAATCATTCAATTACCATGGGCTGGAAGGTTAAAACACTTTAACACCAAGCTGAACAGCGTGCTCATTTGTTCTGTGCGAAACGACTCATTTTTGCAGCAAGCCTCTAGTGGCCGTTCAAGGAACTGCAGTTTTTGTACCTTAGCTCAGCAACAGCGTGCTTTCTGTGCTGCATGTTCTTTCTGGGTTCTCTGGCTTTTCCCCACATTCCAACAATGTGCATGCTCAATAATTCATTTGGACACAGGTGAGAGACACAGCTGGAGTCGTTGTCTGTCTGTGTCCTGCTCCTGTCAGACCCCGTTCACACATACACAGCTGTTCTGAAAAACAAGACCTCTCCCTTCGTTTGTGCCTTTCATTTACACAGAAACGGAGTTTTCGCCTCTGAAAACAAATCTTTCTAAAAACTCTGGCAAAAGTGGAGATTTTAGAAAACACTGTATTCACGTTTCAATGTGAACTGACAATTGAAACGTGAAGTAGGACTTGAGACACGCACACAGAAGTAGGACTTGAGACACACACATGAATAAACAGACGCACCACAACATTCACACAGACAGAGAAACATTCATTCACAGTCTGACCCTTCTCTGCTCCACCGAGGCAAGGAGGAGGAGTGGGGGGAGGAAAAAACTGAAGAATTAAAAACACATTCCACTTCCCGTAAGGCCGGGAGAAGGAGCTGTGAGTCACTGCAGCAGTTTGAAACGGCTCTTTTTAGTCTCAGGCGCATTGTCTTTGAACGTCTCTACAAGGAGTGTTTAACCTCCACAGGTCGCCGCAGTCCAACGGCATCGATGGTGGTGCTGCTCCTTCCTTTGTCCGACCTCCTCCTGCTGTTTGTCACCACTGAAACAACCCCTGCACTGACAGAGGTCGATGAAGGTGACTTCTCGGTTCAGCTGGAGGTCACACACAGGTAGAGGTTGAGACTAAACAGGCCTCTTTTACAGCTTCAGCTCTCCTAATCTAATATATTTTAATTGCTCTCAATGTGCACACATCTAACACACAACAAACTAACAACCACAAAATTACACACATAATCACAACAATGTAGACCCCGATCTAAAAACCGCATATTTAATCAAAGTGCAGTGACTGCAGCAAACCAGTCTGTGTGTTTTTCCTGTAATGATGCCAGGAAAAGATCTTTACTGTAATTCGAATTACAAAACACCCTAATTCTCTCTTTCGATCTTTTCATCTTTCCATCTCCTCCCTCAGTCCAGACAGCAGCCCCCCAAAAAACAGACATAACCCCATGATGCTGGTTTTCCCTTTGGTTCCCAGGCAGCGTCCTGAGTCACTGGCAGCGGGCCCCGCTCCAATCACACACATGCTGACAGCTTCATTGACTCCACTGAGGAAGAGTTTGTGGTATCTGTTCTGTATCAACTCCCCTGCTGGTGGGACTGAGTCACACACTGAAGTTCAGGTGGAGCAGCTCTCAGCTGGGTCTGTTCACACTCAGCAGGCGGGCTGATTAACGGCCAGTCACACGATTCAGACCAGCTGGCTCAAAGCTTCTGCCTGTTGTTGTTGTTCAGTCATTTGTCTTTGTGATGTCAGCACCTTTCTCCTCCCTGAACACATGAAGCTACAGAGGGACTATTTTCACCCGTGGATTAATACACATCTAGAGTCTAGACTTCTTGTGAGTTTTTACCCACAAACAGCATCTGTGGCTCGAGTGCAGGAAGTTCAAATGGCCACTGGATGCAAGATGACCCCCATCATAAACATGTTCACTGCCAGGTATTTGCATAATTAAGGGATGTGACTGACTGAGTGACAGGTGTTTGTCATCAGTGGTCATTGGCCGGCTGCTCTACCCAGGCTCCACCTGTTCACCGTTTCTTGGATTGGACAGGAGCTGACGGTGCCACACGGAGTCTCTGATCTTCAGGAACAGTCAGTGATACCACAGAGGGTGTGTGTCTTTATTTGTAGTGTAATGTATTAACACCAGAATATCCAGATGTGGGATTAAGAGGGATTAAACCATGGACCAACAAAGGGCTGTCATCTGTGGTGTCACAGTTTACTTGATGAAGAAACAGAAAGGAAATGGAAATAAAACACGACCAGGCAACCAAACTCAAGAAGAAACTAAAACAGAACATTAAAGGTGTTTCACAGAGAACCATTGGTTGGTATTGGTATTGATTTTTTCAAGCACTCTAAATGTGTGTGTCTGGTCTTAATGGGTGACTAAGGCTGCTTTAGAGCCGAATTCCAGCAAACACTACATGCTAATGAAGGAGTATGTCACACATGACATATGACTCACTGAGTAGTATCTGTGACACCGGGCTTGATAAGAAATTATTTTTCATAATGTGGTCAAGCTGTGATCAATTATAGATACAATTCTATTCACATGATTGTTATCAATAATAAAAATCAAACTAAATCAATGATAAATACTGCAGGAGGGGAGAGAACATGTAAGGACGTAAAGACTGACAGGGACAGTCATCAGAGGAGTGGAGCAGCTCCACGGGACAAATAAACACATAAACATCGATGTATGGATGCTGATGTCGACGCGTGCATACAGACATGTACACACTGACTTCAGTCACACACACACACACATGAGCCCTTCTTCATTGCCCTGGCTGTGCACCCAGGGGGACAGCAGTGAGTCAGAACGAGTCATACGAACACACACACACACACACTCTCACTGACACGCAAACATCACCAAAATGCCAAACTGCGACAAACTTTATTGGCTGCAGTCCTCTGAGGTCCTCTAGATGTGAGCTGATTACGGGAGCGTTGTTATATTTAGGAGGAGGATTAAATAGAAACCAAGACTTTTCTGACCTTGTGATCTGTCATCACATGGTCAGATATCTGTCTTTTTATCATGGGCAGCGTTTCCGCATGTATCTGAACATGAATAACACTGAAGTTAAAGTTGTTTATCAGCCATGACGTGTAGCAGTGCTGAGACTTGTTTGATGCTGGATTAGGGATTAGCCTTTAAATATAGCCATTGTCGTCATGTCAAAATTAATCCATATACTAAACATGCCAAACGTGTTATACAAGCTCTTGGAGCCGCTAAATATTTATTTGTGGGGATCATTTTAAATGGATGACACATAACGTAAGATGACAGCTGGACACCTTTTGGCTCCACAGTCAGATGGAGAAGTTTCCTTCACGTTTGCCGACACGGGCGTTGCTGCTGCTTCAAATGTAGGTTGTAGATGAAGAGATGGAGGAGATGGAGATCTTTGGCAGACTTTTGCTGCTTTCCCCTTACAATCCTTCCACACACACACACACACACACACACACACACACACACACACACACACACACACACACACTCATGTAGAACCATTAATCAGAGACAATATGAAGTCATCGCTCCCTCATGAGATTTTCCTGCCTGTAAAAATAAACCTGGCGGCTCTGGCAGCCTGTGGTGCAGTTATCCTTATCAAGGAGATATTCAGATTTCCTTTATTTTGATATATTTTAGGAGATTTATTTGTTCATCATAAAGTTTATAGCCAAGAAAATGTAAAGGACATAATCTATGGAGAGGAGGGAAGAGTAGGACAGGAGAGAGCGGAGCGGAAGGTAAGGAGGAAAAGAAGAAGTAAAGAAGAGAAGGGACAAGAAGAGGGGAAACAAAATAATAAGAGAAATGAGGAGAAGATCAGAGGACAGATGGATGTATGTTGTAACACAGAATGGGGAGGTGAGAGAGGGCGGTTAGCTGGCATGATGTGTGCGAGCAAATGTATGCGTCACTGAAGCTATTCCAAGATGTACAAATGCACTCTCTCCCCTCTCCCTCTCTCTCTCTCTCTCTCTCTCACACACACACACACACACACACACACACACACACACACACTTGTAGGGGGCTTTGACTGTTTCCTTGACAACACTATAGTATTTTGGGGGATCAGAGGTGGCAGTTGTGTACGTGTGTGTGTGTGTTTGTGTGTGTGTGTGTGTGTGTGTGTGTGTGTGTGTGTGTGTGTGTGTGTGTGTGTGTGTGTGTGTGTACAACGCAGCTGTCAGAAGCTAGTTAGTCAAGAGGGTTGTGGCCAAAATTGCAAAATACAGACATTTATTCTGATTAATTTACGTCACTTCCAAAGGGACGATACTTTCTTCACTGATAAGTCACATGACAGAGGTCCCAGCAGAGGCTTCACAGACAGAACAGGTCTGAATGTGTTCTGTTACACTCACATCATGTTATCAATGTGTCGACTCTTCTCAAATCATCTAATTACTCAGAAACTCATTGACGTCATTTGGGGATGAGGACAATAAATCTGTACAGAATCCACAGCATCAGGTCCGCTGATGTGTGTGATAACAAACAGAGACTCACACTCCTGCAGCTGGATGATGGGCCTCATGCTTGTGTGGCCTCCTCACAATCACCAGGAGGAAACTGTTAACATGAAGCAGTGTTTAATGACAGCCGGGATGTTTCTGAGAAAAACAGATGGCAGTTACAGATAATATTCAATAATCCCACCAATGTGTCAAATATAGTCACACACACACACTTATATATACACACAAACACACAATAGCCCCCACCTACACACAGGAAACTCAGCAGTGCCTTGCTGTGTGTGGAACAGGATGTGAGGTTAGTGACTTGCCGTGTTTCACCATCTTATGAATGAGAGCTACTCTCACTGTGCACCACAGTCACTCGCAGCACTTTTGAAGTACTACAATCAGCCGTAATCATATTTATATGACATGTTCCTCTCCCACACGCTTGAATGAATGAAGACCAAATGTGTGTGAGTATAAAAAGACATGATGGTACATTGAGAAGAAGAAGCAGGATGAGGAGAGAGCTGCTTAAAAATATAAAGCACATTAACCCAGGCCTGGATTCTATCAATGGTTACGTGTGAAGTTCATCACATGTCTGCAGTTTCTAAGGTTTAAAAGACGTTTTCATAAACAAGAAACTGCTTGTGAGCAGTTTTCCATCTGTGCCTGGCAGGTCACTACACTGATTATAATGAGTCAATTATGGCCTCATCATGGCCATGTTCATTCATTCTCATAGAATTCCTGGTGTTGCTGAATGAAACATTCTCCTTATGTTCACATTCAAAACAACAGAGTTACTGGGAGCACCTCCACCTGTGAGCTGGTGTTAGCGTACCAGGCTAATTACTGTTACTGATGACTGTACGCACTGAGCATTGTTTGTACCTGCCTCATTACTGGATTCCAGGCTTGGGTGAGAGGAAGGTGGTTAAACACAGGTCCATGTTGTGGACTGCAGGAAAGGAGAGTCCGTCGATTCTGGATGTGCCCTTAGGTGTAGTCCCTCTAATAGACAAACCGTGCCGCTTCTACTCAACATTAAAGGTCGGGGAGGAGGTTTTAAAACTCAGTGAGAGTCAGCCAGATTTAAAGTAAACACACGCCCCTTTCTCTGTGAGCTCACCCTGAAGCCACGCCTCCAATCACATGGACGCATCACCTGAAGACGAGCTGCGGTCTGTGGCTTCGGCCATCATGCACGTACCTCTCTGGTGCACAGAGCAGGAAGAGAGTGACAACCAGCCAATACTCCTACAGGGTCCACCCGGAGGATTGATGATGTTTTTATGTTTTATAGCTTCAGATGATTCATATTCTTCGTTTTAATGAGAAACTGCCGAACTAATCGGTTGCTATCGGATTGTAAAGAGAAGTTACACTAATTTAACACAAAGAGCATCAGAAGGAAACCTCCTACCCGACCTTTAGGTTGACAAACATCACAGAGTACCAGTCAGTATGTTATTCCCACCTGTTTGTTAGTTGTGTGTTTGTATGGCAAGTAAGATTAATGAGCTAATCTTTAATACGATCCTAATAAGTAAGTGGAGGATGTTTCTGTCTGGAAATGCCTTTTAGGATTAGCCTGTGACTACCATGCAGTCATTATGAACAGATTTACCCTTTTTAGAGGTTCTGCTTCAAAAGAGTTCAGACAAAAACATTTATTGCTCATCCTGGAAGTGAATTTTCAGCCAAAGCTAGCTAGCTTAATAAACCTGTTAATGTGTTAATGTGTCAGCTGAAGTAAGAACCCTGTTTTTTTTCATCTATAACTAATGATTAGGAATGTTGTTTGCTGCTTAGCTTTGCTGAGTCAGTTAGCTGAGGACCAACAGCGTACATCATGTGTGTTTGTGTTTGATCAACATGACAAGAAGATTCCCTCATCATTATTGTCATTGTGTGTGTGTGTGTGTGTGTGTGTGTGTGTGTACCTATGCGCTGCTGCTTTAGTAAACAAGGGTCAAGTGATACCCGGGGGCTGAATTTTAAATACACTGCTTGTGCCAAGAATGTCCACACACACATACACACAAACAGCCAGAGGGCACACACCATGCTCAGCAAAGCAGGCATAATGTGTGCATGTGCACAGAGAGGCGGAGGCAGCAGAGGGATGGACACACAGAACAAAAGGCAGCTGGACCTGGTGGTTCCTATCAAACCCTTTGATTGAGTGATAACACCCTGCACCTCATTTCTGGGCATCAGACTCCACCAGTAATACCAGACAGCTGGGAGGCAGAAAAAAAAAAGCAAAAGTGCAGTTTAACCGTTTCACTGCCAGAGAAGAATTGAGCTGGCTGTGGTTATCTGACTAAAAGCTTTCTCTCTCACTCTCTATATATTAGTGGTTTCACTCCAATGAGTACCGATGAAAGTGTCACCAGACCTCACCCAGTCACGCCTGTCTGTACCACACTACCTGACATCTACAAGCGCCGCATGTCACCGGCGAGGTAACGGCGAGGCGTGTGAGATCTGCACCTATATGAATTCAAGTGTTCTGATTCAGAGTTCCCCAAGACCGACACATATTGATCTGAAAGTGCTCAGCACCTCGCTGCATGTGCAGAGGGCATGTGTTTTTTTTGGGTGTCTCTCTGCATATGACTAAAAATGACTCTGCATTTGCCCCTGAGCGTGTTTCTGTTTCCCCTTTGCTCTCATGGGAGTCTAAGGGGAGTATCTGTGATTGAAAACAGATGACAGGATGGTGATTAAACTACTGATAATTCAGGTTTCCCAGTCAAAACCACAATTATGCTAATTATTAGCAATAAACCAATGATGTGTGGTCCAGTGGATATGTTCAAAATATCTAACAACTTGAGTAATAAACAGATGAATCATACAGTCATTTAATCATACAGTTAAATTTGTGTGACCGTGGTAATTCTGAGGTAAACAGCAGAATCACTGTTCATAACTGTTCATATCCGAACAGTGTGGCTGTGGCCGGAGTCATAACACCTATCAGGGTGAGCAGGAAGTCACGCTACATGCTGTTACTACACATTGTGTGGTTTTTGTTGTGCTAATCCAAAGCCTGACCCTGCTGCTCTACTTTCTACCGAAATCTAACATGCAAAGTTTACCCACGTTCAACATGCGACAGACATTTCTAGAATGACGTGTAGGTTCAGCAGCACCATTGTTAGTTTGGAAGTAGAACTGTGAGCTCCTCTGTGTTTTTACAGTGATACAAACAAACAAGTTAAAGGAGAAATATAGAACTATCCATTCACATATAACTATGGACAAAGTGTCACTTAGGTTTCTGAAGAGTCTCTGTGGGACAGACTGCTGATGGCAGCACCATAATCTACCTAAACTTGAAATACAGGCAAAGAGGTGGAGCCGAGCAGGAAGCTGAAATCAGCCACGGCCATAATTATGCATAACTCCAAGTACCAGTGAGTTTTATATATATTGTCACAAAAACCTAACTGATCATTATTATTCAGGCTGTACACATGTTTATTTCTGCTGTCGGACATTTGAACAAAGCAGTCTGTGCAGACTGACAGAAAAACCATGCAAGAAATGACACAAGCACACATTTGTACAGGTGTGTATATGTGCACCCTGCGTCTGTTGTTTGTTTTTTGCAGTCTGAGGGCATGAAAGGTTTGAAGAAATGTAGACGTACAGTCAGTTGTTGTAAGTCTGATGCACGGACATCTCACGGTATTAGTTGGCTATTATATGTTGTGACGTTCAAAAAAAGGGTTAAAAGTCTATTATTTAAAGAATAAACTTCCCAACATGTCCCTAATGTTCTTACATTTTCCCTCTGTACTGTCCTAACATCAGTTTTGGCCGGACGTATTTCAGCTGTTAAATTCAAACTCTAACTTTAGCTGCTTTAGCTCACACGTGCTTTAACCCCTGTTAGTCACTCTGATGAAGGCATTTCTGAAACTCTTTGTATCACAGTCACAACAAGCCACAACAGCATAAACTAAACCAAGCGCCAAAACAGCCAAGAGCTGAATGAAACAGAACACATGAACAAACCTAACAACACGCTGGAGACAGGAAGACAGGGCTGAAGGTCTGATGAAGGTCTGATGAAGGAGCCACAGGTCAGGGCACAGATGCAGGGACACACATGTGGAAGCAGGCCTTTCACAATAAAACAGGAAACAACCAAAGCCAAGCAAATAAAGCATCCAGGAAAAGAGCTTATTAATCGAATGTAGGTACACAGGTGTGTGTCCTGTCAGCGTGGATTCAGAAACACAACGATCATCATGCTGTTATTTGCTCTCTGAGCTCCACGCTGCCCAATATTTCCTTGCAGCACATGTTAATGTGCTGTAGGCTGTAATATGATGGTGAGTAATGTATCAGGAAATTCTTTTTACATCAGAGAGATGAAAAGCATCCCAGACACACACACACACACACACACGGCCTGAAAACAGCAGATACAGTAAATGAAGAACATGAAACGTCTCTTCATGTATTTGTACACACGGTGGCCCAAATCATTTTTGCTGAGCCCACTTGCAGCGTTCTGAGCGGAGACGTTCAGCAGATATAAAAAGCAGTGGCCTCTGACCGCCTTTGAACTCGCTGTCTGGGCTTTCTGTGTATGACAGCGACGATCCTTTGACAGGAAAGTTTCTGTTGGTAGGTGTGAGCGTGTGTGTGTGTGTGTGCACATACAGAGTGAGTGTGCGTGTGAAAACCCAAACTGGTGAACCACTTCTGGTAAGTAAAATAGAAGTGGGCTTCACTTGGTGTCATCTGTGTCTGTAGTGAAACAGACAGTAAATAATCAGCCGAATTCAGATGAAAGTTTAAGGGGCTTTTATGACTAATTAGGAGATAAAGTTCGCGTGTACTATGACTGTGTTGCCTCTCAATGTAGGAAAGCCGATGATGAGATAAATGTTATGTGTATATATGAAGTTATTGGACCGGTGTGATATTTCTGCTCAGGCAGAGATGGTCGCCAGCTATTTGGAGTCTTTAACTGGAACATTCGTGGGCATCCGGTCCTCCGTGTTATCAAACCTTCATCTCCGTGCAGGCTACGCTGGCATTTCTAATGAATGAATCAATAGGTGCCTTTGTGGCTTGTTGCAATCATGGAAGTTCAATTCTGAAACACGGAAACAGATCTACCTACGTAGATTAACAAGTGCTCCGTTTTCCCGCCTGTGTGTGTGTGTGTGTGCGCTTCCACAGGCATCGCATGGCATTCACTTCTGTGCACGTCTTCTCGACTGTATTTCCAGGAAGCACTGGAGCCTACAAGTGCTGAGTCTCGATGATCAACAAGCAGCAGCGAAGTGCATCAGAATGCGTCTGGATCGCCTACACAGTTTCAACACAACTTGCACCATTGATCTCAACCATAAGCACGCAATTAGACTCAGTGTCCTTTCCCTGCGTCTGGCTTGGTGTCTGTGTAAACATTTCTCATAATACAGGTGCGTGGATTTGCTGGCAGGGATGCAGTGAGCGCAAAGGCAACACACAAAACATCAAAAATCCACCTGAAATAATAGAAGGCTGAGGATATTTATGTTGCTATTTATACATACCAGAGACATATGACTAGAATGATTCTTAGAAGTCTGTTTTCCTGGGTGAGTGGTTTGTGTTTCACACTCTTACTACTGTAACCATGATGCCCATCTAACCTTTTTTCTTCTATATCAGTAACAATAATCTAACATAAGCGACTCTCTGCGCTGAAAGATAAACATAGCTGCCTTTTCTCATTTGAATTACCTGCTGGGAAATTGTGTAGGCTGAAGTGATGCTCTAACCTCAAACCAATACCACAGCTTCTCATTTGACATGTCGAGAGTAAATAAGCCAAGTCATTTACCAGCTACTGTGATTAATGTGTACACGCTGTCCTCATGTGAATGGGCTCTTTTTCTCACAGGTCAATACGCATTTTCACTACAAGGAGGGTTCGAGTTCAGAGAGAGAGGAATGTCTACAGCATTCCTAGCAGACGAGGAGATACCTACACGAGGTTACAGAGATAAATCCATGGCCACACATGAACCCTGAACGTGATGGAAAACAATACCTAAACCTGGAAGAAGAACAGCATAGTTTGTCATAGATGCAGCTGTTTCTGTGCAAAAACCAGTCGATGCAAAGACAATAAAAGAAGACTTGCACTCCCCTAATGACTCCAGCCAGCAGGTGGTTAGCTTAGCTTAGTATAGAGACATAGTGAAACAGGGGGGGAGTGATTAGCTCTGCTACACACCATCTTGTACATTTTCTGGAGGGACTTGTCACCATGATAACAAAGAAAAATGGTGGAGAGGCTTGTTGCAGACGGAAGACGTTTGCCCTGTAGCGTGTGTCTACAGTTCTGAAAGGAACAAAAAGGAAATCCTCTGCGGTTCAAGAAGATCTTCATGATCTGTGAAGGCCGCGCCTCGGTAGACCACGTCCTTTGAAGGATGAAGCCCCTGAACTGACACAGAGCTACAGTGTAGTTGTTGCATAGTGTACACAGTATGCTAGTAAGCTTCATGCTAAGCTAGCGAGCAGTAGTAGATAAGTAAATAAGCAACAAAGAAAGTCACACATTCACATCCATGACAACCAAAGAGGAGGCTTGGTGAAGCTCCGTGGGTCTGCAGGTTTTACAGTAAGGTGCGTACAGAGAGGTGAGCTTCAGAAGCATCCTCTGTCACATATCTGTTCTGCTGGCCCGGTTGCATCTGACCCAAAGCTTTTCAGGGCTGCTGTTGCCACAGTGGCACCACAGCTGGCTCGTTACCGCAACTTATTGAGGAAATGAAAATCTGGTGTAGCCACATCCTCCACACCCTGGCCTGCTGCCATTTCACATTCACTTCTCCTATTTTTCATGCAAAGCGGAACTCTTGGCTGAAGAAACACAGGGTTCAAAAGGCCCGGGAAGGCAGACGCATGTGAGCACTGCACAACACTCAGGTGTGTATAAAGGTTATTATATATGTCACTTACAGTATATGAGCCCTCCCTCACAGTTTCACAGCGAATGATGATGATGTGTCTTGTTTGGGTGTCTTCTCACTAAACGGGGTGTTGGCCTCGCACTCATTTCACCATTTATACACACGCCATGGATACTGGTCTATGACCCATGTTGTGTTGTTGCTGTGGGTCACTGTGGGTTCTCCAGTCATAAAGGCCAGTTTCCTCTCCTTTTACAGGAAAGCAAATTTTGTAACCCCTGTGAAACATGCACAGTGATATGTATACATGCAGACATGGGTAAATCTATATTAGCCGCGGGGCTGGCATAGATCAAACTTCCCTGAAGGTGGCTCCACATGGCAGCCAGTTCCATAGCTGTCCATGTTTAAATGTCCAAAAAATAAAAAACAGCTAATTTACCCACTATAACCAGCAACTTAACTGGTGGTGAATGGTTTTTATTCTTTATAATTTATTCATTTAAATGATATAAAAGCTCCTCCTCCTTTAGGATTAGCCAACAGCTGCAGTGCATCTCTTTTTATGGAAAAATCTTCCCCATTCATCACCATCAGTTCTACATTTTAAACTAAATATTAAATAAATATTTGGCCTAATTAGCAAATACTAGCATACTGTCACATAGTGTGACATTCAGGACAATGCACCATGTCTATCATCAGGTGCAAACCCTGAACAGATTCCTCTGATAATGTCCAAATATCAGACTGGATATAAAACAGACAGAGTCTTTATAATATCACATTTTGAGATGATGTATGAACACATTATATCATAGCTGGGCAGATCCCCAGTGAGTGGGTGGCTGTATTGATCATGTTGTTGATGCTTCATACTCTTTTCTACTCGGCCAAGCGTGCAGTAGTATTGATACTGAGGACATGTGTGGCAGGGACAGTGAAAGGCTGAACCTGCAGAGTTCTGTGGAGGTTCTGTGAAGGGCTTTGCTTTAAAACAATATATTGAAACGATGCTGGATCTCCTTGTTAACACCATTGAAGCTCATGCTTTTATCCCCCCGTTTATAATTAGGGTCACATTTTCATCTATTAAAAAAAACCGGAGCCAGCTCAATTAATAAACCAAACGGGCATGTGAAATCAGATTAGATCTAATTGCCCCACTTCCTGCTGTTTGCCTTTTTTAACAGACTGGCAGAGTGACAGGAAGTTTAAGCATCCATGTAGATGAGCTGAAGTGGGAAGGACAGCTCCATATGCGTTACGTCAGCCCGGGGGGACAGCTGGGTCCCACTGTCTTTTCCTGCCACACTCATTTGGCCCCAGCAGTCATCATGTCTTGTGCTAAAGGTCTCTCGTTGCTACAAGGCTCCTTGGCACTATCTGCGAGCTACAGACGAGGAATATGCTGATTAAACATGCCTTCATTAAAACGATTACATGCACTAGGCGGTTCAATATCCCACGGGCAGCCAAATAACGATGAAGGGGAAGAAGAAGAAGAAGAAGAAGAGGAAGAAATAAAAGGGCGGGTTGGGTTTTGGTTCAGAGCGCGGAGGAGGGGGTGAAAAAGAAACTAATGGCTGCTTGTTAGCGTTAATGTTGAAGGACTAACAGACTTAGTATGCTGTGTGTGAGGCGGCGAGCTGCCCTCCCCTCGGGGGGACAGCCAGCTTCTTTTGCCCTGACGAACACCCCTACCTGACTCACCACACCTACAGGCCGCTTCCAGGTCATCGAGCTTCCAGCGTGGAAGACCTTGCCAAAGACGCAGGAGAGATGTTACTTCTGGTTCATTTAATCAAGCCGGCAAGTGTTTTAGTGCCTGGATAAGCTGCGGAGGGGAGATGAAGAGGAGGGAGTTAGAGTTGTGATGAAGGCCCAGTGAACATCAGCTGCTGTCAGGCATTCTGTAGCTTTGTCCTTTTCTGACAAAAGTTTTTGTTTGAAGTCAAAGAAGAAGAAGAAGAGAGCAGACACGGTGCTCCTTTTCATATCAACTCACTCACTTTGCATGATTTCGTGGAAAGGGTCGTGATTTTTTTTGCAATTCATTTCACACTGTGGTCAGATCAGCTCTGTCAGCGAATTCCAGCCCGGCTGAAATCAGTTTTGAAGCATGATTCTGCACTTACACAGGTGTGTCTGACGTCGTACACTTTCTTTTTAAACGACACACTTGTGCAAATGAACTGATTTCCTCTTGTTTGCCTTGTTTGCTTCCGCCTCACTCACTTCACTTGCCCTCCGTCTCTCTTCAGGGCTGAGCCGGCAGCCATCACGTACTCCAGTGATGTGCTAATAGCCAGTGAAGTACAGAGTACAGTGTCTTTATATGGCTCAGCCACGGGCGCTGTCGGCACCGCTGTGGCTGATTGCACCTATACGCTTTTGCTCTCATGCTTTTCTCTTCATATTTCTGCTGCTGCTTTTGTTTCACGCCCGTTCTATCTGTCAACCTCAATCACACCAGGGCTGAAAGATGGTGACAGAATTGCATGTATGAGGTGTTTGCTCTGCGCTACTGTGAGTTTCTATCTTCATAACCATGTGAGCATGTGAGCGAGGAACTGTTCTGAGCCCATTACAGAGGCCGGAGACGTCACATCTTTATCTTTCCCGGTCAGCCAAAGATATCAGCACAACTATAATAATGTAAAGAACTAACATTTTCCAGTAATCATCATTGTATTTACCATCAGAAATGTGTTATCATTAGAAAGCCACATGCGATAAGAAGAAGAGCCGGTGACAGCAGTGACCTTTAGCGAGTGAATGAGGTCACTCTGAAACTGGAACTGACCACTGACTGATACTTCACCCTGTTTCCCTGAAACTACTTCTGTTTCTCTGTTTCCCTCGACGCCTGTCCTCACTGACAGGAGACCTGACCGCAGTTTCAGTGGGAGGAGCTCAGTGCACCGCTGACCACTGTGTGACAGCGGTTCAGCCGCCCACAAGAGAAGGAAGGCAGCAGGAGGCTGATCAGATCTAATAATAAACACATATTTAAAGCTGCTGCGGTTTTAATAAGCACAAACTATGATCATGTATAATTCTATGCGTTTGTCATGTGACGCTGTTTACTTTTGAGCGAAATAGAAAAAAGGTGTTTTTCCACTGCAGAAACTCGAGGCAGGCACGAGGTAGCGCAGCCATTTACAGGAACATTAATCACCCCTGTGTTTACACAGCACTGTAGAATCCACCGACTGATGAGGACGTGATGCAACATTGAATCTTTCTGGACTTCCTCAGTAGCATAATAAGCCAGCTAAGCTAGGACTTCCTCATCTCACTCTTCCTTTCCGTCTCTCCTCTGTTCTTCTGTTCTCTTCTTGCTTCTTATTTAAAATGACACAGAAACCAGAGGTGAGCGGAGATGTTGGATTTAACCAGAGATCTGAAGCCATCGTGGAAGTGCAGTTCCTGGGATGACCACTTGAAGGTGACACTAAAAAGTGAGTCAATCCCTGTAGAAAAGTAAACATGCTGATTCTCACTATGATATTCCCTTGTTTTTTGGGGCATGACATTTCATACAACTTCCTCACACTAAGGCTGAAAATCATGTGACCAGGACCACTGTGATGACAG
This sequence comes from Parambassis ranga, assembly GCF_900634625.1. Taxonomy (NCBI): domain Eukaryota; kingdom Metazoa; phylum Chordata; class Actinopteri; family Ambassidae; genus Parambassis; species Parambassis ranga. Next base: position 465,694 of record NC_041022.1, on the reverse strand, counting down.
CTGTTGGGTGGTGAGCTGCCTGCACAGCTCCTTTCATGCACAGGGCCTCGCAGAATGCACTGTCCTGGTACAATCCTGGAGAAGTTCAGACGAGGCTGTTGCAGCCGGAGCAAAGTGCACAAAGCGGCATGTCAGTTCCTGCAGCTAGGAATCACGTGATTATCTTCTGAAGCTCTGAAGGAGTTCTCTGAGAAAAAGCCCTGATAACGTCACTTTGTGCCATCTCACTACCGTCTTCACACTTAAAGGACTAGTGCGTAGGATTTGGTGCCATCACTGCAGCGGTGCAAATCTCCATTTCCAAGTGTGTAGGAGAACCCACGCGGCCTTGTAGAGCGAGTGCTTGTCTGATCTGGACTAGAGTAGAAACAGGGCTCTTCCTAATCTAACAAGAAACAATCATGTGCAGTTACAGTTGATCAAATCTGTACTATGTATAAAATGCCTTTACATCCCTCAGCAGCGCTCAAGCTGTGTGTGTGTGTGAAGCAGATATTTGGGAGGCGAATAGAGATGCTTTTCTGGGAAATGTAGGCGGTTCTGGATACCAGGAAGTAAAAGGCGAGTTATCTTTGATTTTCCTTTGTTAATCCAGCTCATGTGAGTCTCCGTTTTTCACAGAAATGCAACAGCACAGACAGGAGCCAAGCTGTTTCTGTGTGAAACATCAGTCAAATTTCCATTTCTGCACAGTTGAAATGTAATTTTATGCCACATTTTGTCACTCTAATCCTAATACACACAGATAATCTATCACAATCCCATTAACTCCCATGCTTCTGGTGCCTGTTCAGTTTGACCACATGATTCCTTAACAGAGGGATTTTATAGTTTGGCGGCTGTGAGGAAAGATTCAAATGAATAAATTTAGTGGTTCTGTCATAACACACACACACACACACACACACACACACAGGGCTAGACACAAACATGACCTGAGGACAGGTAAAAGCATCAGGTAGGAAGGTGGATGGAATATATGAATGTGTGTGTGTGTGTGGGCGTGTGGCCCTCTGGGTAGTGATTCAGAGGTCATTACCATACAGAGGAGACAAAGACGTCTTTCTATCAAACAGGTGTTCAAGTTCAGGGGACACGTCTTTACCCTCACATTCCTACAAGCCTCTGTCACGTGTTTACGCTGCATAGGAAGGCATTAAAGCAGGAGACACACATAAACAGACGGCTGTAACAGCAAGGCACAGCTTCAACTCTGAGGTCTGTAGGATTCATTGGCAACGTCTCATTTCACTGAGAAATCAGCTGATTATTCTCCTTCAAACATTGTTTTCATCACGTCAGTGTGTGAGTGTTTGCCAGACACCCTTTGGGCTTGAAGGCATCACGCCCAGCAGTTGCCTATCCTCTCTCTGCCTTGCCTGCGAGGTGAAGGAGGGCAGCAACGCACCTCCTCCGCCTCCCACATCCCATCCTGAGAGCTGGAGGCGCGCCAGGATGGGATTGGCTTCCTGCTCTTGTCAGGGAGGAACTGGTGCGTCAGGATACCCAAATATGGAGCGGCCGATATCATTCTGGACCGCATGACTCAGCAGCAGACTATATATCCTCTCTGGAAGAACTGCTGGGGATGACAGTCCGAGCGCAGCTCAGGTGTGAGTGCCCCTCCATCAGGCTGATCTTTGAGCTTCGGAGAACATTTAAACTGACTTTTTTTTGGATAAATAATAATAAAGTGTGTGTGTGTGTACACACTCGGATATCTGGTGTGTTTACCTGGACTGTGTTTCTCCCACGCCGAATAGGCCTCGTCTTGTTTACAGTTTACAGTTCCTGGCAACAACGTCATCACACACTGTGTGTGTGTGTGCGTGACATCCCGGAGGCGGGGACACAGAGGAAACGACCAATCAGCGGCGCGGTTGGAGCGCTTCAAGACGCGCGGATATAAAGAGCGCAGCGCGTCGGCCGCTGTCAGTCATAAGGAAACAGGAGCGCGCTTTACACAGAAGAACAGAGTCACCCAAACTCACGAGTGGATTGAAAACATCCGAATTAGTCACTGGACTCCGCTTTGAATTCAACTAAAGGTACAAATCGACGTCTCGGTACAGTACAGTTCCACTGTTTTGGAAGTTTTGCTCTGTTTTTTGATAGCTAAGAATACAGTTGGGACTTGGTTCCGGAGATTTGGGACACTGACGCCTCGGTGTCCGATCAGCATCTTTGCAGCGCACTCTTGTATTTGACTGTCTGATTTGAAATATGTCCACAATTATGGAACAGCCTTTTTATGACGACTCGTTTCTCTCTGCTTATGGCCATCCAGGCGCAGCCCTGCCAGACTACAAGCTGCTAAAGCAGAATATGAACTTGAACTTCTCCGACTCATATCGGAGCTCAAACTTCAAGTCACAGCACCTGCGCGCCGACAGTGATTTCTATTCGGCCGGGACAGCGGACGTGGGCTCCCTGAAGCTCGCCTCTCCTGAGCTGGAGCGACTGATCATCCAGAACAGCAACGGGGTCATTACTACTACACCGACACCTGCACAGTACCTGTACAACCGCGGAATCACCGAGGAGCAGGAGGGCTTTGCTGAGGGTTTTGTCAAAGCGCTGGACGATCTGCACAAGATGAACCACATGGCTCCTCCGAACGTGTCCATCGGTACCGGTGGGGTTGCCTGCTCGGCTTCAGCCTCCGTGTTCGGCTCATCCATGCAGCCAGAACCGCTCGAGTACACAACCCTGGGCAGCTGCACCTCCAACCCAGGCCTGACCTCAGCAGCCAGCTACCCCTCCACCACCATCAGCTACCTGCCGCATCACCAGTACCACCAGCACCCTCAGGCTGTTGCGCACGGATCTCACCATTTCCAGCACCCCTTGGCCGGGGCCGGTCTTCACTCGCAGCGTTTCGGAGGGCTGAAAGAGGAGCCTCAAACAGTCCCCGACATGCAGAGCAGCGGGGACAGCTCTCCGCCCATGTCCCCCATCGACCTGGAGAACCAGGAGAAGATTAAAGCGGAGCGCAAGCGGCTGAGGAACCGGCTCGCAGCCTCGAAGTGTCGGAGGCGCAAGCTGGAGCGCATCGCTCGTCTGGAGGACAAAGTCAAAGTGTTGAAAACAGACAACGCAGGATTGTCAAACACGGCTTCCGTACTGCGGGAACAGGTAGCCCAGCTCAAACAGAAAGTCATGACACATGTGAGCAGTGGCTGCCAGCTCATGTTAGCGCCCAAAGTGAAGTCCTATTGAAGCAATGATGCACTTTTTACAAACAAAAACACTGGACAAGAACTGCACTGACAACACACGGTTAACACGGAGGACTGGAACATTACACAAAGACTAAAACACTTAGGGCATTTTTGAATTTAAAAGTGTCGTCTTGGCTTTGCCTGTTTACATTTGTTTCTTTATTTGCTGTTTGTGATGCTTTTGTTGTAAGTTATTTGTCAGGTTGAGCTGGACGAACCTGCCCCTTTTTTACCTGTACAGTATATATTTAAGTGAAGTAAATATTGAAATGAATACTTGTGTTCTTGTGGTTTTGTTTTGAACGCACCTCTAAAAAGAACTTGATGGAACTGTTGTAATTCTCGTTAATGTGACCAGCACTTCAAGTTTACGCCAGATGAAGCTGCTTTACGTCCCAGCGTAGGGCTGTGTGCCCCCCCCCCCTCTCATTGACGTACATGCGTCAGTCCATATATGGTCAGAATTGCTGGCACACGTCACCTCACGAACAGGTTTCCGGGAACTCCCTCCTACACTGCCGGGTAGAGAGGCTGCGCGCTTCCCTTCACACCGCAGAGTGTGTGTAAATGAAGACTTCTGTCAATGAGTGGTTTATTCGAGTTGAGGGAGTTTCCCCATTCTGCTTTCAATTTCCCAAAACAAGCCGAGAACACTAGGTCAGGGAAAATGGTTGAAAAAAAAAAGTTCCAAGTAAACATGCAGAACAGACTTTCTGTCTGATGGTGAAAGAGCCTGAAGTTACAAGAAATGGTGCCAACAATAACTGGCAGAATAAACGATAAGGAGGCCATGACCAGGTCAAGTGCTAAATAATCAGCATAAACCCAAGTATGCTTCAGTACAGACATGTGGTAAATGTCAAACACCTGGAGGAGTATCAAACACATGGATCTATCTGTAGTTGGGACATTCACACAGATCTTTATAATCATACCCAACAACCCGATCTTTCCCAATGAGCCTCAACAACACCATTTGGCAACAGCAGCTTGTGGTGCTGAGTCAACCACCACAAGAACTCCAACGTTAACTAAGACTTGGCTGCTCTGTGACAGTCAGACCTCCTTCCAGGAACAGGAGCCAGGCCTGACACGCCACAGTCATTCCAAAAATGTCTCTTGGGAAAGGAACAAAAAGGGGACAAGAGTCAGAAGATTCATGCTGCCACCCAGTGGCCACACGTGGAATGACATGCAGTGCATACTCCTATTGTCAGGCGAACACACAAGTCATAATTTTCCCACTGTTTTAATAGAGATGGTAGCAAAGTATTCATGACAGCAAGGAAAATTATCAATACAAAACTATGAATCAGTGCTTGAGACTAGAGGTTACCCTGGCCATTTGAATGCTGACATATAAAAGGAAAGATTGTTTTTTCCATCTAAACAAGCGATGAGTGCTTTGAACTGATTAGCTTGGACGATACTGCTTCATAGGGACACCTCATCTGAAGACAAGTGCTACGGTTAGAAACTGAACAGGACAGGTGAAGGCCGTCTCATTTACTGCTTGGAGAAGAAGGTTTTGCTCTTCTCCACGTCAGGGACGATGGTGTCGCTCCCGGGTTTCCAGCCAGCAGGACACACTGCGTGAAACAGGACAAAGTTTAACTCGAGTGGTTATTTGCGAACAATGAACTTTGTATAGTCTGAGGACTAAGTGTGGGTGTGAATGCCCCAGAGGGAAAACTACTAATGTGCTGGCTGAATCCTCCCACGTCAGTGCACCGCTGCAGGGGATTGTTTTTAATCCGTGTAGTTGCATGCAAGTTAAATTAACTAATACCCCTGGTGGTATGTACACAGGGCTTTTACCCACCCTCTCCATATTTGTCTGTGTGCTGGAAGGCTTGAACCAGACGCAGAGTCTCATCCACAGAGCGGCCCACAGGCAAGTCATTGATGGTGATCTGCCTCAGGACGCCTTTGTCGTCGATCACAAACAGACCCCTGAGAGGAACAAAGTAAGGTCACACTGACGCACAAGTGATGCTTCCAGCTGACACAATAGTAAGCAGCAACAGGACAATGACGCCTGCCAAACATTGGGATAAGTAGATACGTTTGCTAATGTTATGTTCCAAGTGTTCAAACACAGCAGTTACCTGAAGCAAAATAATAACTAGTCCACTCAGGTGTCATGGCTGATGAACGCCTGTAATGTGTTCAGTAATTTGACCCAGGAACAAGCAGCTATTGTAGCCTCTCATTGCAGACAAAAGGGCCTCACTGACCTGTATGCGATTCCGTCATCCTCCTTCAGCACACCATAATCTCTGGAGATCGTCTTGGTGAGGTCTGCAACAAGGGGGATTTTCATGCTGCCCAGACCTCCCTGCTTCCTGGGGGTGTTGATCCTGTGAGGAAAAAAATTCATGTAGTGTTTTTCTTATTACATAATTTTGTTGGCATGATACAGGGTCAAGAATCCAACATGTGGACACAGACTAGTGCAGAAAAATATTGGATGAGTTAAAATGCTTCCACAAAAGCTTTAATAATGTTGACAATTCCAAAAATCTGTTAAATGACGACCAGTGGTCTATGACACACCATAGTTTTGAAGAACGTGCAGGTTGAGTCAGAGACCGTTACCTCAGCACTTATCAACACTGTGCAGAGGAGCAGCATGCCAAGAGATAAACCTGGGCTGGGCGCTGTCACAGAGCGGCCAGTAGTAGCGGTTATTGACATAATAAGGACGTTTTTCTTTTATACTGTAATCTTTGGATATCTGCAGGGCCTCTGACTGACTTTACATCGCACACCTGAAAGTAGGTCAAAGATAGTGAGGAGCTTCAAGCTAAAACAGCAGTCTTCACAGTGTCTGTTTCTTGTAGTGAGGATTGTGTTAAAGTTCACTTAGTTTTAGAATAAAACAGCAAAATCCTTAAATCTGGTTCACCGGCAGGAAAACTGCTGGAACTTTCTGTTAGGTCAACTGCTGCTTTATCCACTCATCAGCTGCATGTTTGCTAGTGTTTGTAAAGAGCTCAGGACCACGGCAGTACTCGAATTACTACAAATCCTAAATGTGCTTTAAGCCAGCAGGAATTCTTACCATGCCAGGTGACTGAAGTGGGAGTCTATGGAGCAGCCGATGACCTCGCAGCCGAGACTGCGGAACTCCTCTGCCCTGTCGCTGAAAGCCACGATCTCAGTGGGACACACGAATGTGAAGTCCAGGGGGTAGAAAAAGAACACCACATACTTCCCTGTAGACAGAGTATACATGAGTGTAATCTGCTCCTGATAAGGTAAGCATTGATCTACAGTGGGGGGGTTACCTTTGTAGTCTGACAGCTGGATGTCCTTGAACTGACCGTCTACTACAGCTGTGGCTTTAAAGTTTGGGGCAGGCTTGCCGATCTGAGCATTTCCAGAGGACATGATGGCGAATGACTGAAAAAGAAACAGCACACAGAAAATTCCAGACACTCAAAAACAGTCATAGATAAGATGGGTGGAGCGACACTGGAGCGCCGACATCAGCAAAATCTTCAAGCAACACAAGGCAAAGAACAGACATGATACTGAGACTGAAAAATCGAACCACCTGGGGTTCAAGTCTTTGAACCTGACATCCAGGTTCAAAGACTTGTTCACTTAGGCATGCCTGCAAAAAGTCACATGCAAGTCATGCTCAGCCAGCAGGGAACAATAGCCTCTTTGGAAGCTTACATAAGCATGATAAGAGCCCTCCAGCCCCGTACAGGGGCCACTTGATGGATGTGGATGGTTTACTACAGGGGTAAGGTGCAGTTAGACACTTTAAGTTGCTTATTATAGCATCGAGGCAGGTTACCACATGAATAATTTAGTTTATCCACCTGTTTAACCGTTATATTACTTCACAATGGCGGTGTAATACACAATACAACCCCCCACATTAGCATAATAAAAATAGTAGTAGGCGACACCTGCTTAGCAAGCGTGGCAGAACGGACAAAGGTCCAACAGGCTGCAGCGCAGGGACAAAAGACAGAGCCAGAAACAGGCCCGAACACTTCAAGGAGGGGACAGCTAGCTTAACGTTAGCTTAAACCAGCGCCCCGCTTTCTTTAGCTTCCCTTTGTTTTTTAGTCGAGGTGTCTGGAAACCAAGTCAATACTCTGACCGCGGAGAATCACGTACACTGTCCACTCACCTGTCTTCACGTAAAACCGCAGAGAAGTTCGGTGCGGAGCTCTGCAGCTTGCAGAAAAAGAGCGGAGTCGAAGGGACGGCTGCAAGAAGTAGGCAGGACCCCGGAAGAGAAAGCCGTTCCTTCAAAGTAAAAGCTGAGACGAACTCATGTAATTTATTGTGTAACATAACATATTTGGTCACAGTTGGTGGCAGAATGTTGGCGGTATCTGTGTCTACATCTCTGTCTGTCAATTAATTATTATTGTAGAAATATTTCTACTAAGGCCGAAACAAACATTACAACTTAAACCCTGTGGATAAGAAGAACACATAAACTGTGAGGATTCTGAAATACAGTCTCCTTCTTTCCATCACTAGGTCAGAGGGATTACCCGACCATCTCTCCAGATGATCACTAGGGGGCAGCATAGTTCACCTGAAACTACCACGCTCTACTTTTATTTTGAAGCAGAAGAAAACTGCCTCAGGAGAATGTGGACTTCCGCTAAGATCGCCGTGGGAGATAAATCTATGTGCTGGGGCGGTTTCTTGCGGTTTTTAGGTAAATCTGTTTTTACTTCTAATGGACCGTGTTATTGTGGTGATAGCTCTACAATGTAGGATGTGTAACTTGTCGCCTATTTGTTAAAACAAAGTGAAATAAAAGCCAGCATATGGCTAACGGTAGCATTTCGGAGCAAAACAAAGGCACCGAGAAGTAGCCTGAGTTAGCTTCAACTTAGAAGATCAACAACTCTGTTAGTCAGTGGTTTTAGTTTGCTGATGGCCTTGTATATTGATTAAATGTGTTAAATACGTCGCTAGGTTTGAACCATGTCACGTTACTAATTACAGAATCTTAGTCAAGGAAGTTACATTACACGCACATGTGTCGTGTACAATGACAGCTGTGTGCTGCAATAATATATAATATAAAACAATATTTACATATATATATATAACAGTGACCTCCTCTGATTTCAGTTTTTCAGTCGGGTGCACAGGAAGACAAATCCTTCAAAATAAAACCACAATATTCTTAGTGCCAGATGGATTCTCAAGGTAAGAACTGGGCTTCATTTAGTAGTATTTAAGTTATATTATTCAGATCGTTACTGTCTGTTTTCTTTTCTTCATGCTTACTTGTTTAGTCCTTCATTTATTCATTAACCTACCAGAAAACATCTTCCACATTCACACACAGTTAAATATCTGGATTATATGGTATCATAGAATTTATTCATATTATCATCAGAGAAATGTTTTGCAGGGATACCTAGGTCTCAAGGCCGAATCATGGTACCGCGTTGGTGTCCGCTTGCGTGGCTCTTTGCTGTTTTGAGTGTATGATGGGAATTGTTATGTATTATGGGAACACCTCCAAGGTGACAGAGGTGTACTTGCGTTCCTTACACTGATATACGATGGTGGGATGAAAGCTGGCTTGATTCTGATGGCTGAGAAACGCAGAAGAAGAACACACAGAGGGGCACAAACACCGGCTACACATCAGACAACACTTCAAGTCCTCAAGCAGCACAGGCAAGGCAAAAGGACAACACAAAAGTGGCCCACGTTCCAGGTTGGCCCACATGTTTTTGATACGCCTACCAAGTGTCAACAAAGAATGGGGATGACAGTAGAAGGGTTTACCTCTGCCTATATTGTCATTATATACCAGGGAATACGATGAAAATTTGGGAGCGCTGCTCCGTGTTGCATCCAAATGTTAGTAAATAAATATCACAATATAAATTATTTACTAACACATAATATCACAATATAAATGCAAAAAGAGTGAAATAATAGGAATAAATTACTTAATTAAGTCCTAATATGGAATGAAGAAATGTAATAAATGTTTGCTAAATATGTATAATACAACATTCTCATGTCGTGTATTTCACATAAGAATGTTGTATTGCACATTGGAGCTTCACAGTGTCACAGTGGTGTTGCACTTCGTTACAGTCTATTGCTTGGAATGGATTGCATTTTATATTATTATTGTTTGAGTCATTTACTTGAGTTCAGAGCACTGCTGGCTCTTTTGTGTGTGTGTTTTGTGGGCTCTGTGGTGCCAGCCAGGGGAACAGGTTGAACAGGTGGTTACTAGGGTGGAACAGGTCCCTGACAATGTTTTTGTGGCACTGCTGAGGTAGCGAGAGCTGCCGATGTGATCCGGGGGGGGGGGGGGGGGGGGGGGAAGAGAGCAGCCGGTTATTTCTGCGACAAGCAAAAAACCCAACATCGGTACCGATAAGAGTACATTTTTTGGGTATTCCAAATATTTTTGACCCCGCCACCAAATAATGGCGTCCATCGACATGCGTCTGCTGAGCTCTGCATATCACCGACACAGAGCCAACGCAGTACCATGTTCACATCATTAGCAATGATCGTTCTTAGCTCATTACACATGAAGCTTCAGGTTGTTTTTCTTCTTCTTCTTCTTTTGAATGTCTGATGGCAAACTTTCCCACAGCAACTCCACAGCCTGTTATGTGTGAGGTCTGTGGAACATACTTTGAGACACGACGGGGGCTCTCCAGCCACGCCCGCCTCCACCTACGCCAGCTTGGTGTGACACTGTCAGAAAACAGCGGTGCTCCAATAGAGCTCCTCTACCAACTCATCCAGGAGAGAGATGGCTGCCTCCCAGTTTTTAAATCAGCTTCCTCTGTATTTGGGCCAACGCCTGACACAAAAACATCCCAACTGGAGTCTAATACACCTTCAGTGCAGGATGACTCTAATACGTCCTACAGTACACCTGTTAGAATCATGGCAACCTCACAAAAGGTGGATCATCAGGGATCTCCAGCCAGACTGAAAGAGTCAGCAGCATCTATCCTCCCATCGTCTCCTTCTTCTCTTAGGCTGTCTGAAAGCAGCAACTCATCATTTGTAGAGCAACCAATCACAACCAAGCCTCTGTGGGCGCCCCTGGAAACTGACGCCCCCATCACCTTAGGTATGGCTCAACTCTGAATTGTTTTGTCCAGGTGTAGCTACGCCTCCCTCAGCGTACATTTTAGAAATGCTACAAAGTTGAAAGTAGCTGAGGACGTACAGTGACTGGCGCAGGGCGTGCTGGTGGGAGGTTGGTTGGTGACCAACGCTTAAATACATTAATCAGGCCGCAAAATTTAAAGGGCATGCACTATGCGGATTTACAAAGCGCTTCACATCACGGCCCTGCCTTTCCCTGGTGGGGTTAAGTTTGCTATGACTGGCTCATTATCCTGCTTGTTATACAGATTGGAAGTGGTCCTTTCCATAGTAACAGTCTGATGTGTTTGTTTGTTCTTCATTCGGCTGATTAAAATCAGTTGTTCAGCACATCTCTGTGTTAACAGCACAGCGTAACATCATAAAGTAAATGTTGAACGTGCAGCGGAGCAGATGAGACAGCTCTGAAGGTGCAGGTGCAAAGTCTCCTGCACACTTTGTACCATTCTCTCATCTGTTTCTTCATGTTTGCATCTTCAGACACCAGTGAGGAGGTCCATGTTTGCCAGCTTTGTGGCGCCTGGTTTGAGACACGCAAGGGCCTGGCTAGTCATGCTCGGGTCCATCTCCGCCAGATCGGAGTCTCTGATAGTGAGGTCAAAGGCAGCCCTGTTGATTTTCTTTACAAGATCATGGAAGAGGAGGAGCTCAAGCCCCTCACCGCCCAGCAGGAGCTCACATCCATTAGATCCTCCTCCAAACGTTCTGCAGAAGTGTGCTCTCCATCAGCATCCCCCCCCAGCAAGCGGCCTAAAGCAGCAGCTCCAGCCTTTCCTGGATCTCCAGCTCTGTCTCCAGCTCCAGGCCAACCTCACCCTTTGTTTTCCTCTACACCCCTCCCTCTAAGCCCCATGTCTCCTCCTGCTAACAAAGCACCCAAGGCTAAGAAAGGTTTCCGGCTAGCAGTGGATCCCCTCTTTAAAAAACCCAAGCCTGAACCTGTAGAGATCGAGCTGTCGGATCAACCGAAGGCACTCAGCAGTGACAGCAGCGCCCCCCTTCAGAAGTCGCCTGCTGCTGCAGTTCCTGCAAATCTTCTCCGGTCAGGTAAAGCAAAGAGCTGTGAATCTAAATTGATGGCAAAAATGTTGGCACCATATTTTACCTTTTCAATTTCACAGGGACACTGTCTCCACCGACAGTCCTTTGTGACTACTGTGGTCAGCTGTTTGACACGCGCAAAGCCCTGTCATGCCACGCTCGAGCCCACCTGCGACAGCTTGGCCTCAGCTGGTCCATCAGAACGTCACCGATAGATCTTCTCAAAGAGGTCATGGAGCAAGGTAAACACTTCAATCAGGACTCAGCGCCGGCCCCCAAGAAACCACAGGGCAGCCTCTCATCTGCAGAAGCAGCCCCCAACCCCTGCACCTCACCAGTTGATTTTTCAGTCAAAGAGAAACCTGCATATAACAAGAGTGGATCCTCACAGGCCGGTAAGTTGAGCCAGTTTATTTATCTTTTTGGCTCCAAACAACCTGGTACTCAGCATGTCCTGTTTTCTGTTCGTCAGACACATCCTGTGAGCTTTGCGGGTTTGACTTTGAAAACCGCAAAGCCCTGGCCAGTCACGCACGGGCTCACCTCCGACAGCTAGGCCTCATCGAATGGAAAGCAGATGGAGCAACCTCACCCATTGAACTCCTGAGTGAGCTGATCCGGAAAGACCCAGCAAGGGTGTCAGAAATAACCAAGCGCTATCGTGTGGGAGACCTCTACATCAAGAGGGTGTGCTGTGGTTGTTATTCAGATTTCATCATTTTGTTAAGTAGATTCATATTTACTGTCATGTTTCCTCTCAGGCCCAGAGGCACGCGGGCTCACCCTCTCTGTCCACAGACTCCGACTCTGTGAACAGCGGGAGCTTGAGGCAGCATGACCACAGAGCGATCAGGGACAACTCAGGCTCCACTGCCAGCTCATCCAGACATTCACAGGGCTACGCACGCACCATGACAGCTCACAGCAACCCCAGTGTGCGCTCCCCACGGGGTGAGAGATCAATAAGCAGATGCACCGTAGGTGAAAACAGAAATGTTCCGTTTTTCTGTCAAACTGTTTCTGTGTGATTTCAGGGCTCCATCCACCAAAACACGGCTCGCCTGGAGGGACTGTAAATCAGTACACCAGCTCCCAGCATCCCCCACGGTCCGGCAGCATTCCTGCTCTGCTGCCAAAGCCCCCAATGACTCCACTGGTCAAACTGGTCGGCAAAATGTACACACTGAAGTGCAGGTAAGACCGAGCATGCTGTGACTTACCCAAAAGGCTGCATTCAGAGGAAAGGGTAACAGCAAGGACAGATGCTAACATCACTTTGCTTGCTCTGGAAGGTCCTAGGCTTGAGTCAAAATGCAAATACTAAAAAATATACACAAATCAATATTCCACAGGGGAGGGACAGCCTACTCCAAATATTCAAGAAGTGTTGCCCAAGAGCAGGAAGGTGACATTTGTCTGATCTCCACTCTTATTTTCTGAAAATGATGTCAGACTTTATTGACTGTAATTATTCTCACTGCCACGAGGGGGAGACAGCAGCGCTGCACTGTAATGGAAATCAAGTCTAAGGGATCGTTTTTTGGTATAAACATGCTGTAATCCTTTAAGAGGAGTTTCAGTAACAACTGATCATTAACTACAGTCAGCCATATTTAGACTGTATTGTTTTATATTGTTTTGAAATGAATTAGGCTGGCAGTCTGTATAGATAAGAGTCTTTGTGATGCAGTCCGGGTCACTCCTTTCTCTGTCCTGCTGTTCAGGTTCTGTGAAGAAGTGTTTCATGGACCTCTGTCTGTTCAAGAGCAGTGGATCATACACCTGCAGAAACACATCCTGTCTCTGGGCTACAAAGGCAAAGAATCCCCACCCGCTGCTCCTGTGGCTGCTCCTGTGGCTGCTCCTGTGGCTGCTCCAGCACTCGTCGATCCAGTGGCAGTCTAGAACATGAAATCCTTCTCTTCTGTTCATCTTTCTGTCTTTTTGAAGAGAAAAGACGAAGAAAATGAGTTGCTCCTTTCTTGTCCAGGAGGGGGCAACCATGAGCCATATGGGGAAAGCTGCACAATGAAATCAGCTCAGGTAAAATCCACTTGATACAAGAGACCACAACACTGGGTGCTTATAATAAATAATATGCAAAGATGATTCATCCTTCGTCTGGACAGACCGAGCTGTCCTCCTCTTCCTCCTCCTACACTTCTTTTGATTTGAACAGATGTTCATTGTGAACAGATGGTTGTGTTTTGCATATAACTTGGACTGCTCCTGTGTATATACTTTATTTTTTAATTGCTTTGCTCCTAACGTGTTTTTTTAATCAAATGGAAATGTGACACCCTGTTTTCCATTTCTGACTTTTTAAAATAAATCATAGTATTATTTTATTTAATGTTTGCTTCATTTCTAAATAACATACACATGGAAAACCAGGGAAATGAATCTTTTTATTCTTGAATTAGTTAAAGGACATTCACCAGCAGCTGAAATTCTTACCATAAAGCCTGATACCATACAGAAAAACAGTCCATCATATTGAGCTGTTTTCTTATGAGTCATATGTATGTATATGTATCTTTCTTTTTTCCTTTCATTGTGTCCAAGAAAACACATTTTAGTATCTGATCGTACAGATTTCTGTCACTGCTCTTAATCTTAATGAGTTTTTCAGAGTTTGGTGTCTCTAGTAGACTGTGCGGTAGAATGACGCTGTAAGACATGGAGCTCATGTCCCAGCAGGTGATGAGGTCTGTGTATCTGCTCCAGTGTGCTGGGTTGTTTGTCGTATATGAAAGCATCCTTTTTCTGGTCTTTCTGGGAATCCTGGATGCTTCCTGGTGCACCACTGAATTTTAAGATGAAATGTGAGAAGCTGGGTTATTCGTTGACAGGTGTTTCATGTGTTGTGCCTGTTATGTGTTCACATGCCACGCCAAACCTGTCGGAGTAAAACACGTCGTACATCCAGGTGTCCTCACACTATGTTTACATGTGAAGAGTGTAAGCAGGATTCAATGCTCTTGTAAACACCCTTATAGACGCCGCCTTAATTCAACCAATGACTCCTTGTCAATACTGTGAAGATACGAAGTCTGGACAGCTGTGTTGCCATGTCGCCAGGTGTTTTATGACCACAGGAACTCCATCAGCATGTACAGGGAATGGCCCTCTAATCAGCCCTAACACTTTGCTGTTCTTTACCTTTTCTTCTGTCTAAAATCAATTCCCAGCAGTTTTCAGGGCTGAGATGTACCTTCTGTTCTGTTAGCACTACTTTTTCTACCCATAGATCTGCCTTCAAAGAACTCCTCCTATAATGCCCCAGTAGTTCCTGCAGTCTAAACACATCCATGGTTTCACACTTGTCTTGATCCCAGCTGTATTTTTCCTTTTTGTTCATAGTATTGCTAGTGTGGCTTTTATTTCCTGGGTTGCAGCCATCGTTATGTGTGCTTGAGGCGGGGGGTCATTAATCTTCCTACCTCTGTGACCTCTGCAGCCGGTCGTACATTCTCTACTGACTGACTTTGCTTAGCTGGGTAAAAAAGAGGATAATCTGCCACCTGTGTCTGCTTTTTTAAACTTCAAACTTTTTTTTTACCTCATCAAAATCTGACAATTAAAGTGAAATACACACAACTCCTTGGTGTTTTGTGTTACTGTGTCTATGAAGGCCTTAGGTGGGATCAGGCGGTAAAAGTCTCACTCTAATTTATGTTTTTATGCAGCCATGTAGGAAAAGCTGTGAGCTGACAGGAGGATCCATGTTGGATCCAACCTGTTTTCTACTCGCTTTCTATAACAGACACAGCACTATGAGTACCTGTTAGATTTTCCTTCACAGTGAGGCTCCCTGGAGTCTCATTCTGTGTGATTTACTACCGCAGAGAGACTGCCATCCAGAGTGTGTGTGTGTGTGTGTGTGCACACTCCTCTGCAGGCATCTACAGAGTGAGCGGTTCATCCTACCTGACAGGACCAGGCCGTTGCTCACAGCTATCAGCACCTGATGCTTCAAAGGCAGACACCAGGGACTCAGAGCAGTCATTTCAAAGCACTTATTGAAGTGAGAGCCCAAATTAGAAGTACATCTGTCTTCCAGGGCTGCGGGAGAATCTGGTATATTGATTGTGGTTCAGGGGCCTTAAACCTAACATGTATCATTTTGAAAGGATGCTGGAGAGTTTAATCATTCAGAAACCAGGAGTCAGAAGACCAGGAACCTTAAATAGCAGCAATGTCCCTTTAATGTAGGTTTAATTTAGTTTAGATTGGAGCTGGAATGTGTGTCTCTGTAGTGTTCTTGATGGAATTGCAGTGTGTTCAGTGACTTCCTGCTTCTCATTGACTTAATTGTTTCAAGACTTTTGTCCAGCGACACTTCTAGCCTTGCTAATCTCATACAGGGATTAATAATCCTGCTGGCACTTCCAGCATCTAACTGCACCCTGGCATAAAAAGCAATGTTTTTTGTCAATACTGTTTGATATGAACAGTCGAATTGGCCAAAAATGTATTGTTGAGCATCCACCCCCCTCCCACTTCCTTTCACAGTCTTTATAGGTTCATATGTGCCAAGCAGGGGTTAAAGGCATCACCAGTCACTGGTGGTGAGATATAACAGTACATTAATGCAATATGCATGAATATCTATACAAAAAGACGTAAAAAGAACCAACTAGAAGCAGAGCTAAAACACACTGTGCCCTGAACCAGACGGATGATACTATAACCAGCAGCCCTTCACTCTGAGCTTGTCTCTGCTTTGATCAGACCTGATCTACTTAAATGAAAGAAAGTCATGTCTAATGATACAGGAGTCACTAACACTGATTAATGTTGGCTGAGAATAAATAGCTCTTCATATCCAGGCCTTGTACCATGTGCTACATCAGTTTTCAGGGTGCACCTGAGTGGATCAGGATGGAACAAGGCTCTCGGTCTGCCCCTGCCTGACTCATGTTGCTAGAAGCAAAGCCTTCCAGCATCTGCAGGATGATTTATTGTATGTTTGGGGGGCTTGGCAGAGGATGGATTTTTATTACACAACTTGTGGCTTCGCAATCATCCCTCAGAGAGGACAGATTCCCCGAGACTGTTCAACCCTGCCGCTGTGTCTGAACCCCCCTTCTGGTTCTGGGTTTACAGCTTGACATTTCAGTTTAAATATCACACACACAGAGTACAGGTTTACGTTCGCTCATGTTATGTGTGAAAAACAAATGTGCTCATGACTCCCCCTCATGCTCCGTCTGCAGCTTTGACAGCTGACACTGGACACAGTGGGGGTTGAGCTGCTGCCGGTGTGGCGGGTCAGATGACCTACCTTGGGTAACTCCTGCATGGAGATCATCACAAAGAATCTGAAACCTATTTTTGCCACAAGTGGTTAATGGCTGCAGTGATTTACAGTGGAACAAACACATCCTGCTGCCAAAACACTGTTTTTGGAAATGCAGCCCAAACTCAAAAGGTCAGTTATACAAAAGGTTAACCAGTGAAAGCTGAGCAGAGCTGCAGAGCAGACACACAAAATAAATCATCATCTCATGATTCATGTTCCAAAGCAACACACTGGATTCAGTTTCTTTATTTCTTTTATTTTTTTTACCAAATCTTAATCTTAATCTTAATCTTAATCTAATTGCGCTGTCTGCTAAGACTGAGGATTAGCTTGCAGAGAGCCGTCTTTGTCCGACTGAAGTGCAGTGAAGCTCACAGCTGTGTCAGTGTGCTGTAGCAGTCTTAACCTCTGTGTGGGGCTGGACCCTCTCTGCCTTTAAAAACATCAGGTGCACACACTCACTGTGAGGACTGCAGATTATGTACCAAAGGCTTCTAGTGTGAAACTCCAACACACACACGATGGTAAATTTAGACAGAAATACTCATTTAGTGCACATTTGTTTTCCAGAAATGAAAACTAAACAAAGTTATGAGTTCAGAATTTTCACATAAATTCTTGACTGGTGAGCAGAAATGTGGTCACACGGCTGCTGACCTTTGACCTTTGAGCACCACATTTATCCACAGGTTTATCCTTGAGTCCAAGCAAAGCTCAGCGCTAGATCTGGAGACATCCCTCAAATAATGCCCGACTTTTAGCACCACAAGAAAAAGCTGGAAAGAGAACATTTGTGCATTTAACATTTAAGCATTTACAAACATTCAATTAGAAGTTAGAAGAACTAAAGAGCTGCCGAGCTGAATGAGCTCGATGGCCATGATTATTGTTCTGGTATTAGCAGTTAGGTAAATGTCCACAGGCTAAACGAGGTTAAAGAGCCATGAGAACAGATCGTATTGATTACTCATGTTCCTCCCTGGGGCAAAAGCCTGTGTAACCGATAACTAGACTTTATTCTAAGGAGGTAGAAAAAATGAGGGAGACGTGGCTGAAATTTTCATTATGTGGTCACACAATCCTGCTAAAAGCACCACATGAATCTCCATTTTAATCACTGCATGATTCCTTCAGGCGGTGGGTGTGGTTTCACAGATGAATCGGCATCGCTGCAGCTTCAGCTTCTTTTTTTTCCACAGTTGCGTTGATTTGCATTGACTGTATTCCAATGACTGCAGAGAAGGATTTAACAAGCAAATCAATCAGTCTGCAAATTTTCTTTTAACAGGAAAGCAAAGCAATCAAATGCAGATCATTCCTTTAGGAGCACAGTTAGTATTTTACAGGAGGTCTTGAAATGAGCTGCCTGTGTGTTAGCATGACCAGCATCAGTGAAATGATTTGGCCTGCAGAACTGGACTGTTGCACTGAATCTGAGGCCTGGGACAGAGCCGGCAGCTTCCCGCCCCATCACAGCGCCAACACCAGAGAGGGAGACACAACACGGCTTACACTCATATTTATACTGATTTGTTATGAACAGATGTGGTGCCAGAAATCTGACAAAAACCCTGTAACCCTGATACCCTGATTACTTTCATGGGGCCCCATTTCCATCTATGAATCATGGACTCCTGATTAAATCAGTTTTCTTCCTTTCCCATGGTGCGAATGAGCCCGAGGAGGATACTACGTTTCAGATGAACGAGCAAACTCCCGTCCTCCCTCCTCCAAACACTGTGTAACCTTACATGAACCAATTTTAGCTTGGTGGGATCCTGTGACAGGACACGGCGGCTCTGCTCGTTACACAGGAGGCCAAACACTCCGCGGTTCCTTTAATGTAGCAGACAGCGAGCTATCAGGTGTTAGCCAGGCACGGCGCATATTTTACTTCTAGTCCCTAAACTGGGAACTTGGTGTATCAAGATGTTCTTCATGACGGTCTAACACATTATTTGTTTTTAATATTAAAAACACAGCATCATTGACGTTAGCATGCTAAGCGGCTCATCTGACCCTTCACATTGAAGTCGTCAGTCAAGGACCAGTGTTGGAGTAACGGATTACATGTACCGACGTTACGTAATTAGGATACGAAAAAAATAGTAACTGTATTCTGTTACAGTTAAAGAGATGGTAATCAGAATACAGTTACATTGTTGAAATCAGTGGATTACACGACGGTACGTCACATTGATGTGATGCAGTCAGCTGGAACATCTGGACATCTGGACTTTTTATTGAATGTTTTATAGCGCCCTCTGTAGTCAGCAGGGGCTGATCATTCAGTCACTTAAAATGCAATTCAATGTGTGAGTAATCCAAGTATTCAGAATACATTACTCAGATTGCGTACATTGATGAGACGTTTACCTTACCCCTCTGTATTTTACAGCCTCGGTGTCAGTCCATGAATCTATTATCATTGTTTGTCTATCTCTGTCCACAGGCTATATAAGACCTGTGCAGGTGCCCTGTGGAGAGATATTTGCAGTAGATCCTTTAAGTCCTGTTAGATGCTGGATCCAGCTGATTCAATCCACCGTCCCCTGGTCCAGTGCTTGTGCCTCCTCTGACTGTATCTGACTCTACAATCCTTTTGTTTTGGAGACAGAACCCAGCTAAAATATCTGTTGTTCTTCTGCAACAATCACAATCAGAATACTTTATTAACCACAGGGGTGTTGTGTTGTGCATTACAGAGCTCAAGAACATCATTCAGCATCTGATGCATCCCACACTTTGACATGAGCTGGTGCTACAGATAACCATTCATGTAAGGTGTGTGTGCATCATGCAGCGTCGGGTGTGTGTTTATCTTGGTTGTGATATCTCGCTGTTTTCTTTCAGCGCGCTCTACAGCCTGACTCATGACAGATTAGGCTCACTTTCCTGGAAGTTCATGCAGTACAGCTGGGAATTGTGACAAAGTTAAAAGTGCGACAGTTTGGCCTCTTTCACTCATCAGCGTGGTTCAGCTGAGAGTCAGCAAAGACAGAAACATTCAGCGTGGTCCAGACCGAGAATGTGACTTTTATTTTGAGATAAAAACCTGCCTCACATTCAATTTGGAAAATAAACACCTTCATTATACCTTATAATAACTCCCAAATCAACACACTGTCACAGTAATCCCAAATTCCACATAAGCTACACCTAAGAAACCAAACATGCATGCCGCAGCCATTTTAAAGCCATTAGCCATCAGGACTAATACAAAGCTTGTGTGCTATGTGTTCCACATCCTTTCCTGAGCAGAGCGCTGAACGTGTACATGGATAACTTTCAGTGGCTCTTCAGTGTGTCACATAAACACATGACTCCTCCACAGTGCAGTGATGCTCAGCAGGGCGGCAGAAACTCCAAATATGGAACCAAAAATGTCGGCGGAGCGACCCAAATCTGTGAAAGGCCACTGTGGGATTTTCTGTCTGTGGTGTTTACATCGACGCCTCGTTGTGCATGCTAATGTATCTGCCCGCCTTGTTGTGATCCTGCTCAGAGAACAGAGCAGCCTTTGGCTGCTGAACAGCACTTGACTCATGCTGTTTCATAATGGAGTGTTCACTCCCCTCGTCGATCCGCCTCACCGTGTTCCTCTCCTGATCTCTGCGGAGGCTTCAAGACAGCAGCAGCTCCAAATACAAATCAAAACATGTTAAAGTGGAAAAATACTCCAGAACACCGAGGAGCGGTTATAGGAAGGATTTACTGTCGTAGTACTTGAAGTACTTTGAGCATGATGTGCATACAACAGCGTGGCTCAGAGGGTGATTCAATCGGTGGAAGGAATAATTACTTATATATGAGTCGATGCACTAATGCACCACTGAGGAGAGGAAACCAGAAAGAGTTGATGAAAACACACCACCACAGGCCTGAGTGGCCATTCTGTCAGCATGAAAGGAGGCAAGCCCGTCTAGCATCTGAAGCTCTGGTGAGAACAAAGGCCCCGTTCACACTGGAGAGAGTCAGTCCAGCTAGACTAGGATTGAATCCAGAGAGTCTTTAAGCTGGATACATTCAGACCTATTTTCAAATCTGGCTATCACACACACGTGTCCGCGCTCAATCCGGCTTAACCTGGCTTCTTTGTTGTCCTCCAAACCACTAGGTGGCGCCTTGTAATATACAGGGTCCGTTCAGGCCGTGGTAGGACCACGTTGCTCGTTAAAAAAAGCAGCTTAAAAAAGCAGTTTATTCCTTTGTAGCCCTGTGCGAAATAAACTCGGGGCAAAGCTGTCGTAGTTCGACGGTTGTTTACTTACGGCTTTTGTACAGACACTGCCCCCGTGAACCAGAAGTATGACGTCGCTAGTGGGATTCACAAGCCACATTTGATCCACCTCCGAGAGGTGGACTGAAATCAATCCAGATATATCTGGATTTGTGTTGTTCAGACTCAGAAAAAAAACTATCCAGATATATCCAGATACGGCCTGAATCCCGCTCTAGCTGGATTGATGTCCCCAGTGTGAACGGGGTCAAAGTGTAGTGGTCTTTAAATGTTTTCTCTGTTTGCTAAATTTCACATCAAGCACAGAATCCCACCCTCTTGGTTCTGTTCCTCGCAACACGGCCGTTGGTTGATTGTTGGAGGATTTATTTAGCATGCTAACTTCAGTAGCTACAGTATCTTTGTATTTTTCTACGCATTAAAGTTTACATCTGGTTTCCATGGTGACATTCCAGCCTTAGCTTTGTGGCAACAACGAGGTGAGCCATAGTTGGCTCACAATTGACTGTGACAGCCAGGATTCTGGTGGATCCTCTGCTGGAAACACCTAGAAAGTGTCCAGAACTAACCTCTCCATTCACTGCAGGGAGATGGTTCATGTTCAGAACACACAGAGACATTTTGTATTATAAGTGGAATAAAGCACCTCACTGCCTAAAGGGTGATCCAAAGCTCTACTCTAGAGCAGAGATGCTATATATAGAAGTGTTTTCTAGTTAAATTTGACTTTAAATTTTACCTGCAGTAACAATCTAAATGTCAAGTAGAAACCAGCACTCAGGGCCAGCGGCTGCATGATAGATCACTGTTAGCCCCCTGAGGATGCAGGAGAAACACTAATGACCTGTTCCTGATGAATCCTGTTTACGCTCTGACGTCACGGCCTCATTGACGGACCTGTTGGTGGAGTGTAATTTATGGGGTGCTGCTGTGGTGACTGCTAAGCAACAACGGATCAATAGCAGATTTATCAGTCTCAGCGCTGTCACATGAGCGCCTCTGTCTGTGTCTCTGTGATACATCTTGGCTGCAGCTGCCCTTCAAATCACTCAGGAGCTGTTTTTAGTCGGTCATGGAAGTCAGCCAGCACTGCTCCTCCACCCGGCCTCTTTGTAAGGACGAGGATAGCAGGGTCCTCTCCACCCATAGAGCACAGTAAACATATTAGCACAGAGGGCTTTTATTCCATATCCTGGAGCGACAGCGTTTAGCCAACAGATTTGGCGGAGTTAAAACTTTCCTGAGAAATTTTGCATTAATTCACACAATGAACCCTTTAAGAGATGCTGCACGTCCCAGGAGCTAAGATTATTCATGTGTGCCTTACTGAGTTATAAAAAGTATCCCACCCATGCTAATTCCGGCAAAGCACCACAGAGAAAGAGGCAGAGCGCACTTTGTTTGCACACTGCAGATTCCCCTGTGAACACAGAATGGAGTGTACAGCCAATCTGACAGAATAAGCTCCAACATGCATGAAATCTCTGGACTTCCAGCTTCACACCCTTTGGATCAACCCTCTGTGTAGTTTCTTGGTTTTCATCACTGCTTCACCTCTCTGCTCCCCTCGCCTTATTTCCACTGGGATGTCTGATTCATGCATCTCAGCGGCCGGCAGGGAGCCTGCAGGGTGAAGTCATCAGGTGCACAGTTGAGAAACTCACAGTGCTGGGTGTGAATTATTCCTATTTATGATTACAGAGCTCGAAATTCCCCCAAAAAAGAACAAAAACTGAAGCTGTACCTTCTGTCCTTAATCCATGAGGATGAGATGTTTTCCCACTCCACAGGTTAGATAAACTTCCTGTTCTTGCGTCTTGTAGTTCATGTTTGAATGGGTCCAAAACAGCATGGACCCTCCACAGTGATAACATCCCTGGCTCCTGTTTCCAGGTCACTCCCACGATCCAAAGACGTTCATGTTATGTGTGACTCTGAGCATTAATGGGCTTTCATCACCAGAGTTCACCCCTGTGACGGCGATGCACATCAGCAGCAGCTGTAGCTACCTTAAATAAATCAGACTGGTGTCACTGCAGACCACGTCGTGTGTTGTAGCATTTTGTGATTCGGATGTGTTGTTTAATGCCAGTTGTTGATGAAGAAGTGCCTACTGTTGTCCTCAGCAGTAACCTAAAGCATCTGGTTTGTGGTGTAGCATGATAAAAGGATAACATGGTTATGTTTATGCTACCAGACCATGTGACCGTACTGCCTGGCTTACAGTCCTCTTCACACCATAAGCTGTTTGTTTTAGCCACAGTTATAAAAAGTGAAGATCATCTTACAACACACAAATACATTTTACATGGAACATCTGCAGGCCCCTGCATCTGGGATAACACTAAATAATATGTAAACACTAATGTGAAGCCGAAGCTTTAATCAATACACTGCAGTTAATCAATATGCTACAGAGCGCCACACAACGTACATAGAAGCCCCTGATGGAACCTGTGGTCCAGATGTGGGGTAATGATGATGATGTGCTCCTCAGCCACTTAAATACAACCTGCTTTGCCTACCTCCATCTTCCAAAGCTTTATGTGCTGTATACTGACAGTATAATAGAAATATTATTAGATAATATTCAGAAAATGATCGATGATAATGAGGTCATCAGCACACACATCGGTTATGATGTTCCAGTGCAGCCTCAGCACAGTCACATAAGTTGGGAAGCCGCTGACACTAACTGTATGCCAGCAGGTTCCACACCTGCAGGATCCATCATGTCTAATGGGTTTCCAGGGATTCATCTGGACATCCAGTAAATGGGGAGCACACACCACAATCTCTTTTCCTGAGACGTTCACACTGCATCATTACAGCTGTCAGTCCACTCCAGTATTAGCTTCATTTAGATTCCAGATGTTTTAATAAGGTCAGGTACATACAGAGGAAACCAACACTGCTCAGGTCATTTCCTTTTCACTTCAGTTCACTCTTCAAGGCCCGAGAGCCAAGGAGAAAAGCTTCAGGCCAGCAGAAAGGGTTAATGATAGACAGACACAAAACGTCTGCTAGTCCACATTTTTCTCTAGAATCACATCTGGAATGGTTTTATTTATTTCAACAGTGGCCTGAAATCAAACATATTTAACTTTTTATTATTATTATCGTGCTTTAAAAAAACTTTGTTGAGTGCTTTGGATGAAATATGTTAGCGGCTCCATCCTGCAGCTCTTTGTCAGCTGTGGACTGATCAGGTCTGCCTACATGTGTGAGGGATCACCACTCAGCTGCTTATTAATATAACAATGAAACTTGACATTCTTTTACTTTATATGACGTCCCCTGGGACCCTGCGTGGCCTGGATTGACAGTGGTCCCATCTCCTCATGGAGCTGGTTCAGGTGGCGTCCATGGCCAGAGCTCACCTAGACCGAAGTTTAGTAGCCGTTCTTTTTATTATAAGAACTAAGCCCAAAGAGACCCTGTCCTTAAATAATGTATCTTTTATTTGCAACAACATTCTAAAATGATCAATGAGTCATACATTAACATAAACAACAACCTTTGTGCGTTCATCTGCACGTTTCAGGGTCGTCAGTTTGAAGCCTTTCTATAATTAAGACCAGTGACTTACATAACAACCCCCTTGGACAGTGTCAAGTATCCATAGACCTGAGACCTTTGGACCAGGCTGTGAAGTGGTAGAAAGCGGAGAGAGAGTGAAAGAAAGCATGAAGAGGGAGGAGCGGGAGGCCCGAGGCTCGCCAACGTGAGACATGTAGACCGTCTTCCTGACTTCCACTGAGCGCCAGTTAAACATGGCTGAATTCATTCAGTTTTGGACAAAATTCAAACGTTCCTCATGTCACTGTTCATGTCTCGTTTGAACAGCTGAGTCAGCGGTGCAGGTCTGTGTCTTCTTCCTGCATCGAGGTCGGTCTGTTCAGATTTAAACAGCGGTTTCTACCTTTTCTCCTTGTGTGTCTCCTCAAACTGAAACAAGGCGACTCGGTCTGGTTTGATTTATTAGTTTATTCCTCTGGCAGCATGTGGCAGCCCTGCAGCCCTCATACATGCGGACACATGTTGAATTACACAGATGAATCAAAGAAACAGGCCGTTCAGCTGAAGACCTCCTGTTTGAACTGTGTACGATTTATTACTGCACCTACACTGAGAGACAGAAAGCACCAAGCTGTTTCATTCTGACCCATGGTTTAAGAATATCATTTAATTAAACATATTTTATTAGAGTGGTTTCGGCACAGACTGAAACAACCTTTAAACTCCATGTAATCACTGCCCATACATGAAGCCTGAGCCGCAGCTGTGGTTCAGCTTAGTGTGAGGATGCCAAGTCACACACACACACACACACACACACACACACACACACACACACACACACAGGTGTGACATGGATACAAAAACCTTTCAGTGATATTTTACTTGCTGAATTCAAATTTCCATTTACAATTAACATCATAAGATGACGATGGTGATAAAGACTTAACCCGTTCAAGAAACAGCTTGATATTACAGCAAACCTGTTTACTTGACTTGGAGAGAGGAGGAGACAGGAGGAGGAGAGGTGAGGACCTCTGCCACACAGAGCCCGAAATAAATGAAAGTTATTTGTTCTACCTGTGCAGAGACAGAGAGCTGCAACACATCAGTGAAAACAGGTCATTTCCCCTAAATATGTCCTTAAATCGGGGAGGAGGGCGGGTCACACCCAGGAGACGGGGGTTTAGATTATTAGTCACAGGTTGGTTATGTGTTGGCCTGAAAACACTGTGTTTACTTTAGTTTTTTTGGAGGAAACAGCTTTAGCTAGGCTGCAGCTGTTTTAGCTAAGCTAACAAGCAAAGCAGCAGTTTTTCTGTTTCATAGATCATTATACAAGCTATGTCAAAGTCACACGGTGGAACACCAGTGTGGTTCTTAAAAATGAATCTGTCGCTTTCATACAACAACAATCATGCAGACACACACTCTACAATAAGGATGGAGCTCCTCTACAGAATGAGCTGTTTACAAAGGAAGGAAACCAGCGGCACCAGAAATAAAGACCGTGTGTTTGTACTCACACGTGAGCGCTCACCAGAAACAGGTTTCTAGAATGAAGGTGACGGTCTAACATGTTTGGCCTTTGTGTGTGAACAAACAGGTGAGAGACACTGAGACGTTCACTGGTGTTCATTTTACTGAACAGGTCAGGGTCATAAGTCCTGATGCTGATCAGCTGAAGTGGCTCCTTGTAAACCCACTTTCTGAGATGTCTGATGACTGCTGCATCGTGACCTCTGAGCTCTGCCAGAAGAGCTGCATGTAACTCCCCTGTTAACAGTTTGAATTAAATGTCTGGAAGCACGTGTGTTTTTTATAAGTTACATCTGAGAGCAGGTTTCTCTTTGTCCCATTTACCTGACAGTGAAGATGTGATGCTGTCACATCTGCAGAGGACACAGTGAGAGCTCTTCATCCTCATCACTGCAGAAACAGACTGACTCTACATCATCTGTAAGAGCAGAGAAAACAAACCGAGCCGCTGGACATCAGCTGCAGTGAGCAAAGCCTTTTTGTAGTCCGGCCAGCCGTCCTAGCTCTTTTTTTGTTTTTGTTTATCATCAGCTAAAGTGTCTCTGTACAGGACCTGATCCATCCTGACTCTCTCACATATTCCTCTCTATCCAGTTATGGGTTGAATGAAGGTCAGGAGATGCTCGTTCAGACAGCTGTATGAGGGTCCTGAGCACTAATCTGTGACTGATGCATGTGATGGAGGAAGAGCGACCAGACCAAGCAGACCAGCAGCGTGCAGTGTTTTCATGAAAAGAAATGAAAACTTGTTCTTATCAAGTCTGCTGTTTGAACCAGGAAGTCGTCACAGTAGAGCTCATCCCGTTTTTATGATTGTGTGAGAGGATAAGTGAACACACTTAGAGCTGGTCATGTCGAGGATGAGGATCAACGATGCTTTATTTTATTTGGGAAGCATTCAATAAACAAATAACAACATGATCCATTTTCACTGTAATAACTCAGTGTGTCCACAGCCTGACAGGATGAGCAGGTCATCATCAGGTTTAATGAGCACCTTGATGTTTGCTCAGGTTCTCCTGCTATGACACAGCTTAGCGTCTGAGTGATGAACTGTGACACCTCCAGTGTCTCAATAACGACCTGATGATCTCTGCCAGGAGGACGGCCGAGCTTTGAATTCCCTCTTCAGAAACCTGGAGTGACGTCAGAGCAGGTTCAGCCATTTATTTATAGTTTATTGTATTTTTCCAATTTTCCAAGATAAAACACAATAAGCAGCAGGTGGTTGAGTAATAACAGCTGTTCCTGTGTTTCTATAAATCAGCCTGTGGGTGTAGACAGTAATAATAATACATGTTATCATCATCATGTGGTCAGTGTTTCATGCTTTGTGTTATTAATGATGTATGAGTTGTGGAGTGATCCTTTGTGTTCTCTTGGTCTTCTGTTGTTTCCCTGCCTCGGCCTTCCTTGTTGGTTTCATTGTTATTCTCACCCTCCCTGTCCTCACCTCTCTCGTCCTCCCTCCCTGTGTGACTTCCTGTTAGTTTTACTTCCTTGTTTTTCCCGCCTCTGTGCTGACCTGCTCCTCCTGACTGTCCTCACCTGTGTCTCGTCTCTGTCCTCTCTTTAAGTCCCGTGCTTCCCTTGGTCTTTGTCGTCCCTTGTTTTGTGCTCCACCATCTTAGCTGTGATCAGCCGGATGTTTCCCTCTCCTTTGTCCTCCGTCCTCCTGTTACCCTCCGGATCATTCTTCTTTTTCATTATTAGCACCTTCTCATTTGGAGTGTGTTTTTCCTTTCCCTCCTTCATATTCCCTTCCCTGGGTTCCCCTTATTGTTTGTTTAGCCATTCAGCCTGTTTTGCCTCTCAGTGGTTTTTGTTATCTCTGGACTGAGGTTTGTTTTGTTACTTTGTGTTTGGTTTATTCCTTCCCTCTGCCCTGAGTTACAGCCTGCATTAAGGTCATTACAGCTTCTTTGTTGAATGATAGAACAGCAGTGATACGGCTGTGTGTGTCAGCTGGCCGTCACTTTCGCTGTGTCACCAGGTACAGTCTGTACTTCAGGAAGAACTCTGCTGAGCAAGTTCAGTGCTGTGGTTTCAAGGTCGGTACAGAGAGCGCGCCGTCTGTCCTGCTGCCAACTGTCTTGTCTCCTGCAGCGTCTCACGGCTAAGTCTGTGGAGCACACTCGTCCCTGTGTCAGTGTCCGGCTGAGGACAAACACAGGGACAAGACGGAGTCCAAGCTCTCACACTCACCTCATCCCCGTCAGTAAGCTCCAGGAATACTGGGAGATTTCAGTGTCTGTGTTAAAAAGGACATTTTAAATCTCAGCAATAACCATGATGAAATCTCATTGATGTCATGACATTGAAATGAAAGGGAAGCTGGAGGGAAGAGGAGAGGTCGGCCTGTTATTGTTTGAACTGTAAATCGCCAAGATGGCGTCTGAACTCGAATCAATCAAACATCACCTACCACCTACCAGGACATTAGGTCCCTGAGCTGAACGTGTGCAGATACAGGAATGGCTGCTGCAATTAGTCACATGAATCCAAATCCAGTATTAAATGAGTGTTAAAGGTCAAAGGTCACTGTGTGTCTGACTGAACATGTGATGGAAACTCTCTGTTGATGTGTGTGGGTGGTTCAGCATCTCGTCACCATTTCCTGCTGTGCTGACTTGATTAGCGGGCTCTCCGCTCCGCTGCAGACCCACTTTAATTACCACTTGCCCGCTTTTATTCACACTTACAGCACCTCTCATTAATCACTAGAAGAGCAGCAAGCCCGCAGCTCTTTATCACCACAGCAAACATCAGCACAGCCCACATGATGCTGTGAGTGGACGGGATCCTTCAGATATGTGAAGCCTCCCTGCAAAGTTCCTTCATCTTCGGCCCAGATCTAAAGCTCGGTGCTGCATCACCAATAGATTTGTTTTTAATCCTCTTCCCAGAATAGGAGTGTGGTAAGAACATTCATCAACCCATTCATGCATTTCGGTTGTCTGTGCAGCCAATTTAAACCACGCCACAAGCCGAGCACATCCTTCAACACAGCTGGAGCCAGCCAGGGTTCCCCGTATAGATCCAGTCAGATATAGAGTGTGGGTTCATCTGGCTCAGGCAGAGCAAAGAGAATTTAATCTGATGTAGGCCGTTAAATTCTGATATGAAAAGTGTCACTGGTTCCCACTCTGAAAGAGATTTATGAGGAGGAAAAGCCACAGAAATGTTCCATCTCTGCACAGACGACAGGGAGGAAGAATCTGACTTCTCAGAGCGACTTTCAGATGAGAACAGACAACCGGCTGAATGACATGACAGTGCACTGAAGGTTAACTGTGAAACATGAACAGCTGTTCTTTCAGACAAAGGTCATCGTGCTTTGTTGTCCTGATATACAACGAGCATGCAACGCCCTAAAAACTATTCTATTAGCAAAGTATGGCAGCTTCTGTCCAGTTTAGAGCAGCTGCAGGAGCAAGATGTGCTCGGACACAGAGAGGTTAAAGCTGCAGGAAGTTGTTTTTATCGTCCAGGATTTCAGAGCTCTGGGGTGAGAGAAGAAAATGCAGATAATTCATAATGATCCTTCAGTGTGGCCTCAGACCAACCCTGGTACATCATATTTCTCTGTGACAGTGACTGGCCAGTACAGATGAAAATGATCAACATGCAGCAGACCTACAGCGCTGACAGATTTATACTAGAAGGACGATGTAGAGACGTCCTTCAGCGAGACATTTCCCTGGACCTCAGATTCCTCATTTGACAGCTGCTGTCGGTCTGTCGTGAAGAAATCAGCCACGAGCTGTGAGAACCTGACTTCACTTCTCCTTTTACATGTGACTGCAAACTGTGTCTGAACACAGCAGCTACAAACACATGGCTGTGATGTCTACACTGTGCTTGTGCTGCAGGGTTGGACAATAGGAACAAGAACTTTCTGTCTGAGAGTGCACAGGATGGTGCACAGGATGGTGCACAGTGGCAGCATGATGGTGCAGCACAGCACTGCAGCTGCCTCACAGCTGGAAGGTCCCTGGACCAAAGGTCCCTGTGAGCAGGGGCCATGTGTGGAGTTCACACGCCTTCTTCCAGGCAGACAATAGACTGGCGAGCTGAGCGAGGGCAATTTACCTGGCAACCACAGCAAGTCTGCTCTCTGAGAGCAGAGTGTGACTTCAGGACAGGACAGACATGTTGTGATGGATTTGTAGTGCAGCTTCTTTGTGTCTCTGTACTCCAAAGTTCACCTGAATACTTTGCAGTGTTTCCGTTTAGTTTAGTTACGTTCTGCGGGGCCCAGAAGCCGACCGCAGACAGGGATGAGGTTTCAGGTTTTTTTGCAGTGGGTGAGTGGCTGGGCTAGGACTAGAGAGGACACAGTGGGAGCAGGAATTACTGCTGACACTCTGAGCACCAGGACACTAGCAAACTCTCAAAATACTTGAAGAACACAGCGACGAGAGAGTTTCCATGGATGGTAGACACTCCAGCGTCGAACCAGAGCCATGCTGGCATATAAACAGGGATGAATGAGGCCCAGGTGTGCCAGCGGCCGACCACCAGGAGACCACGCCCAGCCACTCTGAAAGAAAACAACCTCCCACACAGTCACCAGCCAACAGCCAGACTTCACCCAATACCCAGAGCTATCCTTCAGCACACTGTAAACTCTTTTGTCTCGGTGCCTCCCAAAGATCAGTTCTCATTCAAGTCAATTCTGGCATATTGTAAAGCCGTTGAACAGGAAGCACTGCTGCCTGTTCAGACCCATGTGGCTCAACAACAAAACCACATGATTGCACTATTTTCTTAAAAAAAAACAGCTGCGACTTGAACTCTGCATCATTTCACTGATATAACTGAGATCAGTGCTTTTAATGTTACCTCAGCAGGAGGCTAAGCAGTGATAAAAAACACATGTGGGATTATTTGTGAACTTCATCATGTGCTCTGAGCTACAATCTGTCCCCGCTCTGCAGAGACATGAGGCCGTGACCAAATATCAGAAATTACCTTCGGGTTCCAGCCGGAGTCAGACAGCAGCCTTTAAACAATTTGCACTGCTAGGTGTGTGTGTGTGTGTGTGTGTGTGTGTGTCTGTGTGTGTGTGTGTGTGTGTCTGTGTGTGTCTGTGTGTGTGTGTCTGTGTGTGTGTGTCTGTGTGTGTGTCTGTGTCTGTGTGTGTGTGTGTGTCTGTGTGTGTGTGTGTGTGTGTGTGTCTGTGTGTGTGTGTGTCTGTCTGTGTGTCTGTGTGTGTGTGTGTGTGTGTGTGTGTGTGTGTCTGTGTGTGTGTGTCTGTGTGTGTGTGTCTGTGTGTGTGTGTGTCTGTCTGTGTGTCTGTGTGTGTGTGTGTGTGTGTGTGTGTGTGTGTCTGTGTGTGTGTGTGTCTGTCTGTGTGTCTGTGTGTGTGTGTGTGTGTGTGTGTGTGTGTGTCTGTGTGTGTGTGTCTGTGTGTGTGTTTCATCAGAGGAAAGCAGTTGAACTTGCTTCTGCCTTTGACAGCTTGTTTGTCTTCTCTTCTGAATATTCTCATGCAAACATTCCACAGTTTCATATTTTGGCCAGCAGACAGATAACATGTGGTGGCTTCTCCACTCATAATAGCAGCATCTCTACAAAATGTCAGGCAGGAATGCACACACACACACACTCTGGTTGAATACATGATGTAACACTGTCTGATTTCTGTCATACAGAAATTCATTTTGTTCAATAAAAATGAAAAATTACAGTTGTTGAGAGCACGGTCCAAACTCCTGAGCTTCAGTGGTGCACACACAGACAGCGCTGCAGAACGTCTTGGCGAGTGGCACCATGAGAGTTATGGTGAGTTCTGAACCCTTTTTAAAAAATCTTAAATCTGAGGAGCACATTTATCTCAGAGAGGTATGCAGTCAGTGGATGTTTCACTTTGCGGTGAGTGGGAGGGTAAAAAGGGTCCAGAAGGCGCCTCAGAACCATAAACCCCAGACTTAGTATTGGACGGGCGGGTGGGCAGGAGAGGCCAAATGGCACCGTTTGTAAGTGCAGTTCATGGGGAAAATGGGGGCAATAGGGTCTCCGTGAAGAGCCAGAGGAAAAACACACATGGCGGCCAAATGCTTGATTGTTGCCCTCTCTCTCTCTGAATGGGAGAGGAAGACAATCAGACATGAACAATCTGGTCCAAGAGCAACACTCACTGAAACATGTCTGATGAGCCAATAAGACACATGACGCCAATAAAATGCAAAGAGACTGATTCAGCATCAGCATCCTCTGTGCTTGGATTTCACTCTCACAGAAACATGTGAGAGTGTTTACAGCACAGTCAGAGACTCCGTGTGTGTCAGTCCTGCTTTTAATCTGGACTAAATCTGGACTAATAAAAACGTCTAATCCACAAGAAAACTGGGATATTATGATCACTGTATTCACAAGCGTCCCAGCCAGCAGGATATTTATTTAAACTTTACCAACAGGAGTACCATGGAGTGTGGTGCACACTGAAATAAATTAAAACCAGAACAGGTTGATTGACACAAGTTAACACAACACTTTCTACCAAAACCACCTGGTTCATTCAATTCAATTCACTTTTATTTATACAGCGCTTTTTACAATCAGAAGTCAGTCTCAATCAGTCTCAAAGTGCTTCACAGAAACCCAGAGCCTGAGGCCCAGAGCCTGACCCCCCTAAGAGCACTGTGGCAAGGAAAACTCCTTTTAAGAGGAAGAAACCTTGAGCAGGACCCGACAACTTAAGGAGCTGCCCTGCTGCCAGTCGGCCGGGTAGAGGAGGAGAAGAAGAGGGAGACAGGACAGAGAGGATGAAGGAGAGAGAGAGAGAGAGAGAGAGCATAAACACAGATTATGAGATGATATTACCAGTGTGAGCCAGACTAAGGAGAGTAGAGCAGAGGTCAGAGGTCAGAGGTCAGAGGTCAGAGGGAACCTGCTCAGTGGATCATGTTTGTGTCCTGACAGCTTAGGCCCAGAGCAGCATAGCTGTGCTACACACTAGGTCAAAGGGTAACTGTACGCCTACATTACACTTATTTTCGACAAGCTTTCCTGTTACCATGGTGATGAGTCCTGGACAAGACAGGTCATTTGACCTCACATCCTCATGTGGATGATAATAGACCTGGCAGGTGGGGATGATTTCACTGATGGAACATATGACCAATAAACAAAGGACCAATGGAGCTGCAGCAGTCCGAGCCCGGAGCGGGGGCTTCACACTGTGTCTGCTCGTTAGGCCCAAAATAAATCTTCATGTACGACTGGCATATTTTGGAGCAAGCTCTGCTGCAGCAGGACCGTTTAGCTCATCAGCTGACAGGACAGCAGCCGAGGAAACATTGTCAGAGACATCAGAGGCATCTGCTTCCTCCTCTGATGTGACTGCATCTGCAGATGTGTGGCTGCTGTGAGGGGCGGCTGTTTACGGACCTGTTCACTTTGGTATGAACTGTGGTACTTGGTAAAAATCACAGAATGTTTTTATATAGTTTTTATTCTCTTCTGTAAAATGTGTGTAATGTAAAGATGGCCTGTCCACAGGCTCGCTGGCAGCCAGGTGTCTCCTCCAGGTGTCTCTCTTTACAAAGAAACCAATTCAGTCAGTGCTTGTTCCGCTCTCCTTCCTGTGAACGGCAGTCAATTTAAAATGTTGCTTTTAGTCAATTTCCAAACCACGAGCTGTGCACCCACGCTTCCAGGGGTTGCTGGATTCTTGTGAAATTAAAGCACACATGACCACCTGTCCCCAGCAGGCATAACCTGCACCAGAAGGTCTTCTCGCCGTCGATCACACAGAATGAGACGTGACATTATTTTCCCTGAAGCGGCTCCAGAAACCTGAAGGAAAAACAGCGAGAGTCCTCGAGGAACATCTGGGTCGGATTTTCCAAAACTTGTTCAATAATTTATCTGAAATACAAAACATAAAACTGTGATTTAAATTCTAGACAATAGTTCTATAGTGTGCTGAGGTCATTTTACAGATAACTGGAACTGAAGGCTCCTCTAAGGAGTGAGAGCATCATAGTACTCAATCTGCCCGGAGCTGATCCCTGGGAGGTTATTCTGGGCTCAGAGCAGCACATTACACAGCAACAAACCCACGCTGCATGTGAAAATGAATCTGCACACATCGATCCAGAAAACAACAGCTGAACAACAAAGGAACGTTTAACTGTTTCATGATGTGACTGACATCTGGGGGAAGCTGGACTCCATGGTGACACATTTAAACTACATGTTGTGCTTCTGTAGGCTGCCTGCATGATCAGAAGACAATCAGGCACATAGTAGGAAGGACACAGAGAGGGTAACGGTGCAGCGCTGCCTCACATGTATCAGCAGGTCAACAGCAGCCAGCTGCTTCTGGACCACACATGGTCCCCACGTTCAGAGGCTGGACATTTAGAGCAGAAATAAGAAAACATGCTAAATATCATTTCCCCTTTTCATGCCAGGATTTAGGCAGGCGCGTCTCAGATTGCATGCTTCAGCTGTCACATATTTGGATCAACCAAAAGTCAGGCAGAGTTCCATGTTGCCAAGATGGTGACTTCCAGAGTTCTCCACTCCAAGGTTCAGAACCAGTCCTCTGAAATCTGTACACTGAAAACTTCCTCACTGAAATGAGGAAGGTAAACATTTAAATATATATATATTTTTACACATATTTTATTTTAATTTACATATTTTTTTATTTTAACTTACATATTTTTTTATTTTAATTTACATATTTTTTGACAAACTGTTTTTTTTACTGCAACTGTAGTTGCTGTGAATGACGTCAGAGTCGGTCTAAAGTTAGCAGCTTTGAGGTCTTCTTTAACACGTTAAGTGAGTAACAGCGTTAAATTGTGCTCACGGGTCGCACAACTAATGTAAACGGTGCAGAGTGAAAGCATGAGGCGTGAACACACACACACACACACACACACACACACACACAGGAGGAACGCGCGCTATAAAGCGTGAGGCGGTTTCAGCCGCGGGGTCCTTTACGCACAGACACCATGAGACGGTCAGACGGACACCACCATGGAACAGACTGCGCGAAGGACGTCGATGGTTTCTTCAGTTTTCCTCCAGCGATGGAGTTTATAAAGAGGGAGGATGATCTGATCTGAATGAAGAGACACGGGAATCTGTTTGATTGATCCGATCTGTGGAATATTCATGAAAAGCCAGCCGGACTGAAGAGGATCTCTGAGCTGTGCCGCGTGAGTGGTGTCTGATTTAAGTTTTCTTTAACTGACTGCAAGAGGAGGACATGTCAGAGAGTTTAGAACAACAAGACGATGCTAAACATCATGAGTTCAGTGTGACAGGGCTCTCCCCTGAGATTCATTTTGCATCTTGCAGTTCTGACAGCTGTCTTATGGACATGTCCTCTCTGAAAGGCTGTCCTCTGCCATCATGTCTGCCTGGACACATGAACAGTCAAGACAGGGGACAAATATATAGTCCAAACGTGTAGCAGTGTGTCTGTGTTGTTGTGTTTGAATAGAAAATCAACATAAAGTTCACATTCAGAGCGGAACGTCTGTGCTGAAGAGAAGAAACCTTCAAACAGGTGTTTCCTCATGTGCTGTGTGCTGATGTTGAAAAACCAACTGACAAACCCAAACCCTCACAGGAAGTGATCACTGAACGCTCCTCCGTGTCTCTTGCAGCCTCCAGTCCGGAGCTCAGGATGATGATGTGCCTGTCAGCCCCGGACAACCGCACCTCTCAGCATCCCAACGCCAGCGGCGCCATTATGGTGGGGGTTTCGATGACTCTGGGTATCATCTCCAACATTGTGGCTCTGTTCATCCTGGTGAACGCCTACTGTCTCCAGCGCAGGCGCTCCAAAGCCACATTCCTCCTGTTTGCTACTTCTTTGGTGGTTACTGACTTCTTTGGTCATGTGATTCCGGGTGCCCTGGTCCTCCGGCTCTACATCTCCAGAAACGCCAGCACAGAGGATGTCCACTCCACAGGCGGCATGTGCCAGTTTCTGGGCGGCAGCATGGTGTTCTTTGGCCTCTGCCCTCTCTTCATGGGCTGTGCCATGGCTGCTGAGCGCTGCCTTGGTGTCACTAAACCCCTGCTGCACTCATCCCTTGTCACCAAAACACGTGGGAAGGTCTGCCTGTCTGTCATCTGGCTGGCAGCTCTGACCGTGGCCCTGCTGCCGTGCTTTCAGCTGGGCTCCTACACCTATCAGGAACCAGGGACCTGGTGTTTCATCCAAGTGTTTAATAGCACCAAGGAGGCAGCGCCACTGAGGACTTCAGATGTGGCATTTGTTGTGCTTTTCTCTGGACTCGGCCTGACCTCGCTGGCAGCAGCGCTGGTGTGTAACACCATCAGTGGAGTGACACTGGTGCTGGCCCGCCTCAGGAGGCGGCCAGGCTCTCATCACTCAGCCAAGTCCCATGACATAGAGATGGTGGTGCAGCTGGTGGGAATCATGGTCACCTCATGTATCTGCTGGTGCCCTCTGCTGGTGAGTACCAGGAAGAGCAGTAAGATGTGGATGCAGGGTTGGTGTACAGATGGTCACAGTCTGAGTATCTGTGCCTAATGTCAGACACAGCTCTCAGTTCAGACCTTTCTTGCATGTGGATGTGCTAAAACTGGCTTCAACTTTCTACAGTTATGACTCTAAATACAACTGTCCAACAAGCAACTCGTTAAAAAAGACTGTAAAAAGATAGTTGGTCTATATTGTGCTGAAGATTAGCCCAAAAACATCAAAAACAACAATCTATTCATTTACTACTCAGTGTTTTCCACGGCCCACTGGACTATAAACTATTT
This sequence comes from Parambassis ranga, assembly GCF_900634625.1. NCBI lineage: Eukaryota > Metazoa > Chordata > Actinopteri > Ambassidae > Parambassis > Parambassis ranga. The sequence continues at coordinate 428,919 of NC_041022.1, read as the reverse complement.
AAATACCACTAATGGCAATTTAAAATCAATCAGTAAAAAAAGTAATTACAAATATTGATTACCTATATAAAACATTCATTAAGGTGTAGCATTAACATTTATTTGTATTCGAATAGTCTGAAATATGTAATACCTTTAGAAATGTATGTGGGGAATTACAGCTGGCATTATTATGAGATCATATCTCAACAGAGAAGCATCAGATCATTAAAGATGAAGATCAGTCAATATGGTCCGAGGTACGAAACAGAAATTTCCCTGCAGGCTTTCCATGCATTAAGGTGAAGTGATGGCTCACCCTGATCTCACCCCGGGAAGGATCTGTGCATGTTTACTGCCCACAAGCCTGTTTCGATTCTAAGATCATAAGCAGTAATTACAGCAGGGCTGGTTATGAGCTGAGCGTCTCCGGGGACAGATACTGGGTCTGGATCACACCATGAGAGGGGCACAGTGTTGCTGTCAATGCACTGATTTCAGTGTGCAGCACAGACGTCGGGGTCATTTAGCCAACTGTAATATTACATTTTAAAAGCTTGGAGGTAAACATGTGCTGCGGGGCGTCTCCAGAACACGATTAACACAACAAATGGTGCTGTTTACAGAGCACATGGGGAAACGCATGAACTGACCCTTTTCTGGCACACGAACACTTTGGCGCTAAATAAACGTCAAATTTAACATATGTGATTTTGACTAAAATGAAAAGTTTCATCAAATTGAAACGTATTGGTATCCGTACTTCTCCGCCATTCTGTTCGTAATATTTTTGTTATCTGTGATTTAAGTCGGACCATTTTTCAGTTAAAGAAGTCGTCTCCCAAACACATGTGATGTATTTCCTCTTATTGGAAAGTTCTGCATGGAAGTTCTTCTTTTGATAATATGTCATTTTTCTTTTGGTACCTTTGGCCCAAACTGAATCTTGATCTGTAAACATCACAGAATACCCGCGCTTTACTTTGTCCTCTCCGCTGAGATATGATCTCATAATCACTCAGTGTTCTTCACACATTTTGGCACTGGATTATTTCATCGTTCACTTTCCATGAAGTATTTCAGGCTGTTCTAGTACGAGTGTAAGATGAGATTTATTTTGTCCATTTCTAATGTTTGCAGTGTTTTACTCTTTGTTTTTCTTCATACAAGTTTTTTTTATATTGAAGTGAGTGATGTACAGTGGAAATATTTGGTTGTATTTGACATAATTATAGAAACTACAGCCATAGCAGTAGAAAAGCTGCACATCCCTATTCATAAAAATACTCTTTAGGTTTGACTAATATTAATAAATGATGTTTTTTCTTGCAGTACTTTTTGATGTTATTATATTTTCTCTTTATTTGTTATCATGCACTGAACTCCTTTTGTGTAACTTTAATAATAATGAATTACTGGTCGGTGTTTCCTGCCTCCAGATCTTGACCCTGATGTCTGCGATCCGCTCCTACAGTGAACCCAGTGAGAGCGGCCTGTGTAACTACAAAACCCTGATGTGGATGGCAGTGAGGCTGGCCACTTGGAACCAGATCCTTGACCCTTGGGTCTACATTCTGCTACGTCGCACAGTGCTCCGCAAAATCTACCTCATTGCTAAGTGCCAGGCGGGCCTGGGCGGCACTGTGTTACGCCGCTGGGAGCCCACATCTTTCCCCAGCTCAGGGAAGAATGAAGTCAAACAAGTGTGAACTGAAGGGAAAAGACTCATGCAGTGATTTGGTGAAGCACTTTTCACACAGGTCACAGAACATGCAATGATGCCTTTTTATAGGCAAAACACTGAGGTCTGACCATATCAATGTAAGCTAGCTAAGGCTATGATTTTGCACAAAATGTCATAAACTGTTTACTTATGGGTGAACATTCCTTCTTATTATATGCTTGTTAGGATACTCATAATAAAAAAGGGCAGATATGTAGTATGCACTACTAACCATGCTTTGTCCTGAGAGACTGTGCAGAGACTGTCTGGTTTTATTATAGCAGCTTTTGAAGTTAAATAAATTGCACTGTGTCTTTATCTTGTACAGAACAGAGCAGTATTGGTATAGCTATCAAAGTATTTGTATTTCTAAAGTTATTTTATATTTTTGTTGAATGTATTTCATCAAGGAATGTTAATATTCCAATATTGTGAAGTTTATGAATGAATTGATGTTAAATAAATGCTTATTGTGTGTTTATTATGTACAATAATGGAAGATTTTATATGGTAATACTTGAACTGAACCCTCGAGGACATGTAAAGTACTTTAAACTGAATGTAAATAAAACAATACAATGTGATTTTACTCTTATTCCTTATGCTTATTTTCCTATTAGGCCTTGTTTTAAAAGAAGGATTCTTGAGTTTTTAATAAGTACATGTCATTATTCTTAAATATTCTAAGAGGTAAACAGGTTTCAAGCAGGAAAAGTTGCAGCATTTATTTGATCATTTGGTTTATGTCATGATTTCTTCACTTTAAACAATGAAAGAAAAAATAATTTACAGTTTTATCTGCAAAAATCATTAAAAGTGCTTTAGTAGTCTGGCTCTAACACAGACCCTTTTAATGGTATTTTAAAGACAAGAAATATCACAATTATTGATCAACATTAAAAGTATTTTAAGTTTAAAAGTATTAAATGTATATATTGTACATATATATATATATATATATATATATATATATATATATATATATATATATATATATATATATATATATATATATATATATATATATATATATATATATATATTGTAGAGACAGTTTTGTTTTTAATTTGCCAATATTGTGGAAAAGCCTTTAAAATGAATGAGGGAGAATGAGACTGTAGGTGGCAGTGTTGCACCATCATGGATACAACATTCAGTTAGAAAAAAAAACCAATGAAGAAGTTGGGCAGCGATCTTCCCAGCATGCACTGCGTGTGCATCCTGTCATCAGTCTGCGCAGGCCTGGTTCAAGGCAGCGAAGGTCCGCACCTGTTAGCTCGTTGTTGACAGAGGTAAGCGCCGAATGCACGACCCAGCCAGAGGTTCGTGTTATTGTCCGACACTAACACCTGACACCGAACATTTAGGAAATAGAACCAGCATGCTAGCTAAATGTAGCTAGTTAGCTAACATGTAATGAACTATCAAAGCTGTAAACATTAGCAAAACAGCTGCCTGAATTTTACGACATGGATAAATAACGGCTCTACTATGATGTACTGACGATGTATTTAAACATGTTATGTGTTCAAGTTTATGACAAACGCATGCAAACTTATTTATTAGCGCCTCTCTTCATATTAAGCCAGCGCTGGAATCTGACAGCATGCATCTTAATAATGTGTTTTCAATACATTTGATGTGATTTGTGTAATATTTAGTGTTATCTGCTCTCCTAGGCAGTCGTGACAGCATGGCCGCTGGAGGGCCAAGGTGGGACGAGCAGCAAGCCTACGAGGAGCTGCTGTACTGGGATAGCCTGATACAACGAGGCCACCGGCTCCACCCGGAGGATTTTGATAGGTGCACAAACCCTGCAGCGTTTGGCCCCATTGGCCTGTATTTAATCAATGAATAACATGATGATACAGAAAGCCAGTCGTATTATTGGTGGACTTTCCTTAAAATGTGTGCGGCGTCACGTTCCTGCACTGTTGAATTAAATAAAGATGTTTAAAGCCAGTTTGTAAGAGATGCTTACCTGTCACCAGGTTATAAACAATGGGTGTTAATTGGCAAGCACACAGACAAGGAATCCAAAAATAGACTTCAGTGAAGTCAAGAGTTGAACCTCTTTTAGCCACTGAAGGCCTAACCAACAACATTAGCATCAGTTGAGTGCTCACAGTTTACAGTCAGACCGCCTTTCTGTGATGCTGCCGTTTGTTTTTGTTTAAAGGAGACAAGCAGTAATTTTACTCAACAAGAATTTCTATTCTATCTTATGAATTGAATAATTAACCATTAGAGGCACATCTTAGGTGTCTTAAATATGTTTTGCTGCTCATCCAGTCCACTTCAGTTCTTGCTTTGCTTCCACGTCTCTGCTCCTTTCTGCTGAGTGGAGGTTTACCCAGTATTTGTAGGATTTGGTAAAGTTGTTCTGTCACCTGCTTTATCTTGAACACTGGAGCTCATTCTCGTCATTCCTCCGTCCTAGATATGAGGAGCTGCGTTACTGGTATGACTGCCTGTGCTACGAAGAGGAGCTGAGACAGTACCATGACTACATTGCTGCTATCGAGCAGATACAAGACAAACGTTACCATGAGGTTCTTTCCTCTGATGAATCAGTAAGGCTTGATATTCCTCAGGTTGTTTTTAATGTGACCTCTGGAACATCTAGTGTTTTCCATCACCTTGTTATAAAAAGATCGCTCTTCCTCCTGCACAATAACTGTAACATTACTAATATTATACTTCCCAGTTTTATTAAAATAGAAAATAGAATTTAATCTCACCACATGTTAGCGTTTATCTCTTTATATAGGATTACAGTAAAAATATTCATGTGCATCTACACATTTTGTTTCATAAATTTAAACCCTATTGTTACTTTTATTTAAGGATGAGGTGCCCTCGGGGCCATTTGATCGCCTTGTGATGGCCAAACATTTTGAAGTGTACCCCTCACCAGAGGAGCTGGAGGCAGTGCAGACCATCGTCTCCCATGTGGAGTGTGCCCTTAAGACTGTGTCAGACCAGATGGACGGTCCAAAAGACTGCACAGAATCTACAGAGGCGGAAAGGTACACAACCGGTCTGCGTAGGTTTTCAAATGAAAAGTGTTTCGGTCATCTTGTTCAATACGTAATGCTTTTTTATTTGTAATAGTGATTAATCAACCTTCTCCTTCCTAGTGCAAGTCATGATTCAAAAGAGCGGGTGCTGCGTGGCGTCATGAGGGTTGGGCTTGTGGCCAAAGGACTCCTGCTGAAGGGAGACAAGAATCTGGAGCTGGTGCTGCTTTGTTCCAAGAAGCCAACACTTACTCTACTTAAAGATGTGTCTGAAAAGCTGACTGCACAGTTAGAGGTACAGAGAAGTCCCACATTCTCCGTTTATCACAGATTTGAAGTTTTGTTGTTTTACTAAAATTTCGTTCTTCTTTTAAATAGGACATTTTAGCTGATACATATGTTGTAAGCCAGTGTCCAGAGGAAGCAGCTATTGTTGTTACAAACACTAAGGAGTCGGTCCTGACTCTCATTATCCACATGACATCACCTCTGGTCAGGACAGAGCGAGATAATGAAACCACAGAAGAAGAAGAAGAAGAAGAAGGTACGTATGTCGGCCCAGCCTCCAACTGGCCACCAGCTGCCGCAGGCCTGATCTGTGTGTTCTCAGTATGCAGACACTGTACTACTCCAATGATCTGTATCTTTGCTCTGGCTGGTGAAAAACTACAAAATGTGCCCATTATGCATCATGGAGTTTGTACAGTGACTGATGCCAGTGAACAACCAACTAGTGTTGGCTCTTCACTGGCTCGATAGCCCTGCCGTCGTCTTGTGACAAACTGTCGTTTGCAGCGCTGCTCTTCCTCTGAAGATGCTGACCCATGTCTGCTCATGATGCTATTATCACTGCCTCAGTCATAAAGAAAAAGAAAACAATTCTGTTTATTCTTGTTTTCATGTTGAAAGTGAAGGCCTTGTCAAGAATAACATGTGAAAGCGCGCATTGCATGTTCTTGATGATGAACACATGACTTTGGAACCAGCTGCAGCAAAACTGATCAGCAGTGAGAACATGAGATCAAACCAAGGAGGAAAAACATGACTTCATGAAAGTAGAATGCTGAATCGCTGTTTGTTTAGTTGAATGTTCTGGTTAATGGAGTGTTTGTGGAGCGGCTGCATTAATCGGCATGTTGTCAGTTTAAGGTTGCATTATGGTGAGGGGTAGTTTCTACAGCCATACATACAGAACCATACCGGTGTCAGTGCTAGTTATAGTCTTCTCACTGCTGCACAGCCTCCACAGCCATTCAGACAGGCTTTAATGTGGATAAATCACAGTCTAGTGCCATGAGCTTTAAAAACCTTTTGCCTTATTTGTAATATTTTGAATGTGTGACAATTTCAGTTTTAATTGGATGGAATCGTGGTTAAACTTTATTTTGTTGTCATCTTTGCTGTGAACATATTCACTGTGACGGACTGTGATGCAATATAAATCAAATTGCAGAAGCCTAAACTCACTGGACAGTGATGAGATGAAGTGTAGGAAAAATGGGCTAAAACTTGCCCAGAGCCGGTATGGTTCTTTTGTGCATTTAATTTCTGGCCTGTCGAAGCCACTTTCTGCTCAGGGATCCATCAGTTTTGCTGCAGTGTGGTGCATCCGTGAAGTTTCTCTAAATGCCTGTGTTGTACAACTGATTGCCTTTTAGTTTGTCAAGTTTTTAGGAACGCTGGACCTTTGACCAACTGGACAGACTGTCTAAGGAGTGGGGGAGGGAGCAGCAAACCCAAGTCCAGGGGCTGAGGGAAGGGGGGCATTTGTTGTAGTACAGTGCACATACATCCACAACATGCTATGCATGGTTGTACATGCTGCTCTGTCCCACTGTGTTTTTACTTTCACACACTGGGGGAAAAGTTGGATCTGTGACAGGGAACCAAAGACTTTCCTATTAACTTGGAGAACCCTCGTTCCCTGCTGCTGCTGGTTTGGGAAAAGCTGCTACTCCCTGAGCTGCAAGACAGAGCCGAACCCCCTTGGTCAAACTGTACCTTTTCTTCTTACCCCACCTCGTCAATAGAAACGCGAACAGTCAACGATCCGCCGGACTTTCTGGACAGGCAGAAATGCCTTACTGCCTTGGCGTCTCTCCGCCACGCCAAGTGGTTCCAGGTTTGCATTCACGTCCTTATTTGTACATAAGGTTAACCTGTTGCCTTGAATTACTTTTTACATATTCTGTCCACTTACTGAGACAGTAACAATTTGTAAACTGCTCTCAATTGATGTAGTTTAACCTACAAAAAAAATGTCGAGCTTTGAGTTTTAGAAGAGTTGAAGGGTGATCTGCTGATCCATACCAATGACACAATTATTCACATCATTGGTATTGACTCCAGCATATAACTGAGCTCTCTCAATTTCAGCTCTAGCCTTATTGCATACCCAACACAGAAGTTGTTGATTTGGAGACGGCTCAGTAGATCTGACCATTCTGTGCTTCCTTTGTTTTGTGAAATGCCTGATGGAAACTCAGAAAGCACAGCGGTGACATGGCGTCAGAGGCAGCAGCTCCTCTGACTGAGCTAGCTTTTGTTTGTGTTTACAGGCGAAAGTCAACAACCTAACCTCTGCCGTCATCGTGCTTAGAATCATGAGAGACTTGTGCAACCGTGTTCCTACCTGGACGCCAATCGCGGGATGGGTGGGAAGACTATTACTCTAGAAACAGCACATCTGCTCTCACCCCAGCTGCTGGTGTCCTGAACTCTGTCATTTCTGTCTCCGTATAGCCTCTGGAACTGTTGGTGGAGAAGGCTGTTGGTACCTCTGACAGACCAATGGGAGTCGGAGAGTCCCTCCGCAGGGTTTTGGAGTGCGTTGCGTCTGGAATTCTATTGAAAGGTGATGTTTTTATTTGAGTTGTTTAGCAAACAACAATATGTGTTTGATGGCACTGACAATAATGTAAAAATGTAACTTTATCTGTGCACAGATGGCCCTGGAATCAAGGATCCATGTGAGAAGGAACCCATTGATGCCACGGCAGAACTGACTTTACAGAAGCGTGAAGACATCACGCAGAGTGCTCAGGTAAGGGGAGCAAACATATCTGCACTCAGTGAACCATGGAAACAGTGCCTGACTGTCATGTTTTCTGTAGTTTGCCTTGAGGCTGTGTGCATTCGGACAAATGCACAAGGTGCTGGGGATGGAGAGCAAATACGTAAAGCCACGGAAATCTATCGGAGCCGGGGTCAGAGGTAGCATGGGTGGGTGATAAACTTCAGTTTCAGTTTGGCTTAAATGTCTGTTCTGAGGCTTAATGCTGTTGTTTCTTGCAGCCCAAATCATTCCTCCCGGGCACTTCAACCTGCCGGCTAAGAGGCCGTTCACAGAGGTGGACACAGAGGAGGAGGAGGAGCCACATCTCAATAGCAAACAGAGGAAGTTTCTCAAGTTCCAGAAGCGCTTTCAGAGGAAATCACGTCAGTAATACCAGAAGCCTGAATATTGGCTGACCTTTTTTTTAACAAATTATCATCAAACAGGACACAACTGGTCAATGTAAGCACGTTAGAAATGTATATTTGTTACCTGATGATTTGATTAAACCTGATTATACGTTATCAGCAGAGTGCCAGATGCAGATTTTCTAAAAGGTTACAGTATCTGTACCACTAGACCAAAAAAATAATCTATTTAGTGAAATAACTCTTCTGCTTCTTTTAGGCCCCGTTCACACTGGAGAAAGTCATTCCAGCTAGAGCAGGATTGTATCTGGATAGTCTTTAAGCTGGATACGTTCAGACCTATTTTCAAATCCGGCTATCACACAAGCGTGTCCGCACTCAATCCGGCTTAATCCGGCTTGTTTGCGGTCCTCCAAACCACTAGCGTGTGTGCATGCGTCGTGCGGTTTTTTGTCCCGTGTCGCGCCCCGTGAACCGGAAGTAGCACATCGCTCACCGGAAGTATCACGTCCCTAGCCGGATTCGCTAGCCACATTTGCATTCACACCTGAGCCACATTTGAGCCAAACTGGAAATCAAACTGGATACAGCCGGATTTGAGGTGTTCACACAAGACATCTGGATACATCTGGATGCGGCCCAGATTTATTTCCCCAGTGTGAACGGGGTATAAGTTGATAAAAAAAAATTAAGAGCATTCTGTCCTCTGGTGCAGCTGCAGCCTCTCAGTAACGCACCAGGAACGGTTTAAATAAGCTAACAACTACATTAGTTGCCCTATGTGCCAGAAAACCTCTGCAAGTAAAAAGCCTCCTAGGATTCTTTTTTCACACCAAGCTGAAACATGTAGTCATATTTCTAACTGCTCCCATCCAACACCGTCCAGTCACAGCAGAGCTTACAGGTCAGGCCACCTCTGACCCCACAGGGTGGCCTGACCTGCATCGCTGCACGTTGTGGTGGCAGAAGCTGTTCAGCTTGATAGCATTAGCATTTCCTCGTACGCATTTTCACCAGCTCGATCAGCTTGATGTCCCTTTTCTCAGTGGCTTGAGGCACACATAAAACCCACCTTTCTTTGTTCGGTTAACAAACTCAACACAGCAGCCAGTGCATAGGCGGTGTAATGACAGAAGAGAGAGCAGCCGACACAAGCCTGCGAGTATAAACAGTCACAGTGATGGTGGACGCTTCCAAAGGCATCATCACAGAAGTAGTAATGAAGCTTAAACCTTGGAAGTGTAGTACACTTTGCCACAGGCTAAGACGACAGCGCCCCCTCTCTGTGAGTCCGCCTCTTTAATGTCAGCAGGCACTTCTGTTCATGTGGGATTAACTCTGTGTTGTCTGTCTGTTCCTTGTACTGTAGTCTCTGATGATATCGGCATGAATGCTGTGATGCGTCTAAACCAGTACAAACCTGGCCTGGAGTACCGACTCACATCTCAGACCGGTCCAGTCCACGAGCCTGTCTTTACGATGGCTGTGGACCTGAATGGAAAAACCTTTGAGGCAACGGGGCCTTCCAAGCGAGCTGCCAAACTGAATGTAGCTACAAAGGCAAGAATGATGTAACTTTATCTGTAAGACATTCGCACTGTAAAAACTGTTTGGCCTGATCTGCTGATATTGTTTATTGATTGGCTCTAACAAACACAACAGACCTCACATCCAGTTTAAACTTTCAGTTTTAATTGAAGAGAGGGCTGTGCGTCAGTTAATGTTTTTATTTACTGCAGGTCCTGCAGGATCTTGGTCTTCCGACAGAAACTAAATCTGAATGCATTGGCGCCGCTGAAGTAAGCGAAGAATCAGCAAAAGCATCTAGCACAGCTTCAACTCCATCAGAAGATGTAGGTACCCGAGCTCCCCTTTATAATGGAATATATTTAAAAACCCTTATGTTCTGTAAGGGCTCAAGCTATTTGTTGTTCTTGGTGTGAACATAGAGTGTCAGTCAGGGTCCTATCTTGACTAAAAACGGCAAGAACCCTGTGATGGAGCTGAACGAGAAGCGCCGCAGCCTGAAGTACGAGCTGTCCGCCGAGACCGGGGGCTCCCATGAAAAGTGCTTCGTCATGGAGGTTTGTGTTCTTAAAACAATCACTAAAATCAGGAACACATTCACCTCTCCCGACCCTGCATGGCATGTGAGGATCTCCTTCTAATCGCTCAGGTGGAAGTGGACGGTCAGAAGTTCAAGGGAAGAGGCTCTAATAAGAAGGAAGCTAAGGCCTACGCTGCCCTGGCTGCTCTGGAGAAGCTGTTCCCAGATGACAATGGAGTGTCCAGCAGATTTCCTCCAAAGAAGAAGGTCACCTACACGGACATGGTAGTGCATCTATTGAGTAATCCTCAAACCTCAAGCTGATTACTTTGCAAGGACGCTTTACATTAAAGCATTAAATGTTCCTGTCCCAATAGCACATCCCAGGATTTGGCACTATCCGTGGCATTCCCTCCGACTCCGGGTCCCGTGGCTGGGGCCCAAACAGAGGAGGTCGAGGCAGGGGCCGAGGCAAGCCGTTTCCTGCAGGACCCAGCTATAACCAGAGTAAGGAATTTTACACTAAGTAGGTTCACACCTCCAGAGAAATTGACCAAAGCGTCGTTTCTTTTCTTTCTTTCCTTTGATTTAAAAGCGAACTACAGCTACGAAAGCAGCAGTGGCACCGGCTACCGTGAGTATCTGACATCTAGTTCAGACTGACCAGACTGTGACTGAGAGGCTTATTTTACACTACCTGCTGCTATGACCTCATTTTGTAGATAAACTCTATGGTAATAACGGAGCTAGCGCCGCAGCCAAAACCACCGGCCAGGGTGAGTCCAGCAGTGACAGTGGCTATGGGACGTTTTACCCCGAGGGCAGCAGCACCTACTCCGCCCCACCCGTCTCCAGCGCCAACACAGGCACCGCGAAGAGAGAAAACTACCAGTCGATGCCTCCTCCTGCCGACCAGGAGAGCCCGTACAGCTACGGGTACGGAGACGAGAAGAAGAAGATGCTGATCCAAGGCCAGAGTGAGAGTCAGGGAGGAGGAGACTACTCCATGTACAGCACGGCTTACCCCAGCTCTGTGACAGGAGGACAAGGATATAATAGCTATAGTGAGTATAAAGAGGATAAAAAACAAGTTCAATGCACTTTTTGTGTTAATGATCAACAGATAGATTGTTTGCATTTCCTCTGACAGGCTGGGGAAACCAGTCCTACTGGAATCAGCAGGGCTATGACTCCTACCAGGGCTTCGGAGGACAAAGCCACAGCTCGTACTCTGGATACAGCAGCATGAATTACTGATCCCCACGTCATGTTCAGCCTTCCTCACCTCACTGCGCTGTCTTCTGACTCTTCATGTTTGACGATGTTCCTGAAACCACTCTAAAAAAACACTGCTGGTGTATTCTCTGAAACTGGAAACGTTGCTTCTTCTGTCACCTCAGTTGTTACACTTTGACTTGTTAAGTCTGGTACAAAGAATTATTGATATTTCATCAATGTACATCGTGAGTGTTGTGTTTTTCTAATCGAGTGTTTCTGTGTTAGTAATATTATTTTAATTAAAGCTGCTTGTAGATTTGAACTAAAGATTTATTCATTTCAGTGTCTTAAAAACAGTCCAGTCTTTCTTTTAAAAATAAAGATTCTTATTTTGGAGCAGATGTTCTGGTCTTCTGTTCAACATGATGGTTACATCATGAATGTAAAGCATCCAGGTCAGCTCAACCTTTCTTTACAAACACTGAAGGTTTTTCTCATGTCGGTGTCATAAGTGCCTTAAGTGACCTCCGCAGCACATGCACTCCACCTAATCAATGCAGTCAGCGCTCTTGACCTAGATGTGGAAAATGGACCAGGTCAGCTGTTATCTGGTTCCCCGTGACAGACTGTTCTGTGACGTTCAAGTGAAAAACATTATATCCTTATTGTTACGCCCCCCCAGACCCTGGGGAGATACATGCTCTTTGTTAAGTGCGATGAAACAACACAAGATTTTCCTATGAACGCTAAATATGAGCTACAAAGCTACACCCGAACTGACAGGCCAGCAATCAGCAGAGGTGGAGGAAGTGCTGAAGCCTGGTTATTCAGTAAAAGTACAAATACCCAGCAAAGTATATACTCAAGTAAAAGTAGAAGTGCTACATCAACAATCCTACTGAAGTAAAAGTCTAAAAGTACTTACTTTTAAATGTACTTAAAGTATTAAAAGTAAAAGTACTCATGCACCAAATATATAATATTGATTTCCATTGCAAAGGATCTGAACATGTTAAAAAAATCAAAGAAATCATCTTAAAATTAAAAATGACCATGTGTAGTAAGTACGAAAGAAGTAACTACAAACATTGTAGAAATGTAGTGGAGTAGAAAGTACAGATACTAGCTGCAACATGTAATGGAGTAAAAGTAGAAAGTATGCACTATTATTTTTACTTAAGTAAAGTATAAATACATAAAAAAAGTACTTAAGTACAGTAACAAAGTACAAATACTTAGTTACTTTCCACCACTGGTAATCAGTGAGCATGCAGAATAATTTAAACATGTCTGATTTAAGTTACTTCTCTCAAACGTCTGAGGTTTTTATTCATTTGATTTGATCATTAAACTAAGATTTGGAGGCGTCTAATGGGATTAATGATCATAATCATAATCCCAAACACCCAGGAAGTGAGCATTACATTACACTGAATATTACACATGAGTCTCTTAAAACACTACAGGTAAAAACAGTCGTCTTCTATTGACAGCTAAGATTGTGAGGAGTACATCAACAGCCTCTAATGACCTTCACACTGCACGTCTAAATTCTTTGCTTAACAAACAAACTGAAATGATCAATTTAATGCAGTGAAACACATCCTGTAAGCCATCCGTCTTACCCAGTGACTTCCTGGAATAAAACATGTGTTTGTGTGGAATTACTCAGAAACATGGAGACAAAGATACAGAAGGAAAAACAGTGATTAACACTACAGTGGAAAAAGTGGAGTCTGGACACCAGCTATAATAAACACTGTGGATCACATGTGGCCCAGCTGACCCCTCCAAGTCCCAAGACTGAGTCAGGGTGTGAGCAACAATCATGCATGCCCCTGCTCCTCCAGCCTCTCCTCCAAGAGTGCTGATATAAGACCGAGGAGGGAGAGCACTGCAAGGACAGCGTGTCCCGCCAGGTCATGCTGAGCGCACCTCGCCTCCCATCAGCTGTGAGTGGTTCTATCTCTGAGCACTGACACGCTCTCCACACATGCAGGCCGCTTTTCTCTGCTGAGAGTGCTGCAGTTTCTGAGAGAAGCAGCAGAGAAACTGGTGGCCTCAGACCTTCTCGGCCTCACAGACATGGCTGCTTTGATTAGCTTCTATTAGCTCCAGCTGGGACATGTCAGCTGCAGGCTGCAGCCAATCACAGGTCACCTGCAGGCATAAAGAAACAGGAGATGGTGTTGTTGTTTTGTGTGGTGGGAGGCAAGGAGAGAGGAAGCGTAGGCTTCTGTGGTTCGTGTCATGTTCCTCCTTTTCTTTGTGTCTGCAGGTCCACACTTTCATTATTTGTGCTCAAAGGCTGCTGTTAATCCACACTCTCTTCTCTTCTCTTTAAAGATGGCGCTCATTCTTTTAACCATCTTCGTGGCTGCCATCCCTGTGGCCTACTGCTATCCCACTGCCTTCCAAGCCCTGGAGGGAAGCAGCAGCAGTAAGTAGCCTAGGTGTAAGTCTACCCACATCGTTCAGCTCCTCATAGTTTGCTTTGTGTTGCAGACAGAACGTCCATTAAGTTCCTGGTCATAGGAGACTGGGGAGGCGTGCCTCACCCCCCCTACATCACGCCTGTGCAGAAGGCTACAGCTCGGGAGATGAGCCAAGTAGCAGAGCAGATGGGAGCGGACTTTGTTCTGGCCCTTGGCGATAACTTCTACTACAAAGGTGTGGACAGTGTGGACTCTCCTCGGTTTAAGGTCAGTTGAGAAGGAGTGGTGTGGATGACTGACGCTTTCTACAGGCACTAAAGCTTTTGTTTGTGAATGCTCAGGACACTTTTGAGGCTGTGTATACTGCAAAGTCTCTGAAGGTGCCCTGGTATGTTTTGGCTGGCAATCATGACCATGCCGGGAACGTCAAAGCCCAGATCGAGTACAGCCAAAGATCTGACAGATGGTAAGAGCAGCTTTATAAAGATTCATGCTGTTTATTGGAAACCTGAATGTTGGATCTGTCTGTTAGGAAATTCCCCTCCTACTACTACGAGTTAAACTTCCACATCCCTAACACTGGGAAGACCCTGACCATCATCATGCTGGACACTGTAATGCTGTGCGGTAACTCTCTGGACTACGAAGACGAGAAGCCCAAAGGACCCCTGCGTGCTGTGGACGCCAACCGTCAGCTGACGTGGCTGCAGGAGAGGCTGGCTCGATCCAGGGCGGACTTCCTGCTGGTGGCAGGACACTACCCTGTGTGGTCCGTGTCTGAACACGGCCCCACGCACTGTCTTCTGCAGAAGGTTCATCCTCTGCTCCTCAAACACAACACCACTGCTTACCTCTGCGGCCATGACCACAACCTGCAGGTTTGTGAGCAGGATTATTTGATGCTAATCTGCAGGAAGCTTTTAGCTTACACTGATTTTCACCCCCCTTCACCTTACAGTACATTGAAGAGTCTGGTGTGGGCTACGTAGTGAGCGGGGCTGGAAACTTCCTGGATTCTGACATCCGTCACTGGAACCACGTCCCCAAGGGTTCAGTGAAGTTTTTCACCGGCCAGGCTTCCACGCTGGGAGGCTTCGTCCATGCAGAGGTCACAAAGAACAAGATGATCGTGACCTTCTTCCAGGCCAAAGGCACGTCGCTGTACCGCACTGTGCTCTCACAGAGGCACTTTGAATAGATGTTCTGTTTAAAATCAGGTAAATGACTGTTAGGCTTTTAAACGATGGCATTTAATTATTTTGAGGTTTTTAAAAGGATCAACTATAATTTTACATGTGACTTTATTGTATGATAAAATAAATGTTTGTAAGGAATGTGTCTTGTGACTTGTTTCCACAATTCGTTTCACTTCTCATGTGTTCACGGATCAGTTTGGTCTGAGGAAGCTTTTTTAATCGTACACAGTAAGGCTGAGTTCACTCTTCTGCTTTCAGTTCTGTGGGCTTGGGTGGAGGGCAGAGGACACAGTTTAACTTCTGTATTTTCTCACAGCAGAAACACTGTATGCTGTGACATTACTCTCCAGTGGGCACAGGGGCGTCTTTGTCCTCTCCCTCCGTCCACCAGGGGACCGTTAATAATCATATGAACTTGTAGTTACAGCTGAGCTATCACTACTGTAGCGAGTTTGAGTTTATGTGTTGGGACGATGTACAATAACATGAAGCTCAAGATCAGAAGCTTGTACCAGATTGTAGCTCACAAGCTAATTTCCATCCGTAGTCCAACAGCAACCACATCATACATGTTATCAGCATCAGACATCATACTTATAATCACAAGGGGAAATTAAGAACGTGTGTTCCCCTTGTTATTATAAGTATGATGTGGTTGTGTGTGTATGTGTGTGTGTATATATATATATGTATATATACATGGCCGAACACATCAGAAGGTAGTGTAAATAGTCATGATAATCATTCACCAACTTATCCACCCTGAGTACATGTTCAATACACTTATACACAATAGTGAATAAAAAGTACACAGGTACTAGCAATATTTAAATAACATCAGTGTGTACAGCTCTGGTTTTCTAAAAGCCAAGATTTTGCTTCTCTTGAGAAAATAATAATGATTTTGGCTCAACGGTCGGGGAGTTTATGGCCTTATAGCAGGAGGCAGACGGCCGACAGCTGTGTTATATCTCAGTATATTACGCTGCCCTCCTGAGCCACTCTGTGTTATTCTGATGTCTCTGAGAGGAGGAGGGCCTTACAGTCAACCGTCCTGAAGACCAGTTGTATGTTTTTCTTTAAAGTTTAACATCTTGTATTTGCTCCGTATGTGACGATGATACTGTAGAGTTTGTATCAAGAGTTTTGAGCCTGTTTGTACAGAGACTCATTATTTTAAGGTTGTTTTTTTGCGTGTGCCCAGCTTGTGATGCAGGAGGAAAAGTCTGCACTTACTTTAAAAATGAAGCCGTGGTATTCAAGCTGAGTTCTTGTGTGTGGTCTCCCCCTCTCTGCCTCATTGTTTCCACCTCCATTGAAAGTAGGCGAATAATCTAAGAAATATGCAAAGTAATGCACCAAACCCAGCCTGCTGTATTCATATATTTCATACATATAACTTAGAGTTACTACCTGTGCAAACACTGCAAGAAACAGACCCAGACCGCTGAGCTTTTGAATTTTAATGTCTGCTAATAAGCTGGAAATGTCTAACCAGGCTGTTCACAGCAACGTTTCAGCTACGGCAGCAGACGTCAGTCATGTCAAGTTAGAATATAAAAATGTCACTTTTTAGGGTCCCTGAGGAACAAGCTGAGGTTTTGTCTACTTGGATGATCTTGAGATTCTAGCTGTTGAGCTACACGTAGCCACGGACAGTTTATAACGCTGCTTTTACATCTGCATCATTAAAAATGTCCAAATGTGAAAACGAACGTTGTGAGAAATGTGAACAGTTGCTGCTGTCAGCAGTGATTCGCTGCAGAAGGACAGGAGAGGTCAAGACGGCGCTGACTGTTCTCTTCCACGTCACAGAAAACCACCTGGCCTGCCAGCAGAGGATTAAGCTGGATGATAGCAGATTGGCAGTGACTGCGACCGGGATAAACTCAGCCAACTAATGACAATCTGTGAGGGGATTCTTACCATATTCAGCTGACATGTTGAAATGTGCTGCCTGTTCATTCCTCATTCAAATATGTGTTCGATGACAGCAGGAGTCCCACGAGTTTTCACAGACCGAGAAAACATTATGTCCTACAGTCCTGATGCAGCTATGGTTAATGTGTGTTTTCACTGTCTATCTGGCTATTATAGGGTTAATGAGAGCTATTCTCATCCACGTGGGACGAGTTACGGTCCGTTAGTGTCATGCATCGTCAGACTGACAGAACTGAGTCAACGCCAGTAAGAAGTTGGCTGAGGTTAAGCCGTCACCTGAGGATAGAGATCAATTAACCCTTACTTACGTAAATCCACTGCAGACTTACTGGGTTGCAGGTAAGGTCAGACACTCAGGATTAGACACTGAATTTACAGGAAATGAATGAATGATCTCTCACCTCCCTAAATCCTCTGTAAAGCCTGTAATGTGGGTGAATAGCTAGTCAGTGCCTCTGTGATTAAGGCCTTTAATATTTCAATATTGTAAAATATGTATGTGTCACCTCTGGAGTTTCAAAGGACAGCGCTCAGTAACAACATGTGGTGATAATGCAGCATTGAACAGATGTTTCAGGAGGTGAGCTATCGTTAGCTTTAAATCCAGTTTTAACCAAATCATGTATCTTTTTATTTACTGTTGTGCAAATCAGGGCTTCTTTGCCTCAATCAGGATAAATGGCTGCTGGTGCAGTCAGGTGGCATGGACACCGCTGCAGACAGCAGGACAGGCGAGAGAACAGGAACTACAAACAATACAGTGTCAATAAAGACGCTCCGCCCTGCATCACAGGGTGCAGCCTTTCCTCCCCATCTTCCAGCAGCAGCCTATTTTACCACCTGTTACCAAATGTTCAAAAACAGCACAGCTGTAATCCTGCACTCACATGTTCGGCCTCAGCTAATCCTAAAAATGGCTCCTGACTCTAAAGAGCACACATGAAAACAGGCAAATGTTCAGAAAGTTCTCATGTGCGGTCAGAGAGCTTATTGCACAGAGGGTCACCTGACCTCCTCCTGACCACAGCGTAGAAGAATTTAAACCATCGCTGCCTTGTGATTGAGATGTCATGACAGACACCAGCTCTGTGGCCTAGAACCTTCTCGTGCATGGCTTCCGCCCAGTCTGACCTTCTTTGAGTCTTCATGTTAATCCCGGACCCTTCTGCTCCGGTGTCACCAACACACAACTCTCACTGTGTCCATGGAGTTTACCTCCTGCTACAGGAAATAAGACGAGCAACTTTTTCTGCTTCACCCCAGGTCTGAACTGAAAGACCCTAAAAAAGTGAAATCCAAACATCAGATGTTAAATTTAAATAAATATGAACTCCAGAAAAGATCGTTTGTGTATTTGAAACAATGGAACGTTTGGCCTGCTTCTCCTTTAACCTCCACCTGCTCAGTGTATTGTTGCTGTGCATTGACACAGGTTGAACTGCTGCAACATGTTTCCCTTTAACCTCTGCCCTCACCTTCAGTGGGCTGGGCACCGCGGTGCTGCTGTTCTCTATTTGTGGTCAACAACAGCAAAGCTGCATCTGGAGGAGGGTCTTGTCTTCACACTCTGACCCCCTCTGCCTGTCTAAATGTTCTTTATTCCCTGCAAACAGAGTAACAGTGAGATCTAGAAGCTGGTCATGGCAGACGGGATGCTGCCTGTTTCTAAAGTAATAAAAGGCTCTAAGCTGCTCATCTAATCTTCTCTTCTTAATCTCCATCTCTCACTGAATATAGGCAATCTGGGTCTCATAGATGGAATGAGCAACTTAATGATAGTTGCCCTAAAAAAAATACATTCCAAAACAACTGTTGATTTGTTTGGAATAATCTGTGTTCTAGGTTAGAACAGAGGGATTATGAAGCTGTGTGTGCTCAGGGATCTTCATGTGCTTTTAATATCCCTGGATTTCTGCATTCCCACCAATACCCTGCTTAAAATGGACCCTGAAATCATCTGCTGTTGTATAACGGTGTTATTTTAATGCCAATAAGCACACAGAGCATGGTGTCCTGCCGCTGCGCTGTACAATTCACATTTTAACCGTTTCAATGTTTATACTACGTTACATTCTTTTAAAAAGGCCCTTCTGTCTGTTTTAGGACAACGATTCTATTTCCTGAGGTCTTTAAAAGGCATCTCAGTCACCTTAAAGAGGTCACCTCACTAATTGAATTAACTTCACCCTTGACAGGCCGATCCTCCTAAGGTCCAGGGAATATATTTAGTATAAGGATAAGACTTGTTAGCAAACATTGTCTCCGCCAGCTTTATTTGACACAAAGATTCCACACAGTCCTCCTGCACAGTGCACTGCTGTCCTGAAACATACTGTTTAACATGTCCTAAGAATACATTCTCATTAAAGCTGTTTATCTGAATCTATGACCACTGGTGTCAATGAAATGACCTTTTTATGGACAAACTAAATAATGTGTATAATTATATGGTGAATATGGTCAAAGCATCACTCAGCTAAGGATCCTGATGTGAAGACAGTTCAGGCAGGACAAGGAGAAGAGTCAGGGCGCTAACTTGGCACAAATCCACTAGGAAAAGCAACGAGTGAAGGCCGAGGCTCCCAGGCTGCTCACAAAGCTGCTGCCAACAGAAGCTAAAGCATGCAGGCAGACTGGCCTTCATCACGGCTTGTAGTCAATAAAACAGTCTTGCAGGTCATGGTGTTTGTGTGACCCTCGCTGAGATGTAGAGGACCTCATGCATCGCTCTCCTTCGGGAGCGGCAGGTTGTAGGACGGGCTGCTAATGCTGAGGGAGTTGGGGAAAAATGAAGGTATGTATGGGATGACGGACATCAAAGGGCTGGACAGCTGGCCGCCGTGGTCGGGCGTCATGGGGATGATGATGTCGTCCTGGTCCCACACGTGGAAGGCATTCGGGTGGGAGTGGCTCAGGTTGGGTGGCAGGTGGAGGGGGCTGACTCCCTCCACGTCCCCGTCTTTCTTCAGCTCGTCATCAATCGGACCCAGCAAGCAGTCTGTAGGAGAGGGAAACACATTCCTTTACCCCCAAAAATACAATCAGTTATCATTTTAAATTCTATTTATGTCAAAGAAACATCTGCAAACTGTGATGCACTTTATTTTGAAACTACAGATGCAAAGCCATTAGTTTTTCACTGTATTGTGTCACTGACAGATCTTGATCAGACACAAAGTCTGACTTGATTTGCATCCGAAGCCTGCTGAAGTCCTGCATGTCCTATAGTAATGCTGAGTGAGCTCTGCCCCTAATAGACTCCATTACCTGTGATATCCAGCATGAGATCTTTGATGAGGTGACCCACGATGGCGTAGGCAACAGCGACCACCACCAGGGCGGCCATCAGGAGGTACACCACCGACTTGGGCAGCTGGATGAGGTCCCTGGGCGGAGGCTTGTACTCCTTGTACAGAGGCTCCACATTATGAACCAGAAACTGGAAGGACTGTCCTCCATCGTCCGTGTAGTTAAAGCTGTCCATGTTTTCAGAGCAGCAGCTTCCAACTCCTCCAGAAGAGAAGCAGTTATTCCATGATAATCTGAGTGGAAATACAATCCCAATTAACTTCTCTTCTTGATGAGATGACACAATAACTATTGAAATGCTTTTTGATTTCAAATCCAGTCCGTTCATACAGTCACCAAAGATTCTGCAGCTTCCAGGTGAAAAGTTTGAAGCTCCAGCTCACCGACATGTTTCCACCCAGCAGAAAACCTGAGCGATCATCCGACCTCACATCAGCACAGTTCAGCCCCTGTGCAGCTCCGCTGTGTGTGTCCTGTGTGTTGATATAATCCAAAGTGTGGGCAGAGAGACAGAAAGAGAGAGGGAGAGAGAGAGGAGAGGAGAGGAGGCAGAGGGAGAGAGAGAGAGACAGAAAGAGGGAGAGAGAGAGGAGAGGAGGCAGAGGGAGAGAGACAGAGAGAGGGAGAGAGAGAGGAGAGAGAGAGGAGAGGAGGCAGAGGGAGAGAGAGAGAGAGAGAGAAAGAGAGAGAGGAGAGAGAGAGGGAGAGAGAGAGAGGAGAGGAGGCAGAGGGAGAGAGAGAGAGAGAGAGAAAGAGAGAGGGAGAGAGAGAGGAGAGAGAGAGGAGAGAGAGAGAGAGAGAGAGAGAGAGAGGAGAGAGAGAGGAGAGAGAGAGAGAGAGGGAGAGAGAGAGGAGAGAGAGAGAGAGAGGAGAGAGAGAGGGAGAGAGAGAGAGGAGAGAGAGAGAGAGAGAGGAGAGGAGAGAGGAGAGAGAGAGAGAGAGAGAGAGAGAGAGAGAGAGGAGGGATTACAGTTTAAATCACAGCAGAGATCAATCAGCTCCTCATCCCAGCCCACACACACACAGAGAACTTAATCCACAACAATCTTGTGATTACTCCTCTATAATGCTCACACACACACACACACACATAAAGGACACACAGTACACATACAGTAGCCTCTACAACATTTTTGGACATTTTTGTTGAGCAAAACTGAATTCAAACAGGTAAACACAGCTGTGTGTCTGAGATCAGAATGTATTGATCCCCACAGGGAAACTGAGTAAGTCAACGTGCAGTTTGTTTCCACATCAGTCCTAGTGTTGAAAATACTGATGAGTTCCTGCTCATTCCCATGCAAACAACCATGTCATTTGGTCCAGGGTTTTCCTGAGATGTGGTGTTAATGAGTTCGGACCAAAAGCTTGTTTTGTTTGTTTTGAGGGCAAATTTACACTGAGTTCTGTTAAAGTTAAATCAGAAGGACCACAGTGTCCTGCAGTGACACACGCTGTCTGTTAGGAAACATGCAGGACAATGAACAGTCCTCCAGACTGCATACAGGCTGTTTAATGATGGAGTCTGGCTGTGACTGTGTGGCATGCATTAATGTTTTAATAAAATAAGGTTAAATTGAACCAAATTATACATTTTTAAAAAGTAAAAGCTGCTTTTTAAAGGAATAGGAAACATGTTTTTGTTTTCTTAATACATAAATCACTAAATATCCTGATTGTCTATCAATAGTCTATATTCACTGCAATAGGTGAAGATATTAATTTAAACTTCCAATTATGACAGAAGCAGTCGCAGCAGTGCAGTGTCAGTGTGTTAGCCTGGTGAGCACATCTACACTTTAACTTTGGACTGTGTATTTACATAGAAATATGTGGTCACTGCAGTATTTTTCAGCCATTGTTATTTTTATACCGTTATTGAACGGGTCCTCGTGATTTTTGGCCTTTTTCTAACAGTTCAAGGCCTAAGTTGTAGCTACAACTAGCAAGATAAGCTTTAGCACGTTAGCGCTTTACTAGCTAACGCGGAGTTAGCTGCATTTAGCCAACAAAGCTAACTTTGAAACTGTCTAAAAACATAGATGTTTCCTGTATGTAGAACAGTGGTTAGTGTAGCCACGGCGTCACACTGAGCGTAGCTGTATTCATTTAGTGGTTTTCGAAGTGTAAATCTCAAAGTTAAACAGAATTACGATCAGTTAGCTGAAGTGCTAATTGCTAGTTTAGCTAAGCTAAGTTAGCTATTACCTGCGTCTTTTTCTGTGAATATAATGCGCTGATACAGTGGATGCGTTTCGGTAAAAATGTGTATTTCTAATAGACTGGATGTTTTTTTTAATTGATCCTAGATTTAATCCTGCTAAGTATGGATTTCATATTGGAGGACCATCCGTCCACCTCCCATTCCACTCCCAAGAAAGACCATGAAGACTCATTGATGGTAACTTTCTAAAACAGTCGAGTATTCTTACAGTAACATTTTAATTTGTGGTTTATGTCATTTTTAAACAATTCTTCAACATCAAGGTGTGGCAGCACGAGTTGGACGTCTCCATGACGTCATCATTTTATTACTTAAAGCCACTTTCTCATGTTTTTACAGACAGAAGACAGTGACTGTGATTCATTGAGGGAAAAGTCCTCAAGCTTGAGCATGACACAATATCGAGAGCAGCACAGCAGGTACAGAATCATTTCACCCTTTAATGTCTGACAGAGTGAGACCTCAGGTCATTTCAGCCTACATTTGTTGAAGCTCCAGCATTGATGACATCAGCAGAACAGCGCAGGAACTGGTGGAAAAGATTAACCTGAGTCGCACCAGTGACCAGAAAGTGATGGACAGTTTTCAGGAGAAGATACTGGAGACGGTATAAAACATATGGCTTACATCTGCAGTGAAGCAGGAAACCTCAGACCCCTGTCAACATCTCGATCCCTCCCTCAGGTCACTGACATGTGCCAGCAGATGAAGGAGAACATGTACAAGCTCTATGAAGACAACAGTGATGAGATGCAGGTGAAGCTGCAGGAGCTGTCAGAGGTGTTGGAGAGCTGCACCAAGCTCAACCAGGAGCTCCTGGAGGCCACCCAGGCCCTGGCGTGTCTCAGAGAGGGTCTCATCATCAGCCACACAGAACTGTGACTAAGTAGTTATGACCCAGTGGTATTCTGAGCCAGTTAATGTACGCTGTTCTGACTGGTTTTTCATGTTTAATGCTCAGTAATGTTGCTCCTACTTCAGGTTGAGCTGTCTTTTGGTCTGAGGACAGTAGTTAACGGTTAAAGTTCATGACTGAAGTCAAAAGAGTTTAAAAGTCTGAATCCATGTTATATTCACTGCCAGCATCTGTTCATTCAATAAATACAAGTACAACAAAATTAAACAAAATTATTTGTCTGGTATAGCAAATAATTTTCATATTTAAGCAAACCGTAGATGCACGAGACACTTCAGACTTATTGTAACCAACCACACATCGGCTCAGTGTTAAAGACAGCCGATCATTGTTTAAGTATTAAAGGGTCCACACATACAGTTACAGCTTCCCACTCATTCATAGCTCAGATTATCACAGATTATCACAAATTATACCTCCCCATAATCCCTGATGCCCCATGCCTTATTAAATCTAGTCTTTCACCTATAATATCTCAGCTGGAACACGTAATAATGTTCACTTAAAGAGGACAAAGACCAGCAGCTACTGACGGATTCCCTCAGGCAGACATTTACTTTGCAACAGTAAAGGACTGCAGTCCAGTGATGGCTCTGCCCAGGATCAAGGCATGGATATCATGAGTTCCTATAAAAGATAAACAAAAAAACATTAGAAACATTAGTTTTCATGTATAAAGATACTTGATTTTTTTTGTAAAAATGATGTTTGGTTTAATACTTTATGCTTTGCTGACCTCTGGTGGTGACAACTAAAAACTGCAGCTACTGTTTCATATGATTCGCTCTACATTACTGCGTCCTGCTGTATCATTAACTCTTTGCCTACCCTCATAAGTGTTGACAGCCTCCAGGTTCATGACGTGACGGATTATGTGGTACTCGTCTGCGATGCCATTCCCCCCCAGCATGTCCCTGGCCTGCCTGGCTATGTCCAGGGCTTTTCCACAGCTGTTCCTCTTCAGCATGGAGATCATCTCCGGTGCAGCTCTGTGAGGATGATGAATGTACAAACATTTTATGATTCTGTAGGAGAGAGAGGAACTGACGGCAAGGATGGGGTGGAAGAAGGTTCGTACTTTTTCTCATCGATAAGTCTTCCCAGAGCCAGACAGGACTGCAGCCCGATGGTGATCTCTGTCAGCATGTCAGCCATCTTCTTCTGCATCAGCTGGTTCCTGGCCAGAGGGACACCAAACTGGATTCTGATTGGAGGATAGGAAATAATAAATAGGAGTATAAATCTGTAATGTTCATGATTTAGTTGTTATTTTAATGTCCTGACGTCATGTACCTGTCCAGAGTGTACTGTCGGGCAGCATGGAAGCAGAACTCAGCCGCTCCCAGAGCTCCCCAGGCAATACCATACCGAGCATTGTTCAGACAGCCGAAGGGACCCTGGTCACAACAAAACAACAAAATGAAGGTAAGACATAGAACATACGGCGCATGTTGCATTATTTACATTTGGTTCTATTGGAGCTGAAATGAATGATGCACCTACAGCAAGGCCAGAGACGTGGGGCAGCAGGTTCTCCTCCGGTACTTCGACTTCATCCATCAGGATCATGCCTGTTGCTGATGCCCTGAGGGAAAACTTGCCCTCAATCTTTGGTGTGGAAAGACCCTTCATGCCACGCTCCAGGATGAAACCCCGAATTCTGCCGTCCTCACACTTGGCCCAGACCACTGCGATGTCGGCCACAGGGGAATTTGTGATCCTAAAAGAAGAAGAAGAAGAAAAGGTGAGCAGAGAAAGCTGGATTAGTCTTCTGACCACATACAACAGTTTATAGCATGTTTTTAATCCTGTCTCCCTCTTAAAACTGAGTCAGCACACTCACAAATGGTTGGCAGTCAGATCACTGTAGTCATTCAAAGAAACAAAACCCTCCCTTTACGGTGCAGAGCTCTGAAGGAAAAAGAATCCCTCCATGCTGAATGCTTCCTCTGTCCCCCTGTCTGTCTACTTGCCAGGTCTTGGCTCCACTGATGGTGAATGTCGAACTGGATGGGTTGTACTTGGCCTTCGTCTCCATGCTACTGGGATCGCTGCCATGGTTTGGCTCTGTCAGGCCGAAGCAGCCCAGAGTTTCTCCCCGAGCTGTGGAACAAATCATTTTGAGCTTGTCATCATTTGAAATTACAAATGAACAGAAGATGTCTCACTTACCAAGCCGGGGCAGGTACTTCTCCTTCTGAGCCTCTGTGCCGTAAGCGTTGATTGGGTGCATGACAAGTGAAGACTGGACACTCATGACGGAGCGATACCCACTGTCCACCCTCTCAACCTCTCTGGCAATCAAACCGTATGCAACATAGCTGGTGCCTGCACAGCCGTAACCTGCCATGTACACAGAAAGAAGAGCGCTTTGCTACAAACAATCCTGACTAAACACTTAAAAAAGTCTTTTTGTTTTTATTTACCTTTAATAGTCGGGCCAAGGACGCCCAAATCTCCCATCTCTGAGACAATCTCACGGTGGAAATCTGGCCAGAACAGCAGAAGCTTAAGTACACATCTTTAAAACGAGTAAGTAGAAACTGAAACAGTGATATTTTCCCATGATAACTGTTTAACTCACGCTCATGTCTGTTGGCCATGAGGATGCGGGGCATGAGCTTTTCCTGGCAGTAGTCCTGGAAGGAGTCCCGGATCATGATCTCCTCCTCCGTCAGCTGACCCTCCAAATCCAGAGCATCCCGCCAGCTGAATGCAACCTTGGCTGAGGGTCAGAATATATAGCACACACACACACAGTGGTTATGTCACCATGACACAGAGTAACAGAAGAAGTGCATGAATCTGGACGTTAACACTTCACTCACGTTCTTTTGCTGGTTTTTTATCATCTTCAGCATCTGAAGGACCAAACATAAACAACACTCATCATATCACACAGATTTAAATCTTTTCACCTCCTGTGTATTTTTCCTCACAGACTTTATCATACTACCTATTTCTACATAGACAAACACAGTATATTCCTGATGTACCTCTGGGCGCTGCAGCACTCGTGCCCTGAGCTCTGTGCGCAGTGACAGCAGCACATTTCTGGCTGTTGGACAGCAGCCGTGTGACAGCAGTTCTGAGAGCCATGACTGAACACGGAGAAAGACACGTTGGGTTTTAGTCACTTATCATACTTTTTACAACAGTAGTAAGGCAGTGTGAGCAGACTTGAATGCAGCATGTTAGACAGTGGACACTCAGACCCCATGAATCCCCTGTGTAAATGTTTCAGCAGGGCTGTGCTGGTGTTATTATCTTTACATGCAGGACAAACGGTGTTAAAACAAAAAGTGCAACACACAATCCTGTAAACACGTGTCTGCACAGTACCTGTTTACCAGCTGTTGGTCTGGTCTGTGTCTCAGCGCTGATCTGAGCTGTGAAAGTTGCTTGAGTAACACTTCTGCCGGTGAAACGTCACACAGACACGTAACGTCAAACGTGGGAGTGTTTTTCTCCGCTGTAGAAGGCGTGGCAAAACACACGCAGTCACAAAAGTTGCGCAACTCCTCCAACTTCTCCGAATGTCCATACATAATCAATACAGCGCGTAAAGACGGGTATGATACGAGCATGGAGTGTGGAGGGTGTCGACCCCACCGCCTCTCAGCTGACTGGTCGGTAAAATAAGGAGCCCTGTTCAGAACATCCAGACAGACACATAACAACAACACGTGTCGTTTCACTTATTATTGTTGATAATATGAGACAGGAATGAAACTGTAAAAAGTTGCAAATTAAAAATAACATTTCAAGATAATATAGAAGATAATTAAAGATCATTTTAAAAAATCCTTTCTTTTATTTAATATTTTAAAAAATGGATTTTCCCAAAGAAACTTGATAGCATTTCAAACTTTAATTATTCATGCCTTTACTGGAAAACCTGCACATGACACTTATCATGCTCACAGCCAACTGAGTATGTGAGTAACGAAATATTAGGCTTGCTGCAAAATCGTATCGTGTGCAATTGATCGTCAGAAACCGATTAATATTTGCCACTTATCGATTACAGCGATTAGTGCCTCGTCGTGATGACGCATTTTTGTGTGCGACGTACTCTCACCACCACCCGCGAGCGCGCACATGTGAGCCCACAGTAACAATAATGGCGGAAGGCAGCGGTGTTCGGTTAGATGATGCGGGGCAGCAGGTTCCTAGCAGAGGTTCAACGTCTGTCCCCATAAGGAGCACGAAGAAAGCCGGAGAAAGCCAGAGAAAGAGCAGCGAGGCCACAGCGCCGGCTGCAGCTGTCGCATGCATACGCGAGAGCGGCGTGGAGCGTTGTATGTTGCCATAGTAACTGGATGTTTGTTGATATTAAAAGAATAAACTCCGACTGGAGAAGCTGCCTCTCGATCTTTATTTAACGACTCCACAGGAAAACATTACAACAGCGAAGTCTCCTCCAGCAGAAAGAATCCGCGGTACGTTCGGTCATCGTGGTCCCTACGACCAAACCAAGCGCTGGAAGAACGCGACAGGTTGATTTGAACAGACACACATTTAAATGTGGAACTGTCTGGTTTGTTAGTTCTTTCTGCTGCTGTTCTACAGTCTGAGTGAAAACAGCTCTAGTGTGGGACATATTCCACCGGTTCATTCCACAGACACATTTTTAACTTTAATAATCACTGATGTGACTTTTCTGAACTTATTCGTCCTGTTTAATGTTAATGTTTTTATGCACTGCTCTGTGACCTGAAGATAAGAACATGTGAAGGACAAAGCTGCTTTAAATGTTTGCTTCATTATTATTCTGAAGCAGTGCATTGTGTATCAACACATATTCAAACATGGCTGGTTGGTGCCTAATCACTACTTTGACCTGTTAGAATGAAGGAGTTCACTTGACTGATGATTTGTCAGTATCATTTTAGAACCTGGGTCATCTTTTGTAATTTGTAATAATATGTAATATAAAGTCGCCAAAAAAGTAAGGAGAACTAGAAAAGCTTTTCCTGAAGAGAAGTGCTGCAGCTGAAGCTTTGAACGCTGAGGTGAAGGATTGCTCTGAATTTAATTTGCTAAAAAAACAGTTAAGAATTTAGAAAGATGAAGCTCTTATTTTGAAAAGTAGAAAATGTTTTAATATGATGAAGATATGAAAGAGAAACAGCTGAAGACGGGAACAGTATTCAGCCTGTGAATACATCGTATGAAAGGTCTGAGGCTGGAATCATACCATGAGACTATAAGAAGCTCAGGCTGTGTGAGTTTAATGGAACTCAGGCTTTTTGTGTGTCAGCCTGTCACCACGGTAACAGCCCTGCCTGCCTGCATCCATGGCAACCTGAATGTTTATCAGCTGCCCTTAACTGCAGCTCTCTCTGTCCCCCTCCTAATGCATTTCCAATTTTTTTAAGAGTGATGCCGTCAGAAAGCTAATGAGTGTTCCTTGAACTGATATAAAAATGATCTCAGTGAGATGGACGGTGCAGGCCTCTCTCCACTCTGAGTGATGACATCACCCACTCTAGCTCCCAACGTTCCACGCAATACACACTAATGTTAAACTCAGAAGAGACCTCAAAAACACTTCATCTTTAATCCCCGGCCATTTGAAGACGGAGCTGAATTTACAGATTCTGTATACAAGTTTTGAAGACCAAGATGTCTGAAGTATTTTAGGCTTTGAATGGTTTCTCTATCTTTAAAATTTGTAGGAGGAGTAGCGTTTTCCTGAAGGCATTCTTTGAAGGGCTCTCCCATTGACTCCAATGTTAATTTGAGGGTGGAAAATGCTCACAAATGCTTTTTAATATTATAATATTTTTAATTGTTATTGAAGGTTTTCGGGAATGTCCTGAATGAGCTGAATCTTTTGATGTTTGAATGGTTTTGCAGCGATCCGAGTTCAAATCTCGGTGGGACCTGATATTTATAGCCTCCAGTGGACTCACTGCTGTGTGGCACTCTTTGCTGGGCTCCCTTAAGCAATTTCCCCATTGTGAGACTAATAAAGGTTTCAAATTTAATTTAAATTAAATTGGCCAAAAGGTCGAGAGAAACCTTCACTCCAGCTTTAAAACACTCAAAACCTAAATACTTTTCTTCTGTACTGCAATAGAAGACTGATTATAAATAAACATACTGAAGGACTGATATTTTTTTATAATTTTATTTTATTTTAGATACTGTATTAAATTCGTTACGGCTGCGCCACAGTGAATTTAATCTGTATAAACGCCTTCATTTGGTGCTACTTGTTTATTTTTTAATTGGATGTAGGCCCATTCTTTTCCTTTATTATTCTGTTACTGTTTCCTCTGTAATTAAAGTCTAAATAACAATTAAAACAGTGGCTGACTTTGTTTTAAAACCCGTCAGCCTCCACTCCACACATTCCATTACAGTTGCAACGATAGGTGGAATGTCACACTTAGGCGCCCTCTGATTGGCTGCGGCAGCTGTCCGTTACCAGGAGCTGCTCTCTCATTGGCCGCCCGTCCTTTCCGTTAGGCAGGAATGCTCCGTGCTCCCGTTTGATTCGGGATGGTCTCTGTGGCTGGTAGCAGCAGCAGCAGCAGCAGCAGTTATTGATGTTTTTCGCCTCGACATTTCCATGGTAACTAACTGACTGTCTGACGTCTGATCAGCAGAGAGCAGCCGAGCTGAATGCGACGATGGAGCCGGAGGAGAAAAAGCCAGACCCGAAATACGGTAAGAGAAGCTCCATGTTCTGCTCGGTCCTCCTCCTCCTCGCTGGTTTCTCTGTAGAGATGGAAACAATGACTGCGATGGATGGATGGGTGTGGACCTCATGGGTCTCATGCAGATCTGGAGGCATCTTCCTCCTCAGTCTTTTTTATCCCCCTCATCTTTAATATGTGAAAAGTGGATTTTTATTTTACAATACACACAAATGTATGTAAAAAAACCAAAAGGTTTAATTAAGCTGCAGACTGTATTAGGCCACTAACTCAATTTAAATGACACCAAAACTCCTCCTACTGAAAATATGTGCTCATAAATCATTTGGTGTTTCTGCACATTGACATATGTTCATGTCAGCTCCTCAGAAACACACAGGCTTCTTATATCAGACACACACTGTATGACTCACTGCTGATTGTTATGTGTGTCACACATGTTAGCAGCCTGGTGTGATCTTCTGTGTGTGTGTGTGTGTCTGGGTTGGGTTGTGTTTTTCTTATGGACTGTTGAGTCATGTTTTAGTAACGGGTGTTTTTCCTGCCAGCGTTGGTAGATGTGAGGACGGTCTTAGGCGGCTCAGAAAAAAGCAAACCACAATCTACACACTGGGAAAACAAAGCTAATGCCGGGACTGTGAAACGCTCAGTGCACATCCAGGGAGGGTCCCTGTTAGTCCATGGAGCTCCCACTGTGGAGCATTTCCTTGTGGCTTTCCTGCCACCATATAAACAACTTCCCCCTCCCCCCTGAGGCTGAAGGGTCAAAACCCTACAGCCCCCTTTAAACTGTTCTATATGATACAAACACACAGAGCTCATTCCAGCTGCTATACTCACCCCCGCCGTCTAGGCCGGCATGCATGCATGCATGCATACAGGCGGCTAGGCAGGCTGCAGCCTGCACTTGCCTGCTCTGTGTTCAGCCTTGTCTGCTCTACCCACTCAGAGTCAGGAGGCTTCCAGTCAATATTAAGCTGGCAAATATTTAGATGTTACCACACACCAAAAATGTTTCAACACTTCTGACTTGTTGGGAAAATGACACAAACTATGTGATCCAGAGACACAGTCGGTTTCACTCAGCTCTTAATGTGTGTGTTTTTTTAAGTGTATGTAGGCCAACAACCTCATTAGTGGCTGTAAATGAGGAGTTTTTGAGGCTGTGAGTCCAACAGTAGTACGCTCAGAACCTCCTGTTGTTCCATCCTGTAATCAGGGTTAATCAATCAGTTGTCTTTATCTAGAGATAAAAAAAATCTCTGTAATAAGAACAGAGGAGATAGAGCGTATCCTTAATGTCTGCCTTCATGTGCAGTCTGAGCACACACACACACACACACACACACACATCACCGCAATAGCCACTAACCCATTAGAGCAGGGAGGGGAAGGTTCATCTGATAACCCCTCTGGGCCCATTAGAGAATCACATCAGTCATGACATCATCATTCACTTTAACACACACACAGTTATCCTAGTTTTAGCTGTCAAACTCCTGTATTTAATATTTTTTAACTAAATACAGCTACAGGTTTAAGCTCTACCTGATGCTTTTATTCCATGTGGACCTAAGTGCAGACTGTCTGGGCGGTCCTTTGGGTTTTCACCATCTGTGTCCCAGGGGGGTGTGTAATGAGCTACCTTATGAACGCAGGCTAATCCAATGAGAAGGGAAAACGACCATATTTGCACCTTCTTGCTGCAGGTATATGCTCTCAGTAAAATAGTGTTGTTGATTATGTAAACAAAGAAGACTGTTCACAGGCCATTTGGCAGCTTGTGCACAAACACAACAACAGAACAAATCTGATGGAATGCTTTTGTTTTATGGCACAAAACAGGCAGAGAGCCGCCTGTTCCCTCTGATGGAGCTCTGTCTCTCACATCCACAGATGGTTTAAGGCTGCTGGAAAATCTCTTTGGTATTTACCCTCATCAACACAGACACAGAGGAGACACATACACAAAGTGATGGTGGGGAGGTGGGATAAGAGGCATTAGTAAAGCCTGTATGTTTTTTATATTATTACTCTGTGCAAAAGTGCAGCAGTCAGTGCACTGTTATTTGATGTGCCATTAAGAAACCTTTTTTGCAGCCGTTCTGCAGAAAGTTAGCTAAGAGTGGTGCTAAATATATGAGCAGGCTGTGGCTAAAAATCAATCATAGCAATGCATAAGTACTAAACTCTGCAGCTCCTCAAATGGCCACTAGTGCCACTGAATGTTAATTTTTCTCAACAGGTAATTTAATGAAAGTGTCAAACAATATCTCTCAGGTCCTAACAGTCCTAAGAGTTTTAAAAACTGAGTTTCTCAGGAGGAATCAGCTGCCTCATATGGCAAAGGGCTCAATGGTTTGTATTGTGTGTCATACTATGGCGTGCTGTTGGTTGGTCACATGGCAGCAGAGGTGGTCATGTAGGATGTTTTATCTCGGATGAACACTTTGGCCCACTGCAGCATATGCATCAGACACACACAGTGATTCACAACTGAATCATTGTCTCAATAATGCTTGAAAATATTTGAAGAAATCTTTGTTTATTGTTCTGTATGGAAGGAGAGGTTGAAACTGCAGCTGAGAGCCGAAACAGGAAGTCGATAAAAACACTGTGATAAGGCCATGAATTTTTCAAGGTTATAAGTGCAGCTGCAGTGTGTTGCGTGTGTGTCAGGTGTTGGTGGGTGAGATCATTTTCAGAGGTGCTGCTGCTTTGTCTGCCTGCTGTAAAACAACTCCACCGTTTATCATGTTGGTTCAGTGAACAGAGCCGAAGCTAAAACATGTGGGAATAAAAGAATAATCTGCCCACCACAGAAACAAACACCACCTGCCATTCAAAAGGTTGAAGCGAGTTTTCTTGGAAAAAAAAAAGTTGCCCCACTTCAGCCTTTTCAATGCAAATGACCTGGATGACTGAGAGTCTTCATCAGCACCTCCTGGAGAGGAAAAGTTGCACATTTTACTTTTTTCAGACACCAGCAGTCTTTTTTAGAGATCCTGTCTCTTTTCTCACATTGACTCTTCTGTGTGCTGCAATTGTGTTGTGACGATTTTTAACCCAAGAGGGTGACCAAAAAAAATTGTATGCAAGACGAGAGTTTTGCATACACAGAAACAAGGAAGTGAAGAGTTAGAGGTCGGAGGAGACAGACTTCATACAGGAAGACGACGCAGTGCAAAGAAACAGCTGCACACAGAGAGGAAGCGAAAGAAGCTGCAAAATGACAAAATATGAGAGAGCAGGTACTGTTTTTGTGTTACTGAACGTCTGGTTGACTTTAGGCTTGTCAGTATTTTTGGTTGAGATAATGGCTCATAGATCAGTAACTATGATGGACTGTCTTATGTGTGATGATGCCCTGCACTTGTGTTGCGATTGTGTAGTTGTGTGAGTACAGAGAGTGTTATAAGAGTTCGTTCTCTTGGCCTCTAAACATTTACTGTGCGTCTGTAACGGTTATATGCTGCTCGATGATGGATTGTTGTGTCGGGTGTGGCAGACAGGATGTGTCTGGCATGTGGTTTTCTTGTAGGAGGATGTTGTCAGAGGCTGTTTATGCACCAAGCTGAATTTTTTGTGTGCTTAAAAAGTACGATTTATATTCGTGATCTTTAAAAAAGGTGAACTGGCACTCTTAGCTCTGGGTGAGCTCACTGCAGGCGGAGTGGGCTTGGCTGATGTCTGAGGTGTTTCCATGGCTGCTGGTGGTGTCCACAGGGAGCTCCCACTGTCGCCGGGGAGCCATTTTGTGGGTTGCTAGGCATGACAGTCAGGCAGAAGAATCCTTTTGTTCTGCAGAAGTCTTTGTCAGTATATACTCCTCAGTGCTAAACACAGTCTGGTGTATTATTAATGACTCGTCTGTCATAAGTTGTTCATTAATTTTTAAAAATCTTGATTTATTTATTGTATAGAACCGGATATTGTTAAGTCACTTTCTGAATAATGTGTGTTTTCTTTGATCATTGTACAGTATGCACGTCTACCACTAAACCACCACTAAACCAAGCTGAGGTCGCTGCCTTCCACATGCTCGCTGCATTTTCAAAGGGCCGCGGCTTATGGTTATTGTTGTGTATCTGAGTTAATCACGTGGATATGAAAAATGACTTTTGGTGCTCTAAAACCAAACTCACTGTGTGTCAGTTGAAGTCAGCCATGTGCTATACTTTGTTTCAAAATGTTTTTTATATATTGTACCAATAATGTTGTTTTTAATATTACCTTCAAATATCTTTTTATTATTGACAGCGCTGGGTAAAATGGCGATAATTAATGTCACAATATTAAGGAGTGTTGTTTGATAACATTTCACCCTCAGGGGAGTCCCGGAAGTTTGACCCGAACTTTAAAGGACCCATTAACAACAGGTGAGTGTTTAAATGATTGTTATTATTGGTCACTGTATTCTTTCTGTAGTACCTGGTAAATGATAACAACACCCTCCTCTTCCTCAGGGGCTGCACAGATGTCCTCTGCTGCATTCTCTTCATCCTGGCCTTGTTGGGGTACTTTGCTGTTGGTATCCTCGGTAAGCCTGAGCCTCCCTCGCCATAACATGGACAATTATATGTGTTTAAGCTGGGTGGCATCTGAGTTTCCTTACAAACTCATCAGTCCAAACATTAAGACTTCCCCGGCTTTACATGCTGTT
The DNA here is from genome assembly GCF_900634625.1 of Parambassis ranga. Taxonomy (NCBI): domain Eukaryota; kingdom Metazoa; phylum Chordata; class Actinopteri; family Ambassidae; genus Parambassis; species Parambassis ranga. The sequence continues at coordinate 394,157 of NC_041022.1, read as the reverse complement.
GATCCTTCGTGTGCTGCCAAAACACGTCTGACTTGCCAAGACCGAAGACATCTGAGGGTGGCCTGTTGTATCTGGCACTTAAAAAGGTTGGCAGCAGAGCTGGAAGGGCTGTCGGATGCAATCTGGAGTCCTTGTGAAACACTTGTTCCAGTTCATCCCTGTATAGCTCACCAGTACTGCTGACAGGAAGCATGACAGGCTTTGCCCCAGTTTCTCTGTGTTACACTTTAACTCTAGTCAGAAGTCACTCGCATTAAGCTGCTGTCTAATATGTCCCAGATGTTGAAATGTGCATTCACAGCAAAAACTGTAGTTAACATGGTATAAACTTCCTGTTTCAGTGGCGGGTCAGATGTTTTGTGTGGTTGCATGATGTTTCCCCAGGCTCAGGAGTTGGAGTGATGTGAATGTGGTCTTTGTCCTCTCTGTGCAGCTTGGTCTCAGGGTGACCCCAGAAAAGTGATTTACCCCACTGACAGCAGGGGGCAGTTCTGCGGACAAGCTGGAACACCTCTGGAGTGAGTCACCTTACACAGCCTTAGAAGCCTGAATATCCTGTGTACCTCCCAGATAATGATGTGTGTTACTCTACCACAACAATTAGCACTTATGATGGTCTGCTTTCTAACAACAGGAAGAAACCTCTTCTGTTCTACTTCAACATTCTGAAATGTGCCAGTCCTCTGGTGCTGCTGGAGTTCCAGTGTCCCACCACACAGGTCTGCAACAGTGTCCACATCTGTCTGTTAGTTTACTGCATGCTCCTCAAGCAGCTAACAAGCTGTGTGTGTTGTTTGTGTTCAGTTGTGTGTGGAAAGCTGTCCGGACAGGCACCTTACGCTGGTGAAGGCCAAGTTAGGCAACAAAGAAGACCACGAGTACTATCAAAAATACTGCAAGGAGGGAGTGGACTTTGCCAAATTGGTAAAAAAAAGAGATTATTCACAATCAATTTATGATTATAAAATGACAAACACCACTGAGGCTGTTTTTCCATGATGCAGAGTCCTCCTGAGATCCTGAAAGACGGCTTGTGTCCCTCGATGCTGATGCCCAGTAAAGCCTGTAAGCGACCCACTGCGCTCACATCATTGTCCCTGCATTTACCAGCTGCTGAGTGTGTGTGTGTCAGTAACACTCCTCCCTCCACAGTCACCCGTCGCTGCCTTCCTGCCCTGGGAACCCTGAAAGGTGGAGTGGTGGTGGTGGGCAACGACACCGTTATTGATTCTGGAGATGGTGCCACTGTCAATGCCACCGATGTGCTCGAGGCGTCAAAGTGAGTCCTTTAAACACACACACCCACACAATGCAGGAGCCAGCCTGTTCCTCTGAACATGTACGTTACAAACAACAAATCCTAGAATTTGTGGGAAATCTTGACTAGTCATAATACTGAGGAGATGTTGATGTGATGTAATGGCTGATGGGCCTGATTTTCAGAGTGTAGAGCCTGTCTGTGTCATGAGCATGGCCTCGCTCTGTTTGTATACACCCTGAATAATGAGGATACATGCTTCCTGTTATGTTGACAGTGCTGGATAGTGTCAAGCCCCAACATGCAGTGTTATTGCATTTGTCAGGTTAATTTGCAGTATGACAAACCTAATTTAAAGTAATGTCATTTGTGTGTGCCATGTTTCCACCCAGTGGTCCCCTACAGGGGGCGAGGGCTGTGGAAAAGTCCATGTCGCACAGATACAGTGATACTTCACTGTCTTTGATGATCCATTCTGCAGAGACCTTTACAATGTTAATGTCGATGATGTCATTTCCTCTTGTCTACAGGAAGTCAAATGTGGTGGTTGAAGCTCGACAGGTTGCCATGAGGATCTTTGAGGACTACACTCAGTCTTGGCACTGGATACTACTGTGAGTTTCCTTCAGGGTTACTGGGGGCTCTTCCTATGAGGGGGCTGTGTGCCTGGTGTCTGTCCTCCCTGATCCTTCTGTTCTCTGTGTTTAGTCGGGTAATCACTCTACTTTCCATTACTTTTCTTTAGCTTTGTTTCCACTCCCTAAAATATACTGCTGTGTCCATGCGTGTTGTGGTCACCATCCACTGTCCTTTTGGGCTTGAAACACCTTTATAGTTCACAGCCGTACAACAGCTGCAGCTCAGACGTGGGTAGTGAATGAAGATGAAAATCTTACATTTACAAAATAAAGATTTGGGCCGGATCATATATGTTTTGGACATAGAGGTGCGGGCCAGATAGAACGTGTCGGTGGGCTGGATTTGGCCCAGGGGCCTTGAGTTTGACACATGTGCTGTAACAGAGTCCAACACATTGACCTTTCCCCTATTTAACTGTGAGACAGTTCTTAAGATTCAGTTGGCAGAGGAACAGGACTACATGCATGGCTCACAGCCTGAGCAGCTTCTGTTAGGACCTCTTTAACATGTCTCTGTGTCTGTGCTCTCAGAGGTCTGGTGATAGCCATGGTCGTCAGCTTGCTGTTCATCGTCCTGCTGCGGTACCTGGCTGGCGTCATGGTATGGGTCATGATTATGCTGGTGATTCTGGTCATTGGATACGGTGAGTCTTCAGCCTCTGATGAGAAGTTTACCATCATTAAGCTTTAAGTATTTACATTTGCATGAATGTTTTTAGGTATTTTCCACTGTTACATGGAGTTTGCCAGCCTGAAGGGGGAGCCCGGTGCTAATGTCACCATCCGCGACCTGGGCCTGCAGACGGACTTCTCCGTCTACCTGCAGATCAGACAGACCTGGCTGGCCTTCAGTAAGCACAAACACACTTTGATTCTGTCTCCATATGAAGTGCTCATGCAGCCTGCTAACGTGCTGCATTCACTGTCTCGCAGTGATCATCCTGGCTGTTGTGGAGGCCATCATCATTCTGCTGCTCATCTTCCTCAGGAAGAGAATCCTGATCGCCATCGCCCTCATCAAAGAGGCCAGCAGGTCGGTGCTGGCTGTTGATTTCAGGCTGGGTCTGTCTGTTCTGTTCTCCACCTGAAATGTCACCCGATGCGCTCACATATTTTAAAGCTGCTGGATCAATAACCTCTTATTAACAATTGATCTCCCAGTGTCAGTCCACCTGTTACCACCTCCCACTTTCACTGCATCCCCGTTCACACAGAGATCGCACAGTAAAGCTGCCACACTTTTTCCCACCTCAGCGCAAATAACATTCCAGCTTGACACAGACGTGTCACCAGGCTGCTTTGCTGCTGTTTATACCTCCACTGTCGGCCCAGGGATGTAACCCTATAGATTATTCCCTCATTTAACAAGTGGTTTGTGTTTGAAGACAGAATTTATGGGGATGCAGTCAGTACAAATTAAGTTCCCTACGGGGATTACTAAAGTATTAATTATTATTTTTCTGTTGAATTAGTCTGTTGTCTGTGGATTCATGTTGGAGTTCTAGGGGACAGCACTGGAGGCAGAATAAACTCCCAGTGGGTACATTTTGATAGACACAGAGACACAAAGCAGACTGCTATCAACAAAAGACACCCACAGTTATTATGTGCATTCTGTTTCTTTATAAGGCAAACAGCAAGTCATCACATAAGGTGATTCTAGCCTGTGTCTTTGTTGAAAAGACCATCCATAGCTGAAAGTGGCAAAGCTGGAGGCTGCAGGTGCTCCACACTGGAACTGGGTCCATGTGTAGCATGAAATGAGAAACCAGCAGAGCTTTCCCCGGTCTCTGTAGTCTTTCAGCACATTGTTTTGGTCAACTTTCATTAGCACAGCTACGTGTGTAGCAGCTCAATAGAGAAATCAATAAATTACGTCCGATGAATGATGTCGTTCATCGGGTGATGCTGCAGGACGTGTAAACAGACAATTCCTCAACAGCTAGCTGCTGTTTGCTGGTTCCACATCAGGTTCTGATCATTAGAATGTGTGAGATCGTTTTAGTGGAACCTTGTTAACACCATGTTTTGCTGTGTTTTAGAGCTGTTGGCTATGTTATGTCGTCACTGTTCTACCCACTGCTGACCTTCACTCTGCTGGCTGTCGTCATCGCCTACTGGGCCATTACTGCGGTGTATCCTTCTATACATATTATCAAAACACATGCGTGTCACTATAATTTCATCCCTGTACCAGGTAGACCTCGTTCAAAGCGTCACTCCTCCTGTTATCTCCTTGACAGCTGTCATCAGTTTCTTGTCCACGTCCAACGAGCAGGTTTACAAAGTGTTCAACACATCTGCATGTCCGTTCTCACGAGACACTTGCAACCCGAAGGTACGCCACTAAATGTCATGTACTCAAAATGCAGAAAGATCAGCGTAGTATTACTCCCAGTAACCTCACATCGTGCGTCTCTCTCTGTCTCTGCAGACATTCAACACTTCAAATGCTTCAAGTCAGTGCCCGGATGCCGAGTGCCTGTTTGCCTTCTACGGCGGCGAGACAGTTTACCACAAATACCTCATCCTGTTGCAATTCTACAATGTCTTCCTGTTTTTCTGGTGTGCCAACTTTGTCACAGCGCTGGGCCAGGTCACTCTGTCAGGAGCCTTTGCCTCATATTACTGGGCCTTTAAGAAGCCCGATGACATCCCTGCCTTCCCCATCTTTGCCTCTCTGGGACGAGCCCTCAGGTCAGAAAATAGATTTTTCTAGGTTGCACCGACTGCACTTGACAGAACAGTGAGGACAGAAGGTTATTCTCTCTATGTGAGGCATATGTTGTGGTCAGCAGGTGCCTGATGCCCACTGTTGCTCTGTTCCTCCTCCTGTATAGATACCACACCGGTTCTTTGGCGTTCGGCTCTCTCATCCTGTCTCTGGTCCAGGTTATCAGGGTGTTACTGGAGTATCTGGATCACAAATTAAAAGGTCAGATGACTGAACGTCATGGTTGAAAAAGTTCAGCTTGAACTCAGATTATTTAAGCTAATCTCTGTCTCCCTCAGGCGCTCAGAACAAGTTCGCTCAATTTCTGCTCAAATGCTTCAAGTGCTGCTTCTGGTGTTTGGAGAAATGCATCAAGTTCCTGAACAGAAACGCTTATATCATGGTGAGTTCTTAGACACACGGATAGCTGAGCGATATCCTGTCAGCTTTTAAAATGTTTCCATTGTCTGTATTTTCCTGCAGATTGCAATCTATGGAAAAAGTTTCTGTACCTCCGCTCGGGACGCCTTCTTCCTGCTCATGAGGAACATTGTCAGGTGGGGACTGTATATTATTATATGCAGTAGTACGCAGTGGACTAGCTGTCAAGCTATTCTTAGCCCAGTGTGATTGAATATATGCTCATATTCTGTTCCTGTTCCAACTCAGGGTGGCTGTTTTGGACAAAGTGACGGACTTCCTGCTGTTCCTTGGGAAGCTCCTGATAGTTGGCATTGTGGGTAAGTGAAGGTTTTATTTATGGATCCAAACACTTTTTTTCTTTGTAGTTTTTAAACCCACAGATATTCATATTGTTTTCTGTCTAGGGATTTTCTCTTTCTTCTTCTTCTCCGGAAGAATCAAAGCAGTAGAAGAGGCTGCACCCTCTCTCAACTACTACTGGGTGCCCATTCTGGTAAGATCACCTTTATTTCTATTGTTCATTGAACCTGCAGGAGACTGACATATGTGACGTTGTCCACATAGACGGTGGTAGTGGGATCCTACCTCATCGCCCACGGCTTCTTCAGCGTGTACGCCATGTGTGTGGACACCCTGTTCCTCTGCTTCTGTGAGTAGTTTTTTTCTCTTCCTCTCTTTGCGAGCACTCATGTCTGAAGCTGAGCTGCTGGTTCTTCTTCTTGCGGTGTGTCTGACTCTTCTTCTCTTTGTCTCCCACTAATTCCCCTTTATTTTCACACATTCCCTTTCCTTGTTACGTTTTCATTTTCCCCCTTAATTTTCCATTAACCTGATCAAAAACACGACATACCCACACACATTAAAAAAAAAGGCGAAGACTTGGAAAGGAATGACGGCTCCTCTGAAAGGCCTTACTTCATGTCCCCCGAGCTACACGAGATCCTCTCCAAAGCCCAGAGGCTGGAGGAAGATGGCGTTGAGCAGGCAGACGCTGCAAAGTCAGCAGACGAAGTAAAACTGGAGGAGGAAGCGCCTCTTCAGCAGCAGGATGGAGAGATCCAACTGAAACAGCAGGCGCTGCTCACGCAGGATAACGAGGAGCAGCAGCCTCTGCAGGCGGACGAGCCCACAGAGGAGAAGACGGAGGACGGAAAGGTCAGTCAGGTGGAGGAGATAGAAAAGAAAGAAGAACCAGAGGGGAAAGACGAACCGGCAGCAGAAAAGCAGGAAACTGAGGAAAAGCCGGAGGAGACACCAGCTGCAGCTGAGGAGGCTGAGGGAGAGGAGACTGGTGAGAAGAAGGAAGACCAGCAGGAGTCCCAGGAAGAAGCTCCTCCGTCCAAACCAGAGGAGTAGATGCAAAACAAAGAAGGCTCAGTAAACCTCATGAAGTAATGCGGACCTGCAGCTTCGTGACATGGACCTGTTCAATATGTAACAAGCTAAAAATCTGAGATGGCCTTGCTGCTGTATGTGAGTGGAGTGGCGTCCAGCTGGAGGTGAAGCCGAAGCAGGTTGAAAGCCCAGTGCATCTCTGTAGCCTGGTTTAAAAAAGGCTCTGTTGTGTTGGTTTTAGAACCGTGTTGGGTTTGATATTGTGAAGATCTGTAGAACCTTGTGAGTGCTGAACCTGTGCCTGATTACTGTCACCGATGTTTTGTTGTCTTAATCCTGGTATTGAATGCACTACAGAACCACGACAGAACCGTGTTTACATGCAGGACAAACACAGTCCATGGTGAATCTCCTTCACTGTTTACATCCTACCAGCTGACGCCAAAACCTTACAACACATTTGATATCCTGGGTGATGTTGGGATCTGGTGTACATACCGCAGTGTGTGTTTATTGTGTATTTCTTGGCTTCAGTCGAGTAGACAGACCCTCATCCAGATGGGATCCTGTATATTGTATTGCCACCTTCTTGCCTTGGTATTTGGGACTGGTAAGCATAAGTGCTGTGATTGTGTCGCCATGACGCCGCCGGACCTCTGCGGACCTCCCACTTGTTTACCGCCTCCGTCTGCCTTGCTCTCCCCTGTCTCTCTCTCTCTCTCTCTCCAAGTGCTGCATGTATTAACATGGCCTTCTGAATGCTCGCAACTAACTAACACACACTTTGTGGATGCTTCTGTATCTTTTTCCTTGTCTGTCACCTTGTGAAAGTTGATTTTCCACTGTTGACATTCCGTAGTTACTGGATGTAAATCTTGATTAAAGGTGATTGTATTTAAGTATAGTAGCTCTGTTATGGGTGAACATGTGACTCCTAGGAGGTTTTGGAGCCAGTTTTTAGGTCAAAACCACTTTCTGAAGAGTGCTCCTCACTCAGCCTGTGTAAACACTTGTATGTTGTCCTCTTATTCTTGAATGGTAACCGTTGAGTTTTAGAGTTGCCTCATGGGAATCGTAGTATCCCAGGTTGACTTGCGATGAACAATATTGGATTTTTTGTGGATGCAGGTACTGATATATGCACATGCCTGTTCCCTGTAGTGGAATCAGTATATTGATAGAGTACTGATGCTCAGTCATCAGTGCAGATAGGAACTATTAAACAATTCCTGCTTGACCGTCATCTTTGATGTGTGTGCACTGGTTTACTCACCAGTCATTTTGGGGCTTTTACCTTATAAAGCCATCAAACCCAGGATGGCTCCTCCCCCGTTTGCTGGATTTAGAGCATTGGCTCCCAAAGTTTGTGGTGTCTCTCTTTCCCCCTTTAAAAGACAGATGTGTAGCTCTCTGGCCCCTAATGATCACATTGTGTGGATTATGATGTGGAAATGAATTGTTATCATTTCAAACGTAAGATAAACCTAATGAGGTGCAAGAAGGAAACATTTGAGAAGAGTCAGAGGAAATAAACAGTTCTTTGTAATGCAAAATGTGGACCCCCTTTTTATTGAGCTGATCTCAGGTCAATCGTCCGTCTGTTCGTCTGTCCCATTCACAGATTATGACAAAAACATCAGATTAAATGGACAAGACATTTATATAAGAAATAAAAAGGCTGCCTTACATTTACACTCTCCTTGGCATCCCAGATACACACAAACCATCACACATGTATCTTTTCTTCTTTCTTTTCTACCTTTCCTAAGATTTATGTTTGAACTGTGTTGGAGACCTTGACAGGGACCATACTGCCACCTGCCTGTGCAGCACTGCTGGGGATTTCAAAATTCAAATATAAAAATATAGAGCAGGATTCAACATTTTTACCAGTTTACAGGATGATCAGTCCAGAGTCACATACAGCACATGGAGGCTGTATGAGCTGAACCAGATGTTCAGACAGCTCCTGCTGTTTCTCACTTCTCTCTCTGTTTGTGTGACAGTGGAGGATCTGGAGCGCAACGATGGATCGACAGAGAGGCCGTATTTCATGTCACAGAAGCTGCTCTGCGTCCTTAAAAAGTCCAACGAACAGCCCAAATCCGTGGACTGAGGCAGCAGGCAGTGTGTGTGATGCTTTTGACGAAGTGCCTTTTTTTGTATATACAGTCATTTGTGTCAGATGAAAGTCGCTTTATGTTACAACTCATGAAAGGTAGGGCAGGAGATTTTAAAACTCGGTGAGAGCCAGATTTCAGTTCTGAACCAATCGGTTGCTATGGGACTGTAAAGAGAAGTTAGAGTAATTCAACACAAAGTGCATCAGAAGGAAACCTCCTGCCCGACCTTTAATACATTTGAAATACAGAAGGTGTTTCCAATGTGAACGGTAAATGTAGATAAGTTCAGTTTGCCTTTCTCACTGCCTTTAATCTGATGTTATATCTTGGATTGTTGTAGTGAGTCACTGTCACCCTCTTCATTGGTTTTAGTTTGGTTTGGTGTTTTATCCCTCCTCAGGTGTTCGGTGTGGGATGGGCTGGGCGGAGTACTGGGCTGATCACCACCTGCTTCCACCTCCTCCATCATCTCCACCTATTTAAGATCCCCACTCACCTCGTCTCTCCGCCGGTTCTCCCGCTCACATCATGGTAACTACAGACCTCACACTCACCTCGTCAAGAATCCTCTGCCTTTTACTGATCCTCGTTCCCTGTTTGTAGACGCCGCTCAGCCTGGTCCTGTCCAGCCTGGTCCTGTCCAGCCTGGTCCCGCTCAGCCTGGTCCTGTCCAGCCTGGTCCCGCTCAGCCTGGTCCTGTCCAGCCTGGTCCCGCTCAGCCTGGTCCCGCTCAGCCTGGTCCCGCTCAGCCTGGTCCCGCCCAGCCTGGTCCCGCTCAGCCTGGTCCCGCCCAGCCTTGGCTCTCAGCCGAACACCTGTCTTGGATCTCGCCCTTGTGGTCGCCTTTTGTTCTCCAGCCCCTTTTTTTGGCTCTTGTGGTCGTTTTGAGTTCACAGCCCTTCTTGGCTTTATCGCCCTTGTGGTAGTTTTTTGTTGTTTAGTTTCTTCATTTATTTGTCTCACTCTTTTTTCAAATAAAGTGATGAACTTTGAGTCTGCGACCTCCTGATTACACACAACAGTTGTAGCCTTAGTGCAGTCTGTATGGAGGCTTATTGCAGAGATCATTTAACCAGCATATTGACCTTTGAAAGTTTGAAATGAACTCACCAAAGCTGAAGTGCTAAAGTTAAAGTTTAATGATACCCAAAGCCTTATGAGAGTCCCGTGGTTTAACCAGAGTTATTTTTTAAATCTTTGTATTGTTTTTCTTGCTGTATTAAATGAAAGATGTCCGTGTTTACTGTGCATATTCTACAGTGTATTTTGTTGTTTGTTCAGGGTGTCTGTTTCATATTGCAAAAATAAAAAATACAAACTTCACAGTGATTGCTCCCCCACCACTGAACTGTATGCCAAAGCTGAGCACAAGGAGGCACACTCATGGACGGTGTTGGTCTATAAGACCCTCCACTGTGCCTGGTACCACCTGCAGGTCCCTCATGTGTGGACTGAACTGGGAAAACAGGCCTTTAGCTCCAGACTGAGTTCAACATTTCTGAGCTTTTATCATTTAAAGCTTTTCATTCTTTATTAGCCACTAGGCAAAAAGCGTCCACCCATCAGTGCCTGTGTTGATGTCTGTGTTGCTGCACTTATTTTACTACTTTCATAATTAAATGATTCTTTTCATTGTTCTTTAATGTTCTCGACGTGTGCTGCTGACCACTTGGCCAGGTCCCCCATGTAAATGAGATCTGGATCTCAATGGGTTTTTTACCTGGTTAAATAAAGGTTAAATAAAAAAAGCAATTTATGTAGAAAACTAGAATTAGAAAATGTTTTAAGAATACCAGGAAACGCCCTCAGTTATTATCTTGTTATAATTAATCTAATTTAGCTATTTCTTAAAGTAATGTTTACGCAACAGCGCCGCTCTGCGTTTGTGTACCTGTTGCTAGGCAACGCCGGATGTTACCACAGTTGCCACAGCCGTCGCAGAAGAGCTCAAGCTAAAACAGACCGGGCTTATTTACTCTGCTGCTTTGTAAAAACCATAATTCAAGAATGCCCTTCAGCGCCGAGACGGTCCATCCTCCGCTGCACGACCAGGTCACGCAGCTGCAGCGCAAACTGCAGATGCTGGGTGAGTTTGTTTCATAGTAAACACATGCGCTATGCTATGCTAGCTGTAGCTAAATGCTAGCTGCCAGGATTACTGGTTTGTTTTGACTGACTTTCATCCAACACCAGCGTCTACAGTGTAGATATAAGATGTTTTATCGGTGTAAAAATTCAACGTCCACTAGAGGGAAACCGAAGCGCGTCCTGTGAGGGCTCTCGGCTCGGTCAGTCCATCCTTCAGCTGAGGCAGGAGAACAAGAGGCTGCGCGGAGAAGTGGCCAAATATTCCGCTGTAGGTTCACAGCACCTCCCCTCTGTCTCACATGTACCACAGCTCCATCACTTACAGACCTGTGTTTCTGTCAGGGCCACAAACACGTTAACACGGCTTTGCTTAGAACAGGCGTGGACAAGGATGCTTCCCTCAACATGCCAGAAAAGGTGAGAGAGTGTCAATAAAAAGGGGCGATTGATAAGTTTGTGGCCCTCCAGAGTCTTGTCCACACATCCTCTGAGCTCATTCTGCTGAGGCTGGACAGGTTCAATCCACATTACTGGATCAGGCTGTGATCTGGATCTGGATTCATGAGGTGGAGCATCAGCCTGGTGGGAGCAGCACCTAGCATCCGATGCAGCAGATCAGTGTATTCAGCCCCCTATATCAGTTAAGACCCTCTTTCAGGCAGTCCACCAGCAGCACTCCTTCGCTTCCATTCTTCTGGAAGTGTATAAATAACTACAAATAACCCGGGCCACACACTTATCAGTCATCAGATGCAGCTGACATAAGGATGATATGAAAGATGTGCGACCTCAGTGACTCCGTTGTTTTCTTTGTTTCGCTGCAGTTCTCACAGGAGGCCATCGCAACTCTAGACCAGAAGACGCTGCTCAAGATAAGATGTCTCAATGCCCAGAAACACACCACACAGACCCAGCAGAGCTACTTCAGCCAGCTGAAGATGGAAAGCCAGAGACTGAAGCCAGGGGGCAGCAGGGGCGCAGCGGACGCTCAGAAGGAGGAGGAAGCTGCCATGGTAGCTACTAAAACATATACATTCCTCTGTGTTTCTGTTGAGAAATGACAGACAGAGATAAACAGCCGTGTAAACCATGATCTCTTTTCAGCTGCTGCGGGTGGCAGAGAACAAGCTGGGGAAAACCCAGTTTAAGAATAAGGAGGCTGAGAGCATCACGGCCAACTATCTGAAACTTATCAGTCACTTTCAGGTCGGTCCTTCACGCGCACTGCACGGTTTGTAGTGAATATATGTCGAAGTAGCAGACACTGGTGAGTGAATGAAACCCAAACAGCAAGACGGCCTCTGCGTGGCTCTGTGGGGCCTCTGATATGGGGCTTTGTGATATATCTAGCGGTGCAGTGCTTCCTGTCCCAGCTGCTCCTCTGTGTACACACTCAGCACTACTGTTGTACCACAGTCCCTGATTCACACTCATTTCATCCCTTCAAGCTTTAGGCTTTTTTTTTCTTCCTGAATGATTTGGACATGATCATGGTTACCGTGGTAACACCATGCTAAAGTAAATAATGCTGCCAGCACTCCATGGGCTGCTGCTTTGTCAGAAATACACCAGAGGACACACACGTCTGGTTACAGTGCAACTGGACCAACAGCCCTGTAGGACAGTGTCTGAATAGTCCTTCTCTGCAGCCATGATGTCATTTCTGGGAAACAGGTGGTTGTCTGGGAGGGACAAATCACCAAGCTCCTGCACCTTTAACACAAACTCATCAGAACTTGATGCAGTGTGCATGTGTTTGACATGTATATGTAATGCTGTGTATCCAGTGCTCTCTCTCACACACGTCCTTCCTTCTTCGCTCTTCATGTCTGTTTCCTGTTGTCTCACTTCTTCACTCTTCATGTCTGTTTCCTGTTGTCTCACTTCTTCGCTCTTCATGTCTGTTTCCTGTTGTCTCACTTCTTCACTCTTCTTTTCTGTTTCCTGTTGTCTCACTTCTTCGCTCTTCATGTCTGTTTCCTGTTGTCTCACTTCTTCACTCTTCTTTTCTGTTTCCTGTTGTCTCACTTCTTCACTCTTCATGTCTGTTTCCTGTTGTCTCACTTCTTCACTCTTCATGTCTGTTTCCTGTTGTCTCACTTCTTCGCTCTTCATGTCTGTTTCCTGTTGTCTCACTTCTTCGCTCTTCTTTTCTGTTTCCTGTTGTCTCACTTCTTCGCTCTTCATGTCTGTTTCCTGTTGTCTCACTTCTTCGCTCTTCATGTCTGTTTCCTGTTGTCTCACTTCTTCACTCTTCTTTTCTGTTTCCTGTTGTCTCACTTCTTCACTCTTCTTTTCTGTTTCCTGTTGTCTCACTTCTTCACTCTTCTTTTCTGTTTCCTGTTGTCTCACTTCTTCGCTCTTCATGTCTGTTTCCTGTTGTTTCACTTCTTCGCTCTTCATGTCTGTTTCCTGTTGTCTCACTTCTTCACTCTTCATGTCTGTTTCCTGTTGTCTCACTTCTTCGCTCTTCTTTTCTGTTTCCTGTTGTCTCACTTCTTCACTCTTCTTTTCTGTTTCCTGTTGTCTCACTTCTTCGCTCTCTTCAGAATGAGAGCTTTACCTACTCTGGTCAGATGGACCATTTGGAAGCAGAATTCCTGAAGCTGACAGAGGAGCTTCACAAGCTTCAGGCCATGAATACCAAGGTCCAGCGCTCTAAAGATGCTGTGAAGGTGACCTACACCTCGTTCTTTACTGTCACCTCAGAGTATGAAGATCATAGCCAGTCTCACTGTTTATCCCTCCTCCATCACTCCTGCTTCCCTGCAGGCTGAGCTGCAGCAGCTGGAGGAGCTGCTCCACAAGAAGCGCAAGGAGCGAGAGCGCACAATAGCAGCTTACAGGAAGAAGGTTGTGGACGACCAGGCCCAGGCTGATAAACTCGACAGAAAGGTGTGTGTGTGTGTGTGTGTGTGTGTGTGTGTGGTGACACAATGCTGCAAAATGAAAAAAACCTGTCGCCATGGCAACCAAGAACATGGAGCCGAAGCCTGCTCTGGTTGTGTCTGAGCAGATTTGCTGATTGGAATGTTGCTGTTTTTGATGAAACTGTTGTCATAGAAACAAAACCACGGTTCTCCAGCACCTCATGAGACCACCTGGAGCTGGAAAGGTCTGCTGGAACTGACCAATCAGAGCAGGACTCTGAGCTGTTTCCATAGCTACCTGTTTTGTTTTGTATGAAGCACATTAATATGTAGAAACAAATCGCACTATGCTAACCTCACACGTAGCATAGCGTGATCGGAGGTTTTCAAGAAACCTTTGGTATTTCTTTACAGTTGCCTTGGTTACGGCCTCTATAACACATTGTGAGGTGGAGTAACATAGAGAAAGGGAGGACAGGTGACATTGTTTAAAAACTGGGATAACAGCTCGTTTTCACACAGACCCTCCAGGGAGACACTGAGAGGTTGTACACAAAAAACAAATGAACAAACAAGCTGGCCCCTCACCTGATAACACAGGAGTGGATTCAGACCTCTTCTTTTGTAAAATGAACGTAACTACAAGTCACACCCTGACTTATGATGATGAGAAGAAGAAAGAGGGTGACATATAGCTTCTTCTCCTTCTCCTTCAAGTTTTTTGAGCAGTGTATCTTCAGCATACATTGACCGATTTCAGCCATTCAACTATAAAATGTTCATCTCACAGAGGACGGGCCACCTTCACCTTGCATTTTCTTCAGAAATGCCCTTTTCTAGTCTGATCTAAACTCTCCCGCAGGATGAAGCTGAGTATTACTCATTTAGAGTGGTTGTCATCTGTTCTACCCACAGACCCAGAGGACAGTTATGCAGCCGGATGATCTGAGCAGCGAGGCCCAGCACAGCACCACTGTGATGGCGGTGGAAGAGGAGAAGGTCATTTCCACCTTCGAGGAGGTCTACAGACACATCAAGGAGATCACCGGAGTCACAGACACACAGGTGTGCATGCACTGAATCTACTGTGAGAGCCAAGGAGGGGATCTCAGGACTCATGGATGTGTTGGTGTGTTGTGTTTGCAGGAGGTTGTGGAGCGATTTACCTCTTGCAAGAAGACCCACCAGGACCTGGACCAGCTGATGGAGGAGAATCAGGAAGTCCTGCTGAATCTGAAGGGACAGAAGGAACATCTGAACCGGCAGTTTGAAGACATGAAATATTCTGGCGAGGCTAAACACTCCAGGTGAGAGCCGAGGAGGGTCGCCTGTGAGCAGCTGTACATTCATTGTCCATTGTTCTGCCTGCACTGTCTCTGTGGTTGTGTAGTGAGCAGCAGATCTTGGTGGAGTGGGAGCATCAGCTTCAGGCTCAGCAGCAGAGGTGTGATGGAGCCAAAGAGAGCCTGGAGTCACTGGTTAAGTTTTTCACTACCGTTCAAGCTGGAGTGGAGCACCTGGCTCACAAGTTACAGCACATCTCTCTGGTAAAGCCAACACGACTTTAAAGTCCAATACCCCTCCCTCATATATTAGTGACTAAGTACACTGCCCTTTGTTTATGCTCCTTGTTCTGCCGCTCCTCCTCCAGACTGATGACATAGTGCCCGAAGTGTGTCCGGACTCACATGAGTTTGTGATCGAGCTGATGACCCAGTGTGAGATGAAGCTACAGCTGCTGCACAGCGAGCTTGAGGGCCAAGATCTGGCGACCATTTCGAAAGAGTTGGAAGAGGATGAGGTGAGACGAAGCTCTGCAAGCGTCACAGAATCACATGTCTGAAGGGGAAATCAGATCAGAGCAGATTCACAGTTTGCCCTCACAAACATTCTCAGAACGTTTGGCACAGTTCCATGAAATTTCAGATTAGATTATATTAGACATGCCCAAATCGTTGGCCCGAGAGCAGGACAGCAGTTCTGAATGGGCGTCCTTGTTGACAGGAAACTCCATCCTATAAACGTATTCTACAGTGTGGACTTGAAGGGTCCGTAAGGCTTCTGTAACACCGTGACCTCTTTGAGCCAACTACAGCACACACGAATAAGCACGGCGTGGCTGAGCGTGGACGCTCTGCTGAGCTCACGTAGCTTATCTGAATGGAAATGCAGCTGAAGTGTTTGTTCTTGATTACTAACGCTCGACAGCACCTTCTCTGTTTGAGAACATGGCAGTGGAACAAGCCGGTCTGACTTTCACAGATGACTTTGAGATTTATTCACATTCACTGTTAGAAGGTCAAATCTGTGATTGACGTAACTGAGAGCCGATACCGTGAAAATCAGAGCAGCGTTATTTGGCTGGCAGACCTCTGTGATAAGGTGTTATATCCTGTCACCTTCCACTGGACCACTAGGTAAGAAATAGAACAGCAGTGTATATTCCTGTTGATCACTTTAACATGGAGCTCTATGAGAACTGGCACAGTTCAGCCTCAAGTGGCCAATCAAGGAAGTGCAGGTTTTGGCCCTTCCATGTCAGCTTCATGTCTCAGGCCTACAAGTGTTTTTACAACAAACTTATTCAATTTCAATTCATTTGACATTTTATCAGACAATCACTGCAGTGTGTTATTGATCATTTTATTGATGTAATGTCAGGGTGTGACTTCTCCTCCTATGAACAGTTCCACATCAGGATTGAGAAGAATTTGCCAGACTACAATATCCGAGTCAAACTTCCCGATGATCAAACACTGGATGCCTTCAAAGACGGTGAGTTGATCCCTGTTCTCTCACACAGGTGTTATACATGATCCAGTCTCAACCTGTCTTTGTCTCCCTGTGTCTCAGAGGAAGAGAGTGAGGAGGACGAGGCAGAAGTCATTTCCCGTGAGGCACTGAAGCGTCAGTCTCAGCTGATCATTGACTCCAAATCCAAGAAGAAGCCCTGGAAGAAGAAGGGCAAGCTCTGATCCAGCAACCGGCAGAGACCTAGATGAAGACAAAGACACAAAGAGCCTTTAATGTTCCCCAACTGTTAGGCTTCACCTCTGCTCATATGTCTTTATAGCAGCTGCTATAAGTAATTAAAATGGTCTCCATGGACAGTCCTTGTATTCATGCAATGATGCATTTGTGTGTTTGTTTTGACAACAGTAATGTTCTCTGTCAGCTGTCACTCTGTTGCACCAACACTTGTCCCTCCGCCTCTTTTCCACAGTTCACACTTCATCCTCTGCCTCTGTAGGAGGCAGCACGGCCAATCACTGCCCCCGAGCGTCTGTGGGAGCGTCACGTCCCCACGGACTCGTCCTCATCCAAACCACAGAATGCTGTGGGTTTAATCTTACACACCACGCTGTGGCCTGGAAGCCAATATGTGTGAGAAGCAGCCTCCACTCATGGCTCAATCATGCTTTGTCCTGGTGTAAAACACAGAATCCAGCACAGACACCTGGACTGTTTCTGACACGCCAGTTTTTCGCCAGTCTTTCGAACCTCTGTCAAATCCTCAGATGAACTCAGAGCATCCGGGTTTGGTTGACATTGACATTACAGCAGCAGTGACTAAGAGACAGACGACTTCTGACACAGCTGTGACGTCACAGGGCCTGCAGCTGTTGTGTTTATTCTGTTTTTTTGGGACCTACCGGTTATGACTGATGAGTCATTGGCTGTCTTGGCCTCCATAATAATAAAATGTTGTTTGTTTTTTTAGATTTCTAGATGTGTGTGTTTGCACCATCAGCTGTGAGGTGACAGCACAGATGATGGAAGATTATTTATTTCCTTTAAACCTTATTGGCTTTAAGCATCATTTCTGCCATTTTAATATTTGACAAAATATTATATTATTATTAAATATTATATTATATACAGCACAGAGTAACTCCATCAGCTGGACACAGGGTAACTCCATCAGCTGGACACAGGGTAACTCCATCAGCTGGACACAGGGTAACTCCATCAGCTGGACACAGGGTAACTCCATCAGCTCTCCAGCCTTCACTCTATTGGTAGTTTTTTTTTTTCATTTCTGATCAACCAATCAATGAGCGCAGGGGGCGGCTCTGCTCCTGCTCAGAGTTTGAATCTTCGCCAGCAGCGTGGGTCCGTGGGTCTGTTTCCTCCTCATGTCCTCATGTCCACATGTCCAGGCACCTTAATATGCCTCATCTGTCAGAATAGCTGTGGAACCATGTGAGTGTCAACGCTGAGCACGCGCACCTGTTCACTGTGACAGCAGAGAAGCTGAGAAGCGCGGAGGCGTCTGTACCATGCGCCGTGTGTGTGTGTGTCTGTGTGTGTGTGTGTGTCTGTGTCTGTGTGTGTGTGAGTGTGTGTGTGTGTGTGTGTGTGCGCGTGTCTGTGTGTGTGTGTCTGTGTGTGTGTGTGTGTGTGTGAGTGTGTGTGTGTGTGCGCGTGTGTGTGTCTGTGTGTGTGTGTCTGTGTGTGTGTGTGAGTGTGTGTGTGTGTGTGTGTCTGTGTGTGTGCGTGTCTGTGTGTCTGTGTGTGTGTGTGTGTGTTTCATTGTAATGAGCAGAGCAGTGAACTGGAATCAATCCTGAAATAATTATCTATATGACAGAGTGTACAGCCAAACAAGGAGGAGGCCAACACACACACACACACACACACATGCGCACAGGGCATCATCATCCACCCACAAACACGAAGAACAATCAATCCTCAGATAAATGCCAGAGTCTCTATCTCCTGTGTCTCTCTGAATATTCAGTGGACTCATGCAGCTCTGAACATGGACTCCAGGACTCAGCAGAGGCAGGATTACAGTTAAGTGACTGTTTGTTTTTGGGTTTGTGTGTATTTTGGGTCAATATATGTTTTTCCTGAGCATATGTTGAATATTGTTTCTTTTCTGTGAGTGTGTGTGTGAACCTTGTCCTTTTCTAATACTGAGCATTTGGAATCCCATTTTATGGGCATTAGGACGTTCATATAATTATAAATCATCCCTGACATGGAGTGATCAGGATGTGTTGGATTAGGCCAGTGAGCTGTCACACAGACAGATCATCAGCTGCAGTTAAATCATGTCAGTGGTCCTTATTAAAATCTTTATCTTTTACTGTCATGGTAATACGGTCCCATGGTGCATGTGTTCATGTGCATATAGAGAGATGAGACACACACACCTGCATTCAGCTTAAAACAGCAAGTTCTCCAGGTTTGAACTGTGCTTCAGGATTACAGTTTGTAGCTCTATAGATCAGGATTACAGTGTTTGTAGCTCTATAGATCAGTCCTGTGCTTCAGGATTACAGTGTTTGTAGCTCTATAGATCAGTCCTGTGCTTCAGGATTACAGTGTTTGTAGCTCTATAGATCAGTCCTGTGCTTCAGGATTACAGTGTTTGTAGCTCTATAGATCAGTTCTGTGCTTCAGGATTACAGTGTTTGTAGCTCTATAGATCAGTTCTGTGCTTCGGGATTACAGTGTTTGTAGCTCTATAGATCAGTCCTGTGCTTCAGGATTACAGTGTTTGTAGCTCTATAGATCAGTTCTGTGCTTCAGGATTACAGTGTTTGTAGCTCTATAGATCAGTCCTGTCTCCCGACAGCTATGATCATGTTAAGGAAACATTCCTCAGTTAGTTTGGGTTAAAGGGCTTCTCTCAGGAAACACAGGGCTTTTATTGTGAGGTGAGCGGGTGAGTGGTTCATTGGATTAAGCAGCTGCTGCTAATGAATTGAGTTATACTGAAACCTATTTCTAACCCAGCATGATCCATCCAGTGGTGGGTTTTGTGCTCAGCCATGCCGTTTCTAGGACTGCATGTTAAAGGTGTGGAGGTGTTTCTGGTGCTGCAGGTGACCTGAACGTGTGCTGATTGTTTCCACGCTTCCACAGATGAGGCAGCAGGTGTGGGAGAGATCTGACGAGGTGTGTTGTCTGTGTGTGGGCCCGGCAGCGTGACCGACACCGAGTCGCAGAGAGGAGGAGGAGATGAGGACCGTTCTTCCTGTGAGCAGAGGCGGCGGTGATGGAGGGGAACCCCGCAGCCTCCGCAGCCGTGTGGGATGCAGGATGAAAAAGCTGCTCAGGCCAAGTCCCTGCGTGGGAATCCACACCGACACGCAGCCCGGCGTCTGGCTCAGGAGCTTCCAGTTTTTGGACACTGATGGAGAGTGTGAGGTGAGTGGAGCGCTGATGCTGCTTCTGATGTGCAGCAACAAGCGTGTTGTGTTTTATAGCTTCAGGAAAGATGTTTGTAAGCCAGAAGGCAAATCAAATCACACGCTTCAACAACGAGGCGGCTCACAGTGCTTCACATCAATGCAGAGGAAACAGACATTAGCCTCTCAGCCTTTAAGGCTAGGCCTCAAATGGCCAGGAATACAGCATCTGGTGCCATCAGTCCATTATTGAACAACAGCCCTGAGACATTAGCAATGTAGTTCTGCATGGCGTAAGTACATTTTGTCATATTGGAGCCTGTTTTTTTTTTTTTTAAAGGCTCAGATTATGTCTCCATGTAACAGACGTCCCATTATAAAGCAGGCTGTGAGGGCTTTGAAGGAAGACAGCAGTGCTGGTGTGATGAGAGGAGAAACGCTTGGAGTACCCACAGTACAGCTCACTGTTATGTAAAGGACTGGCAGAGGAGCAGCACACTGCGAAGCCTTCACAGACTGTTTGAGTGGAAGTTGTACAGTAAAGTCATGAATCATGCTTCCCTCCTTGTTGACCATGAAAATATGGATGAAACTAGTTTAACTTTGCTGACGGAACCCACACAAAATACCCCTGAGAGGGCCCCAGAGACCATGTTGACCCCAATAGCAGCTGAAACCCAGGGCCGGCCCAAGGCATGTGCGAAATGTGCGGTAGCTTAGGGCCCCAAGAGCACCAACAGTCCATGATAAAAGATCTGTTTTATATTTTAAAAAGGACGTTGATTAACACCAGTGAGATGGTGTGGTAGTGATAGTGGGTATGTTACACACAGTGCAGCCTGTAGGATGATGAAGCATCTGATGCTGAGGTGGGGGTATGAAAGTTTGCTTAGGGCCCAGTAAAGTTTCTTTAGCAGCTTGCAGCCAGCCTGCGTCACAGCACAGCAGGGAATCACTGCAGCAGGAGCACACGGATCAGGAGGACGGAGGAGAGACTAAAGACAAACACAACTTTATGGACTTCCCTGTGAGAGACGTTGCAGAGCAGCTGACCAGACTGGATGCTGTAAGTGTCATGTGCTGTAAATGAGTCGATGATTTGTTGGAGCGGCGTCCTGTGACCGGCTCTCCCCGTCTCTCAGGAGCTGTTTTTCAGAGTGGTGCCGTTCCACTGCCTGGGCTGCATCTGGTCCCAGCGCGACAAGAAAGAAAACCGCAACCTGGCGCCAACTGTCCGCGCCACCATCTGCCAGTTCAACGCCGTCACCAACCGCGTCATCACCTCGCTCCTCTGCCCGTCCTCGCCCAGCCCTTCCACTTCCTCTCCCCTGTCCTCACCCTGCTCGTCCTCCACCTTCCTGTACCCCTCCACTGCCCCGAGCTCGCCTCGCTGCCCACACACCGGCCCGGCCCACAGAGCGCGCATCATCGAGAGGTGGATCGCCATCGCACAGGTCAGGATCAAAGCCATGTAACAGAATGTTTCAAAAACCAGGTGCATGCCTCTCAAACATAAAACTCTGTTTTTGCAGGAGTGCAGAGAGCTGAAGAACTTCTCCTCTTTGAAGGCCATCCTCTCCGCCCTGCAGGCCAACGCTGTGTATCGCCTCAAGAAGACCTGGTCTGCTGTCAGCAGGTTCAAAACACGTTTAAATATCTGTTCTGAGCCTTCTGAGCCCTGGAAACAACGGCTCATACACTCTGTTTGTTTTCAGGGAGAGCATGGCTACATTTGAACTCCTCTGTGAGACCTTTCCTGATGAAAACTGTGTGCTGACCAGCAGAGAGATCCTGGTGGAGGTAAGCAGTCCGCTGAACCCATGAGGGACAGATTTAAACCAGCGCTTCACTTCATTTACTCTCTGACTCCCCTTTCTGATGTGTGATTGATAAGCTTGAGTTTTAGACAATCTGGAGCATTTATTCTGCAACATAGTGCGCTCACAAAGAGACGTCTGACAGGTTTTAGGCTTCGAAACGACTGTGAAATCACTTCAAGTTGAAGTGTCACTGAATCCACTGTGAAACACAGAGTTCCCCTTTAACTGGCTTTACTGTGTAAAACCAGCATCAAACACTTGATTAATCACAAATCGTCTTCATATCTCCTGCCACCCTGTTCTTCTTTTGTCCTGAGAGCTTTTCACAGTGATAAAAAACTAAAAACATGTGATACTGTTATTATCAGCAGCTCAGCTATCACAAAGAAAAGCTCATTGTTTGTCACTAGCAGCCATAAAACTGCAAATATTAGAGGCAGGTCAGATGGCAGGACCAATCAGTGGTTATTAATATACTGAACACACACACACACGCTGCCTCACATCCTTCGTTTGATTCTTGTTGTTCTTCGCTTCCTGCAGGATGAGAGTCAGTCGGACAGCAGCGCCACCGCCGACTCTAAGTCACCCCGTCTCTGTTCCGAGTCCAGACAGACGGTAAGAAGACACTCATCGGTTTGTTTTGGAAATCTCCACATTTCACAGTTCCTTAGTTTCAGGTTTAAATAGAGTGAATCTGTGAGCCGGTAAATTTGAGCCCATCATCAGTCCGACTTCCTAAAGTCACACGGTTTAATCTGATACAACCTCCAAGTTCCCTGTTGTTCAAGTCTAAATGTATAATGGAAGTGTTTGCAGGTCACGTGACAAAGCCCTTTAATAAAGGGAAGGATATAAAACCTTTCCCACAGTTCATCAGTTTACTCAGTCAGGGTGGAGCTGTCAAGTTTTATACCCCCCATACCCAATGTTTACGTAGTGATGCTGTTGCTGTGTTTATTGACCTATATTGAAAGTCACGTGACCTCCGATTTTATTATTTTAGTGATAAAATATCTTCAGGAAATTAGCCATAATTACATGTTATTATATTATTCTGCACCCACAGCATATATGGCTCCTACATGTATGTTGGTTTTTGTCCTCAGAGTGTGAGCAGTGGCGTTGTGCCGTACCTGGGCACATACCTGACCGTCCTCACCATGCTGGATACAGCTTTGACCGACACCGTGGAGGCGAGTGCTTCATCTCTTCTACTTCTTTCTGCTTCAGTGGATCAATGACCTCATTCTGACAGCAGCTTGTCTTTGTATCTTTCCACAGGGTGGACTGATCAACTTTGAGAAACGCAGGCGGGTGGGTGTCTCCACCTAGTGGTGTCCTATCTGAATGACACAATGTTTTCAAATAAGTAATTTTCAAAATAAAATACACTTTGTGTCTGTTCCCTGATAGGAGTTTGAGATTCTCTCTCAGATTCGGCAGCTTCAGGCTTCCTGCTCTCACTACAAGCTGCCTGTCAGCCCTCACATCACCGCCTGGCTGCAGGCACACACACTGCTAACAGACCAAGAGAGGTGACACACACACACACACACACACACACACACTGCTAACAGACCAAGAGAGGTGACACACACACACACACACACACTGCTAACAGACCAAGAGAGGTGACACACACACACACACACACACACACACACACACACACACTGCTAACAGACCAAGAGAGGTGACACACACACACACACACACACACACACACACTGCTAACAGACCAAGAGAGGTGACACACACACACACACACACACTGCTAACAGACCAAGAGAGGTGACACACACACACACACACACACACACTGCTAACAGACCAAGAGAGGTGACACACACACACACACACACACACACACACACACACACACACACACACACTGCTAACAGACCAAGAGAGGTGACACACACACACACACACACACACACACACACACACACACACACACACACACACACACACACACACACTGCTAACAGACTGTGGAACAGGGCTGTGGAAAAGTCCATGTCGCACAGATACAGTGATACTTCACTGTCTTTGATGATCCATTCTGCAGAGACCTTTTCAATGTTAATGGCGATGATGTCATTTCCTCTTGTCTACAGGAAGTCAAATGTGGTGGTTGAAGCTCGACAGGTTGCCATGAGGATCTTTGAGGACTACACTCAGTCTTGGCACTGGATACTACTGTGAGTTTCCTTCAGGGTTACTGGGGGCTCTTCCTATGAGGGGGCTGTGTGCCTGGTGTCTGTCCTCCCTGATCCTTCTGTTCTCTGTGTTTAGTCGGGTAATCACTCTACTTTCCATTACTTTTCTTTAGCTTTGTTTCCACTCCCTAAAACATACTGCTGTGTCCATGCGTGTTGTGGTCACCATCCACTGTCCTTTTGGGCTTGAAACACCTTTATAGTTCACAGCCGTACAACAGCTGCAGCTCAGACGTGGGTAGTGAATGAAGATGAAAATCTTACATTTACAAAATAAAGATTTGGGCCGGATCATATATGTTTTGGACATAGCGGTGCGGGCCAGATAGAACGTGTCGGTGGGCTGGATTTGGCCCAGGGGCCTTGAGTTTGACACATGTGCTGTCCAACACATTGACCTTTCCCCTATTTAACTGTGAGACAGTTCTTAAGATTCAGTTGGCAGAGGAACAGGACTACATGCATGGCTCACAGCCTGAGCAGCTTCTGTTAGGACCTCTTTAACATGTCTCTGTGTCTGTGCTCTCAGAGGTCTGGTGATAGCCATGGTCGTCAGCTTGCTGTTCATCGTCCTGCTGCGGTACCTGGCTGGCGTCATGGTATGGGTCATGATTATGCTGGTGATTCTGGTCATTGGATACGGTGAGTCTTCAGCCTCTGACCAGAAGTTTACCATCATTAAGCTTTAAGTATTTACATTTGCATGAATGTTTTTAGGTATTTTCCACTGTTACATGGAGTTTGCCAGCCTGAAGGGGGAGCCCGGTGCTAATGTCACCATCCGCGACCTGGGCCTGCAGACGGACTTCTCCGTCTACCTGCAGATCAGACAGACCTGGCTGGCCTTCAGTAAGCACAAACACACTTTGATTCTGTCTCCATATGAAGTGCTCATGCAGCCTGCTAACGTGCTGCATTCACTGTCTCGCAGTGATCATCCTGGCTGTTGTGGAGGCCATCATCATTCTGCTGCTCATCTTCCTCAGGAAGAGAATCCTGATCGCCATCGCCCTCATCAAAGAGGCCAGCAGGTCGGTGCTGGCTGTTGATTTCAGGCTGGGTCTGTCTGTTCTGTTCTCCACCTGAAATGTCACCCGATGCGCTCACATATTTTAAAGCTGCTGGATCAATAACCTCTTATTAACAATTGATCTCCCAGTGTCAGTCCACCTGTTACCACCTCCCACTTTCACTGCATCCCCGTTCACACAGAGATCGCACAGTAAAGCTGCCACACTTTTTCCCACCTCAGCGCAAATAACATTCCAGCTTGACACAGACGTGTCACCAGGCTGCTTTGCTGCTGTTTATACCTCCACTGTCGGCCCAGGGATGTAACCCTATAGATTATTCCCTCATTTAACAAGTGGTTTGTGTTTGAAGACAGAATTTATGGGGATGCAGTCAGTACAAATTAAGTTCCCTACGGGGATTACTAAAGTATTAATTATTATTTTTCTGTTGAATTAGTCTGTTGTCTGTGGATTCATGTTGGAGTTCTAGGGGACAGCACTGGAGGCAGAATAAACTCCCAGTGGGTACATTTTGATAGACACAGAGACACAAAGCAGACTGCTATCAACAAAAGACACCCACAGTTATTATGTGCATTCTGTTTCTTTATAAGGCAAACAGCAAGTCATCACATAAGGTGATTCTAGCCTGTGTCTTTGTTGAAAAGACCATCCATAGCTGAAAGTGGCAAAGCTGGAGGCTGCAGGTGCTCCACACTGGAACTGGGTCCATGTGTAGCATGAAATGAGAAACCAGCAGAGCTTTCCCCGGTCTCTGTAGTCTTTCAGCACATTGTTTTGGTCAACTTTCATTAGCACAGCTACGTGTGTAGCAGCTCAATAGAGAAATCAATAAATTACGTCCGATGAATGATGTCGTTCATCGGGTGATGCTGCAGGACGTGTAAACAGACAATTCCTCAACAGCTAGCTGCTGTTTGCTGGTTCCACATCAGGTTCTGATCATTAGAATGTGTGAGATCGTTTTAGTGGAACCTTGTTAACACCATGTTTTGCTGTGTTTTAGAGCTGTTGGCTATGTTATGTCGTCACTGTTCTACCCACTGCTGACCTTCACTCTGCTGGCTGTCGTCATCGCCTACTGGGCCATTACTGCGGTGTATCCTTCTATACATATTATCAAAACACATGCGTGTCACTATAATTTCATCCCTGTACCAGGTAGACCTCGTTCAAAGCGTCACTCCTCCTGTTATCTCCTTGACAGCTGTCATCAGTTTCTTGTCCACGTCCAACGAGCAGGTTTACAAAGTGTTCAACACATCTGCATGTCCGTTCTCACGAGACACTTGCAACCCGAAGGTACGCCACTAAATGTCATGTACTCAAAATGCAGAAAGATCAGCGTAGTATTACTCCCAGTAACCTCACATCGTGCGTCTCTCTCTGTCTCTGCAGACATTCAACACTTCAAATGCTTCAACTCAGTGCCCGGATGCCGAGTGCCTGTTTGCCTTCTACGGCGGCGAGACAGTTTACCACAAATACCTCATCCTGTTGCAATTCTACAATGTCTTCCTGTTTTTCTGGTGTGCCAACTTTGTCACAGCGCTGGGCCAGGTCACTCTGTCAGGAGCCTTTGCCTCATATTACTGGGCCTTTAAGAAGCCCGATGACATCCCTGCCTTCCCCATCTTTGCCTCTCTGGGACGAGCCCTCAGGTCAGAAAATAGATTTTTCTAGGTTGCACCGGCTGCACTTGACAGAACAGTGAGGACAGAAGGTTATTCTCTCTATGTGAGGCATATGTTGTGGTCAGCAGGTGCCTGATGCCCACTGTTGCTCTGTTCCTCCTCCTGTATAGATACCACACCGGTTCTTTGGCGTTCGGCTCTCTCATCCTGTCTCTGGTCCAGGTTATCAGGGTGTTACTGGAGTATCTGGATCACAAATTAAAAGGTCAGATGACTGAACGTCATGGTTGAAAAAGTTCAGCTTGAACTCAGATTATTTAAGCTAATCTCTGTCTCCCTCAGGCGCTCAGAACAAGTTCGCTCAATTTCTGCTCAAATGCTTCAAGTGCTGCTTCTGGTGTTTGGAGAAATGCATCAAGTTCCTGAACAGAAACGCTTATATCATGGTGAGTTCTTAGACACACGGATAGCTGAGCGATATCCTGTCAGCTTTTAAAATGTTTCCATTGTCTGTATTTTCCTGCAGATTGCAATCTATGGAAAAAGTTTCTGTACCTCCGCTCGGGACGCCTTCTTCCTGCTCATGAGGAACATTGTCAGGTGGGGACTGTATATTATTATATGCAGTAGTACGCAGTGGACTAGCTGTCAAGCTATTCTTAGCCCAGTGTGATTGAATATATGCTCATATTCTGTTCCTGTTCCAACTCAGGGTGGCTGTTTTGGACAAAGTGACGGACTTCCTGCTGTTCCTTGGGAAGCTCCTGATAGTTGGCATTGTGGGTAAGTGAAGGTTTTATTTATGGATCCAAACACTTTTTTCTTTCTAGTTTTTAAACCCACAGATATTCATATTGTTTTCTGTCTAGGGATTTTCTCTTTCTTCTTCTTCTCCGGAAGAATCAAAGCAGTAGAAGAGGCTGCACCCTCTCTCAACTACTACTGGGTGCCCATTCTGGTAAGATCACCTTTATTTCTATTGTTCATTGAACCTGCAGGAGACTGACATATGTGACGTTGTCCACATAGACGGTGGTAGTGGGATCTTACCTCATCGCCCACGGCTTCTTCAGCGTGTACGCCATGTGTGTGGACACCCTGTTCCTCTGCTTCTGTGAGTAGTTTTTCTCTTCCTCTCTTTGCGAGCACTCATGTCTGAAGCTGAGCTGCTGGTTCTTCTTCTTGCGGTGTGTCTGACTCTTCTTCTCTTTGTCTCCCACTAATTCCCCTTTATTTTCACACATTCCCTTTCCTTGTTACGTTTTCATTTTCCCCCTTAATTTTCCATTAACCTGATCAAAAACACGACATACCCACACACATTAAAAAAAAGGCGAAGACTTGGAAAGGAATGACGGCTCCTCTGAAAGGCCTTACTTCATGTCCCCCGAGCTACACGAGATCCTCTCCAAAGCCCAGAGGCTGGAGGAAGATGGCGTTGAGCAGGCAGACGCTGCAAAGTCAGCAGACGAAGTAAAACTGGAGGAGGAAGCGCCTCTTCAGCAGCAGGATGGAGAGATCCAACTGAAACAGCAGGCGCTGCTCACGCAGGATAACGAGGAGCAGCAGCCTCTGCAGGCGGACGAGCCCACAGAGGAGAAGACGGAGGACGGAAAGGTCAGTCAGGTGGAGGAGATAGAAAAGAAAGAAGAACCAGAGGGGAAAGACGAACCGGCAGCAGAAAAGCAGGAAACTGAGGAAAAGCCGGAGGAGACACCAGCTGCAGCTGAGGAGGCTGAGGGAGAGGAGACTGGTGAGAAGAAGGAAGACCAGCAGGAGTCCCAGGAAGAAGCTCCTCCGTCCAAACCAGAGGAGTAGATGCAAAACAAAGAAGGCTCAGTAAACCTCATGAAGTAATGCGGACCTGCAGCTTCGTGACATGGACCTGTTCAATATGTAACAAGCTAAAAATCTGAGATGGCCTTGCTGCTGTATGTGAGTGGAGTGGCGTCCAGCTGGAGGTGAAGCCGAAGCAGGTTGAAAGCCCAGTGCATCTCTGTAGCCTGGTTTAAAAAAGGCTCTGTTGTGTTGGTTTTAGAACCGTGTTGGGTTTGATATTGTGAAGATCTGTAGAACCTTGTGAGTGCTGAACCTGTGCCTGATTACTGTCACCGATGTTTTGTTGTCTTAATCCTGGTATTGAATGCACTACAGAACCACGACAGAACCGTGTTTACATGCAGGACAAACACAGTCCATGGTGAATCTCCTTCACTGTTTACATCCTACCAGCTGACGCCAAAACCTTACAACACATTTGATATCCTGGGTGATGTTGGGATCTGGTGTACATACCGCAGTGTGTGTTTATTGTGTATTTCTTGGCTTCAGTCGAGTAGACAGACCCTCATCCAGATGGGATCCTGTATATTGTATTGCCACCTTCTTGCCTTGGTATTTGGGACTGGTAAGCATAAGTGCTGTGATTGTGTCGCCATGACGCCGCCGGACCTCTGCGGACCTCCCACTTGTTTACCGCCTCCGTCTGCCTTGCTCTCCCCTGTCTCTCTCTCTCTCTCTCTCTAAGTGCTGCATGTATTAACATGGCCTTCTGAATGCTCGCAACTAACTAACACACACTTTGTGGATGCTTCTGTATCTTTTTCCTTGTCTGTCACCTTGTGAAAGTTGATTTTCCACTGTTGACATTCCGTAGTTACTGGATGTAAATCTTGATTAAAGGTGATTGTATTTAAGTATAGTAGCTCTGTTATGGGTGAACATGTGACTCCTAGGAGGTTTTGGAGCCAGTTTTTAGGTCAAAACCACTTTCTGAAGAGTGCTCCTCACTCAGCCTGTGTAAACACTTGTATGTTGTCCTCTTATTCTTGAATGGTAACCGTTGAGTTTTAGAGTTGCCTCATGGGAATCGTAGTATCCCAGGTTGACTTGCGATGAACAATATTGGATTTTTTGTGAATGCAGGTACTGATATATGCACATGCCTGTTCCCTGTAGTGGAATCAGTATATTGATAGAGTACTGATGCTCAGTCATCAGTGCAGATAGGAACTATTAAACAATTCCTGCTTGACCGTCATCTTTGATGTGTGTGCACTGGTTTACTCACCAGTCATTTTGGGGCTTTTACCTTATAAAGCCATCAAACCCAGGATGGCTCCTCCCCCGTTTGCTGGATTTAGAGCATTGGCTCCCAAAGTTTGTGGTGTCTCTCTTTCCCCCTTTAAAAGACAGATGTGTAGCTCTCTGGCCCCTAATGATCACATTGTGTGGATTATGATGTGGAAATGAATTGTTATCATTTCAAACGTAAGATAAACCTAATGAGGTGCAAGAAGGAAACATTTGAGAAGAGTCAGAGGAAATAAACAGTTCTTTGTAATGCAAAATGTGGACCCCCTTTTTATTGAGCTGATCTCAGGTCAATCGTCCGTCTGTTCGTCTGTCCCATTCACAGATTATGACAAAAACATCAGATTAAATGGACAAGACATTTATATAAGAAATAAAAAGGCTGCCTTACATTTACACTCTCCTTGGCATCCCAGATACACACAAACCATCACACATGTATCTTTTCTTCTTTCTTTTCTACCTTTCCTAAGATTTATGTTTGAACTGTGTTGGAGACCTTGACAGGGACCATACTGCCACCTGCCTGTGCAGCACTGCTGGGGATTTCAAAATTCAAATATAAAAATATAGAGCAGGATTCAACATTTTTACCAGTTTACAGGATGATCAGTCCAGAGTCACATACAGCACATGGAGGCTGTATGAGCTGAACCAGATGTTCAGACAGCTCCTGCTGTTTCTCACTTCTCTCTCTGTTTGTGTGACAGTGGAGGATCTGGAGCGCAACGATGGATCGACAGAGAGGCCATATTTCATGTCACAGAAGCTGCTCTGCGTCCTTAAAAAGTCCAACGAACAGCCCAAATCCGTGGACTGAGGCAGCAGGCAGTGTGTGTGATGCTTTTGACGAAGTGCCTTTTTTTGTATATACAGTCATTTGTGTCAGATGAAAGTCGCTTTATGTTACAACTCATGAAAGGTAGGGCAGGAGATTTTAAAACTCGGTGAGAGCCAGATTTCAGTTCTGAACCAATCGGTTGCTATGGGACTGTAAAGAGAAGTTAGAGTAATTCAACACAAAGTGCATCAGAAGGAAACCTCCTGCCCGACCTTTAATACATTTGAAATACAGAAGGTGTTTCCAATGTGAACGGTAAATGTAGATAAGTTCAGTTTGCCTTTCTCACTGCCTTTAATCTGATGTTATATCTTGGATTGTTGTAGTGAGTCACTGTCACCCTCTTCATTGGTTTTAGTTTGGTTTGGTGTTTTATCCCTCCTCAGGTGTTCGGTGTGGGATGGGCTGGGCGGAGCACTGGGCTGATCACCACCTGCTTCCACCTCCTCCATCATCTCCACCTATTTAAGATCCCCACTCACCTCGTCTCTCCGCCGGTTCTCCCGCTCACATCATGGTAACTACAGACCTCACACTCACCTCGTCAAGAATCCTCTGCCTTTTACTGATCCTCGTTCCCTGTTTGTAGACGCCGCTCAGCCTGGTCCTGTCCAGCCTGGTCCCGCTCAGCCTGGTCCTGTCCAGCCTGGTCCCGCTCAGCCTGGTCCTGTCCAGCCTGGTCCTGTCCAGCCTGGTCCCGCTCAGCCTGGTCCCGCTCAGCCTGGTCCCGCTCAGCCTGGTCCCGCTCAGCCTGGTCCCGCCCAGCCTTGGCTCTCAGCCGAACACCTGTCTTGGATCTCGCCCTTGTGGTCGCCTTTTGTTCTCCAGCCCCTTTTTTTGGCTCTTGTGGTCGTTTTGAGTTCACAGCCCTTCTTGGCTTTATCGCCCTTGTGGTAGTTTTTTGTTGTTTAGTTTCTTCATTTATTTGTCTCACTCTTTTTTCAAATAAAGTGATGAACTTTGAGTCTGCGACCTCCTGATTACACACAACAGTTGTAGCCTTAGTGCAGTCTGTATGGAGGCTTATTGCAGAGTGATTGCTCCCCCACCACTGAACTGTATGCCAAAGCTGAGCACAAGGAGGCACACTCATGGACGGTGTTGGTCTATAAGACCCTCCACTGTGCCTGGTACCACCTGCAGGTCCCTCATGTGCGGACTGAACTGGGAAAACAGGCCTTTAGCTCCAGACTGAGTTCAACATTTCTGAGCTTTTATCATTTAAAGCGTTTCATTCTTTATTAGCCACTAGGCAAAAAGCGTCCACCCATCAGTGCCTGTGTTGATGTCTGTGTTGCTGCACTTATTTTACTACTTTCATAATTAAATGATTCTTTTCATTGTTCTTTAATGTTCTCGACGTGTGCTGCTGACCACTTGGCCAGGTCCCCCATGTAAATGAGATCTGGATCTCAATGGGTTTTTTTACACTCAACAAAAATATAAACGCAACACTTTTGTTTTTGCTCCCATGTTTCATGAGATGGACTTGAAGATCTAAACTTCATTCCAGATACACAATATTACCATTCCTCTCAAACATTGTTCACAAATCTGTCTAAATGTGTGATAGTGAGCACTTCTGCTTTGCTGAGATAATCCATCCCACCTCACAGGTGTGCCACATCAAGATGCTGATCTGACATCATGATTAGTGCACAGGTGTACCTCAAACTGCCCACAATAAAAGGCCACCCTGAAATGTGCAGTTTTGTCTCACAGCAAAATGCCACAGATGCCACAAGCATTGAGGGAGCGTGCAATTGGCATGCTGACAGCAGGAATGTCAACCAGATCTGTTGCTCGTGCATTGAATGTTCATTTCTCCACCATAAGCCGTCTCCAAAGGCGTTTCAGAGAATATGGCAGTACATCCAACCGGCCTCACAACCGCAGACCATGAGTAACCACACCAGCCCAGGACCTCCACATCCAGCAGGTTCACCTCCGAGATCGTCTGAGACCAGCCACTCAGACAGCTGCTGAAACAATTGGTTTGCATAACCAAACAATTTCTGCACAAACTGTCAGAAACCGTCTCAGGGAAGCTCAACTGCATGCTCGTCGTCCTCATCGGGGTCTTAACCTGACTCCAGATCGTCGCCGTAACAGACTTGAGTGGGCAAATGCTCACATTCGATGGCGTCTAGCACGTTGGAGAGGTGTTCTCTTCACGGATGAATCTCGGTTTACATTGTTCAGGGCAGATGGCAGACAGCGTGTGTGGCGTCGTGTGGGTGAGCGCTTTGCTGATGTCAATGTTGTGGATCGAGTGGCCCATGGTGGTGGTGGGGTCATGGTATGGGCAGGCATCTGTTATGGACGAAGAACACAGGTGCATTTTATTGATGGCATTTTGAATGCACAGAGATACCGTGATGAGATCCTGAGGCCCATTGTTGTGCCATACATCCATGAACATCACCTCATGTTTCAGCAAGATAATGCACGGCCCCATGTTGCAAGGATCTGTACACAATTCTTGGAAGCTGAAAATGTCCCAGTTCTTGCATGGCCAGCATACTCACCGGACATGTCACCCATTGAACATGTTTGGGATGTGCTTGACCGGCGTATACGACAGCGTGCACCAGTTCCCACTAATATCCAGCAACTTCGCACAGCCATTGAAGAGGAGTGGACCAACATTCCACAGGCCACAATAGACAATCTGATAAACTCTATGCGAAGAAGATGTGTTGCACTGCATGAGGCAAATGGTGGTCACACCAAATACTGACTGGTTCTGAGTCCCCAGACCGCCAATAAAGCAGAAACAAATTGCACATTTAAGGGTGGCCTTTTATTGTGGGCAGTTTGAGGTACACCTGTGCACTAATCATGATGTCAGATCAGCATCTTGATGTGGCACACCTGTGAGGTGGGATGGATTATCTCAGCAAAGCAGAAGTGCTCACTATCACACATTTAGACACATTTGTGAACAATGTTTGAGAGGAATGGTAATATTGTGTATCTGGAATGAAGTTTAGATCTTCAAGTCCATCTCATGAAACATGGGAGCAAAAACAAAAGTGTTGCGTTTATATTTTTGTTGAGTGTACCTGGTTAAATAAAGGTTAAATAAAAAAAGCAATTTATGTAGAAAACTAGAATTAGAAAATGTTATTATCATCAATGTTATTATCAGTTATTATCTTGTTATAATTAATCTAATTTAGCTATTTCTTAAAGTAATGTTTACGCAACAGCGCCGCTCTGCGTTTGTGTACCTGTTGCTAGGCAACGCCGGATGTTACCACAGTTGCCACAGCCGTCGCAGAAGAGCTCAAGCTAAAACAGACCGGGCTTATTTACTCTGCTGCTTTGTAAAAACCATAATTCAAGAATGCCCTTCAGCGCCGAGACGGTCCATCCTCCGCTGCACGACCAGGTCACGCAGCTGCAGCGCAAACTGCAGATGCTGGGTGAGTTTGTTTCATAGTAAACACATGCGCTATGCTATGCTAGCTGTAGCTAAATGCTAGCTGCCAGCATTACTGGTTTGTTTTGACTGACTTTCATCCAACACCAGCGTCTACAGTGTAGATATAAGATGTTTTATCGGTGTAAAAATCAAACGTGTCCACTAGAGGGAAACCGAAGCGCGTCCTGTGAGGGCTCTCGGCTCGGTCAGTCCATCCTTCAGCTGAGGCAGGAGAACAAGAGGCTGCGCGGAGAAGTGGCCAAATATTCCGCTGTAGGTTCACAGCACCTCCCCTCTGTCTCACATGTACCACAGCTCCATCACTTACAGACCTGTGTTTCTGTCAGGGCCACAAACACGTTAACACGGCTTTGCTTAGAACAGGCGTGGACAAGGATGCTTCCCTCAACATGCCAGAAAAGGTGAGAGAGTGTCAATAAAAAGGGGCGATTGATAAGTTTGTGGCCCTCCAGAGTCTTGTCCACACATCCTCTGAGCTCATTCTGCTGAGGCTGGACAGGTTCAATCCACATTACTGGATCAGGCTGTGATCTGGATCTGGATTCATGAGGTGGAGCATCAGCCTGGTGGGAGCAGCACCTAGCATCCGATGCAGCAGATCAGTGTATTCAGCCCCCTATATCAGTTAAGACCCTCTTTCAGGCAGTCCACCAGCAGCACTCCTTCGCTTCCATTCTTCCTGGAAGTGTATAAATAACTACAAATAACCCGGGCCACACACTTATCAGTCATCAGATGCAGCTGACATAAGGATGATATGAAAGATGTGCGACCTCAGTGACTCCGTTGTTTTCTTTGTTTCGCTGCAGTTCTCACAGGAGGCCATCGCAACTCTAGACCAGAAGACGCTGCTCAAGATAAGACGTCTCAATGCCCAGAAACACACCACACAGACCCAGCAGAGCTACTTCAGCCAGCTGAAGATGGAAAGCCAGAGACTGAAGCCAGGGGGCAGCAGGGGCGCAGCGGACGCTCAGAAGGAGGAGGAAGCTGCCATGGTAGCTACTAAAACATATACATTCCTCTGTGTTTCTGTTGAGAAATGACAGACAGAGATAAACAGCCGTGTAAACCATGATCTCTTTTCAGCTGCTGCGGGTGGCAGAGAACAAGCTGGGGAAAACCCAGTTTAAGAATAAGGAGGCTGAGAGCATCACGGCCAACTATCTGAAACTTATCAGTCACTTTCAGGTCGGTCCTTCACGCGCACTGCACGGTTTGTAGTGAATATATGTCGAAGTAGCAGACACTGGTGAGTGAATGAAACCCAAACAGCAAGCCTCTGCGTGGCTCTGTGGGGCCTCTGATATGGGGCTTTGTGATATATCTAGCGGTGCAGTGCTTCCTGTCCCAGCTGCTCCTCTGTGTACACACTCAGCACTACTGTTGTACCACAGTCCCTGATTCACACTCATTTCATCCCTTCAAGCTTTAGGCTTTTTTTTTCTTCCTGAATGATTTGGACATGATCATGGTTACCGTGGTAACACCATGCTAAAGTAAATAATGCTGCCAGCACTCCATGGGCTGCTGCTTTGTCAGAAATACACCAGAGGACACACACGTCTGGTTACAGTGCAACTGGACCAACAGCCCTGTAGGACAGTGTCTGAATAGTCCTTCTCTGCAGCCATGATGTCATTTCTGGGAAACAGGTGGTTGTCTGGGAGGGACAAATCACCAAGCTCCTGCACCTTTAACACAAACTCATCAGAACTTGATGCAGTGTGCATGTGTTTGACATGTATATGTAATGCTGTGTATCCAGTGCTCTCTCTCACACACGTCCTTCCTTCTTCGCTCTTCATGTCTGTTTCCTGTTGTCTCACTTCTTCACTCTTCTTTTCTGTTTCCTGTTGTCTCACTTCTTCGCTCTTCATGTCTGTTTCCTGTTGTCTCACTTCTTCGCTCTTCATGTCTGTTTCCTGTTGTCTCACTTCTTCACTCTTCATGTCTGTTTCCTGTTGTCTCACTTCTTCACTCTTCTTTTCTGTTTCCTGTTGTCTCACTTCTTCGCTCTTCATGTCTGTTTCCTGTTGTCTCACTTCTTCACTCTTCATGTCTGTTTCCTGTTGTCTCACTTCTTCACTCTTCTTTTCTGTTTCCTGTTGTCTCACTTCTTCACTCTTCTTTTCTGTTTCCTGTTGTCTCACTTCTTCGCTCTCTTCAGAATGAGAGCTTTACCTACTCTGGTCAGATGGACCATTTGGAAGCAGAATTCCTGAAGCTGACAGAGGAGCTTCACAAGCTTCAGGCCATGAATACCAAGGTCCAGCGCTCTAAAGATGCTGTGAAGGTGACCTACACCTCGTTCTTTACTGTCACCTCAGAGTATGAAGATCATAGCCAGTCTCACTGTTTATCCCTCCTCCATCACTCCTGCTTCCCTGCAGGCTGAGCTGCAGCAGCTGGAGGAGCTGCTCCACAAGAAGCGCAAGGAGCGAGAGCGCACAATAGCAGCTTACAGGAAGAAGGTTGTGGACGACCAGGCCCAGGCTGATAAACTCGACAGAAAGGTGTGTGTGTGTGTGTGTGTGTGGTGACACAATGCTGCAAAATGAAAAAAACCTGTCGCCATGGCAACCAAGAACATGGAGCCGAAGCCTGCTCTGGTTGTGTCTGAGCAGATTTGCTGATTGGAATGTTGCTGTTTTTGATGAAACTGTTGTCATAGAAACAAAACCACGGTTCTCCAGCACCTCATGAGACCACCTGGAGCTGGAAAGGTCTGCTGGAACTGACCAATCAGAGCAGGACTCTGAGCTGTTTCCATAGCTACCTGTTTTGTTTTGTATGAAGCACATTAATATGTAGAAA
Source organism: Parambassis ranga (assembly GCF_900634625.1). Lineage (NCBI taxonomy): Eukaryota > Metazoa > Chordata > Actinopteri > Ambassidae > Parambassis > Parambassis ranga. The sequence goes on along the minus strand of NC_041022.1, from coordinate 357,657 downwards.
CAAATCGCACTATGCTAACCTCACACGTAGCATAGCGTGATCGGAGGTTTTCAAGAAACCTTTGGTATTTCTTTACAGTTGCCTTGGTTACGGCCTCTATAACACATTGTGAGGTGGAGTAACATAGAGAAAGGGAGGACAGGTGACATTGTTTAAAAACTGGGATAACAGCTCGTTTTCACACAGACCCTCCAGGGAGACACTGAGAGGTTGTACACAAAAAACAAATGAACAAACAAGCTGGCCCCTCACCTGATAACACAGGAGTGGATTCAGACCTCTTCTTTTGTAAAATGAACGTAACTACAAGTCACACCCTGACTTATGATGATGAGAAGAAGAAAGAGGGTGACATATAGCTTCTTCTCCTTCTCCTTCAAGTTTTTTGAGCAGTGTATCTTCAGCATACATTGACCGATTTCAGCCATTCAACTATAAAATGTTCATCTCACAGAGGACGGGCCACCTTCACCTTGCATTTTCTTCAGAAATGCCCTTTTCTAGTCTGATCTAAACTCTCCCGCAGGATGAAGCTGAGTATTACTCATTTAGAGTGGTTGTCATCTGTTCTACCCACAGACCCAGAGGACAGTTATGCAGCCGGATGATCTGAGCAGCGAGGCCCAGCACAGCACCACTGTGATGGCGGTGGAAGAGGAGAAGGTCATTTCCACCTTCGAGGAGGTCTACAGACACATCAAGGAGATCACCGGAGTCACAGACACACAGGTGTGCATGCACTGAATCTACTGTGAGAGCCAAGGAGGGGATCTCAGGACTCATGGATGTGTTGGTGTGTTGTGTTTGCAGGAGGTTGTGGAGCGATTTACCTCTTGCAAGAAGACCCACCAGGACCTGGACCAGCTGACGGAGGAGAATCAGGAAGTCCTGCTGAATCTGAAGGGACAGAAGGAACATCTGAACCGGCAGTTTGAAGACATGAAATATTCTGGCGAGGCTAAACACTCCAGGTGAGAGCCGAGGAGGGTCGCCTGTGAGCAGCTGTACATTCATTGTCCATTGTTCTGCCTGCACTGTCTCTGTGGTTGTGTAGTGAGCAGCAGATCTTGGTGGAGTGGGAGCATCAGCTTCAGGCTCAGCAGCAGAGGTGTGATGGAGCCAAAGAGAGCCTGGAGTCACTGGTTAAGTTTTTCACTACCGTTCAAGCTGGAGTGGAGCACCTGGCTCACAAGTTACAGCACATCTCTCTGGTAAAGCCAACACGACTTTAAAGTCCAATACCCCTCCCTCATATATTAGTGACTAAGTACACTGCCCTTTGTTTATGCTCCTTGTTCTGCCGCTCCTCCTCCAGACTGATGACATAGTGCCCGAAGTGTGTCCGGACTCACATGAGTTTGTGATCGAGCTGATGACCCAGTGTGAGATGAAGCTACAGCTGCTGCACAGCGAGCTTGAGGGCCAAGATCTGGCGACCATTTCGAAAGAGTTGGAAGAGGATGAGGTGAGACGAAGCTCTGCAAGCGTCACAGAATCACATGTCTGAAGGGGAAATCAGATCAGAGCAGATTCACAGTTTGCCCTCACAAACATTCTCAGAACGTTTGGCACAGTTCCATGAAATTTCAGATTAGATTATATTAGACATGCCCAAATCGTTGGCCCGAGAGCAGGACAGCAGTTCTGAATGGGCGTCCTTGTTGACAGGAAACTCCATCCTATAAACGTATTCTACAGTGTGGACTTGAAGGGTCCGTAAGGCTTCTGTAACACCGTGACCTCTTTGAGCCAACTACAGCACACACGAATAAGCACGGCGTGGCTGAGCGTGGACGCTCTGCTGAGCTCACGTAGCTTATCTGAATGGAAATGCAGCTGAAGTGTTTGTTCTTGATTACTAACGCTCGACAGCACCTTCTCTGTTTGAGAACATGGCAGTGGAACAAGCCGGCCTGACTTTCACAGATGACTTTGAGATTTATTCACATTCACTGTTAGAAGGTCAAATCTGTGATTGACGTAACTGAGAGCCGATACCGTGAAAATCAGAGCAGCGTTATTTGGCTGGCAGACCTCTGTGATAAGGTGTTATATCCTGTCACCTTCCACTGGACCACTAGGTAAGAAATAGAACAGCAGTGTATATTCCTGTTGATCACTTTAACATGGAGCTCTATGAGAACTGGCACAGTTCAGCCTCAAGTGGCCAATCAAGGAAGTGCAGGTTTTGGCCCTTCCATGTCAGCTTCATGTCTCAGGCCTACAAGTGTTTTTACAACAAACTTATTCAATTTCAATTCATTTGACATTTTATCAGACAATCACTGCAGTGTGTTATTGATCATTTTATTGATGTAATGTCAGGGTGTGACTTCTCCTCCTATGAACAGTTCCACATCAGGATTGAGAAGAATTTGCCAGACTACAATATCCGAGTCAAACTTCCCGATGATCAAACACTGGATGCCTTCAAAGACGGTGAGTTGATCCCTGTTCTCTCACACAGGTGTTATACATGATCCAGTCTCAACCTGTCTTTGTCTCCCTGTGTCTCAGAGGAAGAGAGTGAGGAGGACGAGGCAGAAGTCATTTCCCGTGAGGCACTGAAGCGTCAGTCTCAGCTGATCATTGACTCCAAATCCAAGAAGAAGCCCTGGAAGAAGAAGGGCAAGCTCTGATCCAGCAACCGGCAGAGACCTAGATGAAGACAAAGACACAAAGAGCCTTTAATGTTCCCCAACTGTTAGGCTTCACCTCTGCTCATATGTCTTTATAGCAGCTGCTATAAGTAATTAAAATGGTCTCCATGGACAGTCCTTGTATTCATGCAATGATGCATTTGTGTGTTTGTTTTGACAACAGTAATGTTCTCTGTCAGCTGTCACTCTGTTGCACCAACACTTGTCCCTCCGCCTCTTTTCCACAGTTCACACTTCATCCTCTGCCTCTGTAGGAGGCAGCACGGCCAATCACTGCCCCCGAGCGTCTGTGGGAGCGTCACGTCCCCACGGACTCGTCCTCATCCAAACCACAGAATGCTGTGGGTTTAATCTTACACACCACGCTGTGGCCTGGAAGCCAATATGTGTGAGAAGCAGCCTCCACTCATGGCTCAATCATGCTTTGTCCTGGTGTAAAACACAGAATCCAGCACAGACACCTGGACTGTTTCTGACACGCCAGTTTTTCGCCAGTCTTTCGAACCTCTGTCAAATCCTCAGATGAACTCAGAGCATCCGGGTTTGGTTGACATTGACATTACAGCAGCAGTGACTAAGAGACAGACGACTTCTGACACAGCTGTGACGTCACAGGGCCTGCAGCTGTTGTGTTTATTCTGTTTTTTTGGGACCTACCGGTTATGACTGATGAGTCATTGGCTGTCTTGGCCTCCATAATAATAAAATGTTGTTTGTTTTTTTAGATTTCTAGATGTGTGTGTTTGCACCATCAGCTGTGAGGTGACAGCACAGATGATGGAAGATTATTTATTTCCTTTAAACCTTATTGGCTTTAAGCATCATTTCTGCCATTTTAATATTTGACAAAATATTATATTATTATTAAATATTATATTATATACAGCACAGAGTAACTCCATCAGCTGGACACAGGGTAACTCCATCAGCTGGACACAGGGTAACTCCATCAGCTGGACACAGGGTAACTCCATCAGCTCTCCAGCCTTCACTCTATTGGTAGTTTTTTTTTTTCATTTCTGATCAACCAATCAATGAGCGCAGGGGGCGGCTCTGCTCCTGCTCAGAGTTTGAATCTTCGCCAGCAGCGTGGGTCCGTGGGTCTGTTTCCTCCTCATGTCCTCATGTCCACATGTCCAGGCACCTTAATATGCCTCATCTGTCAGAATAGCTGTGGAACCATGTGAGTGTCAACGCTGAGCACGCGCACCTGTTCACTGTGACAGCAGAGAAGCTGAGAAGCGCGGAGGCGTCTGTACCATGCGCCGCGTGTGTGTGTGTGAGTGTGTGTGTGTGTCTGTGTGTGTGTGTGTCTGTGTCTGTGTGTGTGTGTGTGAGTGTGTGTGTGTGTCTGTGTGTCTGTGTGTGTGTGTGTGAGTGTGTGTGTGTGTGTGAGTGTGTGTGTGAGTGTGTGTGTCTGTGTGTGTGTGTGTGAGTGAGTGTGTGTGTCTGTGTGTGTGCGTGTCTGTGTGTGCGTGTCTGTGTGTGTGTGTCTGTGTGTGTGTGTGTGTGTGTGTGTGTGTGTGTGTGTGTCTGTGTGTGTGCGTGTCTGTCTGTGTGTGTGCGTGTCTGTCTGTGTGTGTGTCTGTGTGTGTGTGTGTCTGTGTCTGTGTCTGTGTGTGTGCGTGTGTGTGCGTGTCTGTGTCTGTGTGTGTGTGTCTGTGTGTGTGTGTGTGTGTGTGTGTTTCATTGTAATGAGCAGAGCAGTGAACTGGAATCAATCCTGAAATAATTATCTATATGACAGAGTGTACAGCCAAACAAGGAGGAGGCCAACACACACACACACACACACACACATGCGCACAGGGCATCATCATCCACCCACAAACACGAAGAACAATCAATCCTCAGATAAATGCCAGAGTCTCTATCTCCTGTGTCTCTCTGAATATTCAGTGGACTCATGCAGCTCTGAACATGGACTCCAGGACTCAGCAGAGGCAGGATTACAGTTAAGTGACTGTTTGTTTTTGGGTTTGTGTGTATTTTGGGTCAATATATGTTTTTCCTGAGCATATGTTGAATATTGTTTCTTTTCTGTGAGTGTGTGTGTGAACCTTGTCCTTTTCTAATACTGAGCATTTGGAATCCCATTTTATGGGCATTAGGACGTTCATATAATTATAAATCATCCCTGACATGGAGTGATCAGGATGTGTTGGATTAGGCCAGTGAGCTGTCACACAGACAGATCATCAGCTGCAGTTAAATCATGTCAGTGGTCCTTATTAGAATCTTTATCTTTTACTGTCATGGTAATACGGTCCCATGGTGCATGTGTTCATGTGCATATAGAGAGATGAGACACACACACCTGCATTCAGCTTAAAACAGCAAGTTCTCCAGGTTTGAACTGTGCTTCAGGATTACAGTTTGTAGCTCTATAGATCAGGATTACAGTGTTTGTAGCTCTATAGATCAGTTCTGTGCTTCAGGATTACAGTGTTTGTAGCTCTATAGATCAGGATTACAGTGTTTGTAGCTCTATAGATCAGTTCTGTGCTTCAGGATTACAGTGTTTGTAGCTCTATAGATCAGTTCTGTGCGTCAGGATTACAGTGTTTGTAGCTCTATAGATCAGTTCTGTGCTTCAGGATTACAGTGTTTGTAGCTCTATAGATCAGTCCTGTCTCCCGACAGCTATGATCATGTTAAGGAAACATTCCTCAGTTAGTTTGGGTTAAAGGGCTTCTCTCAGGAAACACAGGGCTTTTATTGTGAGGTGAGCGGGTGAGTGGTTCATTGGATTAAGCAGCTGCTGCTAATGAATTGAGTTATACTGAAACCTATTTCTAACCCAGCATGATCCATCCAGTGGTGGGTTTTGTGCTCAGCCATGCCGGACAGATTTCTAGGACTGCATGTTAAAGGTGTGGAGGTGTTTCTGGTGCTGCAGGTGACCTGAACGTGTGCTGATTGTTTCCACGCTTCCACAGATGAGGCAGCAGGTGTGGGAGAGATCTGACGAGGTGTGTTGTCTGTGTGTGGGCCCGGCAGCGTGACCGACACCGAGTCGCAGAGAGGAGGAGGAGATGAGGACCGTTCTTCCTGTGAGCGGAGGCGGCGGTGATGGAGGGGAACCCCGCAGCCTCCGCAGCCGTGTGGGATGCAGGATGAAAAAGCTGCTCAGGCCAAGTCCCTGCGTGGGAATCCACACCGACACGCAGCCCGGCGTCTGGCTCAGGAGCTTCCAGTTTTTGGACACTGATGGAGAGTGTGAGGTGAGTGGAGCGCTGATGCTGCTTCTGATGTGCAGCAACAAGCGTGTTGTGTTTTATAGCTTCAGGAAAGATGTTTGTAAGCCAGAAGGCAAATCAAATCACACGCTTCAACAACGAGGCGGCTCACAGTGCTTCACATCAATGCAGAGGAAACAGACATTAGCCTCTCAGCCTTTAAGGCTAGGCCTCAAATGGCCAGGAATACAGCATCTGGTGCCATCAGTCCATTATTGAACAACAGCCCTGAGACATTAGCAATGTAATTCTGCATGGCGTAAGTACATTTTGTCATATTGGAGCCTGTTTTTTTTTTTTTAAAGGCTCAGATTATGTCTCCATGTAACAGACGTCCCATTATAAAGCAGGCTGTGAGGGCTTTGAAGGAAGACAGCAGTGCTGGTGTGATGAGAGGAGAAACGCTTGGAGTACCCACAGTACAGCTCACTGTTATGTAAAGGACTGGCAGAGGAGCAGCACACTGCGAAGCCTTCACAGACTGTTTGAGTGGAAGTTGTACAGTAAAGTCATGAATCATGCTTCCCTCCTTGTTGACCATGAAAATATGGATGAAACTAGTTTAACTTTGCTGACGGAACCCACACAAAATACCCCTGAGAGGGCCCCAGAGACCATGTTGACCCCAATAGCAGCTGAAACCCAGGGCCGGCCCAAGGCATGTGCGAAATGTGCGGTAGCTTAGGGCCCCAAGAGCACCAACAGTCCATGATAAAAGATCTGTTTTATATTTTAAAAAGGACGTTGATTAACACCAGTGAGATGGTGTGGTAGTGATAGTGGGTATGTTACACACAGTGCAGCCTGTAGGATGATGAAGCATCTGATGCTGAGGTGGGGGTATGAAAGTTTGCTTAGGGCCCAGTAAAGGCTGGTGCCGGCCCGGCTGAAACCTAAAGAACCAAAAAGAATACACTTTCATTCTAATCAGAGTCACGGTTAGAATGTCCTCAGTGTTGATGCCATCAGCTGATCTCTGTTGTAGTTGTGTAGTTGGGGAACTTCCCCGATTGTTCGTATTTTTTCCACTCGGAGCGTCATCAGTGCCAGCAGCGGGTTTAGCAACACTGAGGAGGAACTGCACTGCCGCAGCCTCTCCAGGAAGCGTATCGTATTCCTGCCGTTTCCAGCAAAGAGAAGCCCTTTGAGTGACGTTTGTGAGAACTCCTACCAACAGGTTTCGGCCTGTCCCCCGTTCGCCCTCATCAGCCATTCATGTGTCTAATTGGAAGTAATTCGCTGTACTTTAGCATTCAGCCTCTTTTGTGAAGCAAACGTGAGGAGATGACGGTCTGAAACTCATTAGAGGAAACACAAAGCTCATTGTTCCCTGTGGCTTAATGAGCAGTGGACATTAAAGACGTCCCATCTGCTTCTGAACGTGTTGTCAGCACCACAGAGGACTCTTAGTATTCAGACCCTCCTTGTGCTGCCTTGAAGTCGAGCAGTCGTGTTTAGCAGCAGATCAGACCTGTTTTATGTGGCATGCTGCACCACGCCCCCTGATAACTAAACCACAGGCTGCAGGGAGAAAACTGTCCCGACTGGATTCTTATGGCATGAGCTGGGCCAGCCCTTCTCTCCCCCGCCTCATACATTCTCCTTTCAATCTCTCCCTGTAAATTCTGTGAAATTTCTCAGTGAACGCTGCTGCTGGACCCGTTGGCTCAGAATTTAAGGAAATCAGACAAACTGAAAGTCTTTTTTTGCAGTTAGGTGTTGACTCTGCTGTTTCATCATGCAGGAAGTCTGTATGGAGACACTGCTGTCTCTGTCCCTGTAGATGCTCAAGATGATTGGTGAAGCAGTGGCAGCGTTATGGGCAGCTGAGGATGAGTAGTGTTCATGGGGAGCTCAGAAGATGATCATGATGGTGATGATGATGATGGTGATGATGATGATGGTGATGGTGATGATGATGATGATGGTGATGATGGACTGGACTCAGACTGCATCTCAGGCTGCCCTGTAGCTGCAGACAGGTCGGACCCATAAAGGCTGTGATGATGTTTTCTACGTCATGTGGACAGCTGTGTGTGTGTTGTTGTTTACCTGGTTAAGGAACAGCAGCAGGATGCATTATGGGAACGCGGTGAGCTGGTAGAGGTGGAGCTCTGCTTTGATGTCCTGTCCAAACAAAGTTGGCAGAAGGCAGTGTTGTTGTGTGATAAGTGTGACCCTGTCATGTACAGTAAGCCGCTGTGGCGTCACTTTACTATGTTCACAGTGTTATATAGATATATATTCTAATAATTGACCAGAACTATAAATCAATGGGCTTATATGAGCAAACCCACTCTGGAAACCATACACAACATGTTCCACAGCCTCAGTCAGAATCTGCTGATGCCGTCACTCCTGTGCTCCTATTGGTTGATGGTGCTGACCCCGCCCACACCTGTTTGTCAGCCCTGCCTGGTGGAGCACTCCTTCCTCCTCCGGCTGTCAGTCCGGGCTCTTTTCTCTGTGAGACTCTCAGTGCTCCGGGGCTCAGACTGTTTCTTTAGATCGATTCACAAAAATGAAAGTTTCAGTTGTTCAGAGAGAAGTAAACTGTCACAAGACGGAGCTGAACCCTTAACTCTGCTGCAGCAGGAGTTCACACACAGGAGGATTAATTCACTGAGGAGCAGGGTAACATGGGCAAATGGCAGTTCTCACTGGTAGGTGAATTATCCTGATTTAATCGTTCAGTTTGGAGATTATTGGATTGGTTCATGTGTCACACCGGTTTCTGTCATGTGATATGTTGAGACATGGTCTGCTTCCATTGTCACACATGTTCCAAATACCTCAGAGTACATGTCGACGACACACGCTTCATCCAACACTGACTTACTGAAGGAAAGGCTCCCAGTTCATGCTTCATTTCATGGAAACAAACCATTAGTCTGATATATGACAAACATAAAGTCACTTATTGTGCTGTGTGATTAGTTTTGTCTCATGAGTTGAATGCAGATATTATATTTTAGCTTGTTGTTATAAATTGGGATGAATAATTAAATATTTTTTGTAGCACATCTGATATTCTAACATGAAGTTTACTAAAAAACCTAAAAGCCTTAGAGCAATAAAATCATAAAAATAATAGTTTCTAGTACTACACAAAAAGTGAGACACAAACCCCCAAAACACACAAAACACACAAAGACCATTTTAGCTCCTTTCACTTATGTGTTGGGAGCGTCATTCACTTCCTTTCACACAGTTCACAAACTGGCGCTCACCAATCCAAACAGTTTAACCTTCTCCCTTCGCAGTGAGGAGACGCCAAAACTATTTTTACTTTTTCTGGTGTTGGCTTCAAGTTTTGCTGTTTCTTACTCTGGTTCCCAGACTGTGTATGAATACGTATGTTCCTGTGTTCACAGGTTACTGCTCTTCATTAAATAGAGCTTGTCTTGTGTTGTGTCCGTGTGTGAAGGAACGCTGAGTGTTTGCATTTTGATCCCAGTCTGGTCACATTATGAAGTGTCTTTGGGAACTGTTGCTTCTAAAGGGCGAATGTACAGAGCCCCTCTGATGACATGGTAAAACCACGAAATATGTATAAGGAATTAGAATGGTTATTGACAGGGTGCATGGGAGCGGGCTGCCCGGCCAGCCTGCCCCCTCCCTGGGCAGCAGGCAGTAGTCAGTGTCCCTCTCCCTGTCCATGTCGCTTTAACTCCTGCCCGGGCCAGGGACAGGGAGGCCAGGGACAGGGACAGGGAGAGGGACGATCATTGCTCCCTGCTGCCCGGGAGGCATGCGTCCTGGCTGGACACCCCTCTCCTCTCTCCAGCACGTTCCCCAGAGAGGGACACTGACTGCTCCCTGCTGTTTGTAGTCGTAATAACATTCTGAGTCCGTGTTAAACTGTGTCACAGCACAATTAAGTTGGCCCATTGTGTTTTGTGCACAAACAAGGTTCCTGTATCAGTGAATGCTTTTCTGTGCAGTCAGACGTCAGGACTGGGTCACAAGCAGCATCCTAACAATAGGTCACAATGAGGCTGAGTCACACTGAGTTAATGTTGATTCTCTGCTCCCCCTGCAGGACCCGGTGCAGGAGTGGGGCGAGGAGGAGGAGGACGGCGCTGTGTTTGGCATCACGCTGCGCAGGGAGCCCGCCCTGCCGAGCGCGGACACGGCCGAGCTCCAGACGGCCTTCAGCTTCGTCCAGTACCACACGGTGAAGGTGCGCAGGCTGAAGGCCGCCACCCTGGAGCGGCTGGTCACCCATCTGTTGGCCCCCGAGCACCGGGAGTCTGACTTCGTGCCGGTGTTCCTCTCCACCTACAGGGCCTTCACCTCCACCAGCACCCTCATTGAGCTGCTGTTTCAGAGGTGAGACACGTTCACAGGGACGCCCTGAAGACCTGTGTTTTCACAAACAGCATGAGGGCCCAGGCAGCCGGCCTGGGGCCCACATATGAGATCATTGTTGACACTTGACTTAGAAGGATCTGCTCAGCTTGTCACAGAAGAATGATCCTGGTTTGACATTCCTGAACACACACATTCAGTTTGTAGCAGTTTTTGCTAGTTTCCAGTCTCTATGCTAAGCTTAGCACCCCGTGTTTCACAGGGATGTGACGGTAAATAAAATATCATGTGCAGAAGTTGACACATTATCCCTCCATGCAACACCTGGTTACCATAGACCAGGAGGGCGTTAACAGTTGTTTTCTAACTCGCTGACATTGATCTGTTAACCCTGCTTTTTAAATGTCATCACTACAAAGTGTAGTGTGTGCGTAAAGTTTTACAACTTGCCAGATGCAACAAATCAATTTCCAACCCACTCTGCGTCACATCAGCTGTTCGCTCGGGCAGGTTTCTGTGACAGGCGTCATCGTCAGCAGCTAAACAAAAAGCCGTCTCGAGCTTTGTTCCATTCCGCAGTGGTCACGACTACGCCCTCCTCCACGCCCAGGCAGACGAGCTTCTCCACTGACCTGGTTTAATGTGAGGAATCACCTGCAGGCACATCAGCCCGGTACAAACAGAACGCCTGAGTTCTTTCTGTGCAGCTCACTTTGGCAGAAAGGAAAGGCAGCCGCCTGTGACTGAGTCAAACAGTCGCCCTCAGAATGTCTGCAGTGCAGGTGGTAACAGGTGTCCTGTGTGAGGTCAGCCTTGGGACAAACCCTCCTTTTTGTGTTTGTACAGGATGCAGCATTTTGCTAGCATCATTAAATAATAAAGCGGCTGCGCTGTGAGTGGATATGTGCTGGATTGACAGATCCTGTTATAGAACTCCCTACAGCTGAGGCAGCGTGGCGCTTCGCCTCCGTTTAGCTGTAGTTTGATCTGTATTCATCCCAGAGGGAAACGTTTGTCTGTTTGTGCTGTGACAAGGCCACAGTGTCTGTGCAGGACATTTCCACAGGATGAACATCCAGGAAGCTTCGGCCCTTGTTGTGTACAGTTTTCTTTCACCGTGCGTCGTCTTCTGATCGTTAAAACCACTGTTCTCTTTCTGTCTTTTTCACTGCAGGGATGACTCTATCAACAACCTGGATAACACAGCCTGCCCTCGCAGGTCAGTGCTTCAAAGCTGCACGTCGTTCCTCCTCCTCTAAAGTCAACAGTACAGCAGATGTTCTTCTCGACTGACACAGCTAATGGAACCGTCTTTTCCCTCCTTTCAGTACCTTGCTCCCAGTGATCCAGCTCTGGCTGGAGGACTACAGTGAAGACTTCCATGAGCCGCCTCAGTTCCAGGCCCTCCGTCTGCTGTGCGTCCACCTGAAGTGTCGCCTCTGGTTCAGACGCCTGGCTCAGGCTGCCGAGAGCCTGCTCAAAAAGCTCCAGGAACAAGGTAGAAAGGGATCCACGTCACCATGACGACAACCTTAACTCATGAGTTATACCAAAGCCTCTCCGCCACCTTCACACGTCTGCAAAGCCAGTGTCATTGCAGCTGCAGGTCATTTATGATGTGTTTCTTTAGCAGCTTGCAGCCAGCCTGCGTCACAGCACAGCAGGGAATCACTGCAGCAGGAGCACACGGATCAGGAGGACGGAGGAGAGACTAAAGACAAACACAACTTTATGGACTTCCCTGTGAGAGACGTTGCAGAGCAGCTGACCAGACTGGATGCTGTAAGTGTCATGTGCTGTAAATGAGTCGATGATTTGTTGGAGCGGCGTCCTGTGACCGGCTCTCCCCGTCTCTCAGGAGCTGTTTTTCAGAGTGGTGCCGTTCCACTGCCTGGGCTGCATCTGGTCCCAGCGCGACAAGAAAGAAAACCGCAACCTGGCGCCAACTGTCCGCGCCACCATCTGCCAGTTCAACGCCGTCACCAACCGCGTCATCACCTCGCTCCTCTGCCCGTCCTCGCCCAGCCCTTCCACTTCCTCTCCCCTGTCCTCACCCTGCTCGTCCTCCACCTTCCTGTACCCCTCCACTGCCCCGAGCTCGCCTCGCTGCCCACACACCGGCCCGGCCCACAGAGCGCGCATCATCGAGAGGTGGATCGCCATCGCACAGGTCAGGATCAAAGCCATGTAACAGAATGTTTCAAAAACCAGGTGCATGCCTCTCAAACATAAAACTCTGTTTTTGCAGGAGTGCAGAGAGCTGAAGAACTTCTCCTCTTTGAAGGCCATCCTCTCCGCCCTGCAGGCCAACGCTGTGTATCGCCTCAAGAAGACCTGGTCTGCTGTCAGCAGGTTCAAAACACGTTTAAATATCTGTTCTGAGCCTTCTGAGCCCTGGAAACAACGGCTCATACACTCTGTTTGTTTTCAGGGAGAGCATGGCTACATTTGAACTCCTCTGTGAGACCTTTCCTGATGAAAACTGTGTGCTGACCAGCAGAGAGATCCTGGTGGAGGTAAGCAGTCCGCTGAACCCATGAGGGACAGATTTAAACCAGCGCTTCACTTCATTTACTCTCTGACTCCCCTTTCTGATGTGTGATTGATAAGCTTGAGTTTTAGACAATCTGGAGCATTTATTCTGCAACATAGTGCGCTCACAAAGAGACGTCTGACAGGTTTTAGGCTTCGAAACGACTGTGAAATCACTTCAAGTTGAAGTGTCACTGAATCCACTGTGAAACACAGAGTTCCCCTTTAACTGGCTTTACTGTGTAAAACCAGCATCAAACACTTGATTAATCACAAATCGTCTTCATATCTCCTGCCACCCTGTTCTTCTTTTGTCCTGAGAGCTTTTCACAGTGATAAAAAACTAAAAACATGTGATACTGTTATTATCAGCAGCTCAGCTATCACAAAGAAAAGCTCATTGTTTGTCACTAGCAGCCATAAAACTGCAAATATTAGAGGCAGGTCAGATGGCAGGACCAATCAGTGGTTATTAATATACTGAACACACACACACACGCTGCCTCACATCCTTCGTTTGATTCTTGTTGTTCTTCGCTTCCTGCAGGATGAGAGTCAGTCGGACAGCAGCGCCACCGCCGACTCTAAGTCACCCCGTCTCTGTTCCGAGTCCAGACAGACGGTAAGAAGACACTCATCGGTTTGTTTTGGAAATCTCCACATTTCACAGTTCCTTAGTTTCAGGTTTAAATAGAGTGAATCTGTGAGCCGGTAAATTTGAGCCCATCATCAGTCCGACTTCCTAAAGTCACTCGGTTTAATCTGATACAACCTCCAAGTTCCCTGTTGTTCAAGTCTAAATGTATAATGGAAGTGTTTGCAGGTCACGTGACAAAGCCCTTTAATAAAGGGAAGGATATAAAACCTTTCCCACAGTTCATCAGTTTACTCAGTCAGGGTGGAGCTGTCAAGTTTTATACCCCCCATACCCAATGTTTACGTAGTGATGCTGTTGCTGTGTTTATTGACCTATATTGAAAGTCACGTGACCTCCGATTTTATTATTTTAGTGATAAAATATCTTCAGGAAATTAGCCATAATTACATGTTATTATATTATTCTGCACCCACAGCATATATGGCTCCTACATGTATGTTGGTTTTTGTCCTCAGAGTGTGAGCAGTGGCGTTGTGCCGTACCTGGGCACATACCTGACCGTCCTCACCATGCTGGATACAGCTTTGACCGACACCGTGGAGGCGAGTGCTTCATCTCTTCTACTTCTTTCTGCTTCAGTGGATCAATGACCTCATTCTGACAGCAGCTTGTCTTTGTATCTTTCCACAGGGTGGACTGATCAACTTTGAGAAACGCAGGCGGGTGGGTGTCTCCACCTAGTGGTGTCCTATCTGAATGACACAATGTTTTCAAATAAGTAATTTTCAAAATAAAATACACTTTGTGTCTGTTCCCTGATAGGAGTTTGAGATTCTCTCTCAGATTCGGCAGCTTCAGGCTTCCTGCTCTCACTACAAGCTGCCTGTCAGCCCTCACATCACCGCCTGGCTGCAGGCACACACACTGCTAACAGACCAAGAGAGGTGACACACACACACACACACACACACACACACTGCTAACAGACCAAGAGAGGTGACACACACACACACACACACACTGCTAACAGACCAAGAGAGGTGACACACACACATACACACACACACACACACACACTGCTAACAGACCAAGAGAGGTGACACACACACACACACACACACACACACACACACACACACTGCTAACAGACCAAGAGAGGTGACACACACACACACACACACACACTGCTAACAGACCAAGAGAGGTGACACACACGCACACACACACACACACACACACACACACTGCTAACAGACCAAGAGAGGTGACACACACACACACTGCTAACAGACCAAGAGAGGTGACACACACACACACACACACAGCTAACAGACCAAGAGAGGTGGCACACACACACACACACACACACACACACACACACACACACACACTGCTAACAGACCAAGAGAGGTGGCACACACACACACACACACACACACACACACACACACACACACACACACTGCTAACAGACCAAGAGAGGTCACACACACACACACACACACACACACACACAGTATTACAAAGGTGAACGTCACATTTAGTGACAGTTTAGAAAATGTGTAATATAAATTGACAAACATCCTTTAAAGATCGTCTCTCACCATCAACAACCTTTGGTGAGAATTTGAATTTGCCTCTTTACAGAGCTGATAAATGTTTCAGTGCATCTGTCTCTGTCTTCTGTAGCTATGAGCTCTCTCGAGAACTGGAGCCCCCAGTTGACCCGTGTCCCAGCTCTCCTAACTTATGGAGCAGCCGCCTCCTCAGCAGAAAGCTGGCCTCGTAAGTAGACTGGAAACCCATCACTGGTTTATCACACCATGTTAAGAAATCCTTAAACTTCTGTGTATGACACTGAATTGCCTTCAGATCTGTTTAAAAGTTTCCTAAATATTTAACTCTTTTTCATGTTTTTTGTAATAGATTATAATAAAGTACATGTAGTTGCTGCAGTAAGAGTCAAAGTTCTGAAAGTTCTCATTTTAATCTGCAGGCTGCGAACATCCAGTGACAGCTCCCTCAGAAAGACCCACGCTGACCAGATCAGTGTGTCATCCTCTGGCTCCAGCAGCTCAGACATGGAGGACCTGTCCACCCCTCAGCCCTCCCCCCTCAGACTCAAACTCAAGGTGTGTGAGCACCAGCAGCCTCACCTCCTCAGAGTTCACTCACCTCCTCAGAGTTCACTCACCTCCTCAGAGTTCACTCACCTCCTCAGAGTTCACTCACCTCCTCAGAGTTCACTCACCTCCTCAGAGTTCAGACTCACCTCCTCAGACTCACCTCCTCAGAGTTCAGACTCACCTCCTCAGAGTTCAGACTCACCTCCTCAGAGTTCACTCACCTCCTCAGAGTTCAGACTCACCTCCTCAGAGTTCAGAGTTCAGACTCACCTCCTCACCCTCCCTCTCTCTCTCTCTCTCTCTCCCCAGTCTCTCTCTGGCTCTCTTCACAACGTTGCAGGTGACTTCTCCTCCATGTCCTCCTCCTCCTCTCCCAGCCTCTCCAGCTCCTCTTGCAGCAGCTCATCACATCCGGATCTGAGCTCCTCCTCTCTGCTGAGCCCAGATTCTTCATCATCATCCAGCTGCTCTCCTCAGGCAGTGCAGCCCGTCTACAACAAACAGATCGCGGATCTGTGCGTCATCAGGGTCAGCGTGGAAAGTGTCAGCAATGGAAACATCTATAAGAGCATACTGGTAGGTTTTATTTCATTAGCACCTAACACGTTTTATTAAATGTTTTTATTTACTCAATAAAATAAAACTGAAATAATGAACATGAGGCCAAATATTTTATCACAAAAATGATTATGCTATTTTATCACTTAATAAGGTCTTTAGTTGGTCACTCTGCAATATGCACACAAATATCTGTAGATAAACCCTCTGTTAGAGGGAGGGAGGAGGTTTAAAAAACTCAGTGATCACATGGACGCATCACCTGAAGACGAGCTGCGGTCTGTGGCTTCGGCCATCATGCACGTACCTCTCTGGTGCACAGAGCAGGAAGAGAGTGACAACCAGCCAATACTCCTACAGGGTCCACCCGGAGGATTGATGATGTTTTTATGTTTTATAGCTTCAGATGATTCATATTCTTCATTTAATGAGAAACTGCCGAACTAATCGGTTGCTGTCAGACTGTAAAGAGAAGTTACACTGATTTAACAAAAAGAGCATCAGAAGGAAATCTCCTACCTTTAAAGCCAGAAATATATAGCTGAATGCCTGATTCAGTTTTATATTGTCAAAACATCAGTGTCATTTTACTGGCTTTGTGGATACAGATGTGAAGTACTGACTTCGGCCTGTTTCCTCTCCAGGTGACCAGTCAGGACCACACCCCTCAGGTGGTTCAGAGGGCTCTGGAAAAGCACAACATGGACGACATCAGCTGCAATCACTTCAGCCTCTACCAGATGCTCAACAATGGAAAAGGTGAATATTTTTATAATGTTGCTTTCTCTGTGCTTTTTGGCATCTTGTTGACATGTAAACATAATTTTAGGTCAACCTGACTTTTTTTTTACATATAAATGAACCACTCCAACATGTTGAACGGAGGCTGAATGTGTCACGTACCACTCAGGACAAAAACCCACCAGCTGCCAGCCGGCTGCTTTGTTTTGAGGCTGCTGTTTGGCCGTCATGGCTCTAGGGTTAAGATTAAATGATCACCTCCTGGTTTGCTGGCAGTGCTTTTATGTTTTTGTGTTGATGGGAACTGTGCAGACCTGTAACTTGTGATCAGATATTAGACAAGACATAAAGTCTTCATTCTTTCTCCCCTCAGAGCTGCAGATACCCGACAAAGCCAACGTGTTTTACGCCATGTGCACCTCTGCCAACTACGACTTTGTGCTGCGCCAGCGCTGGAGGAGCCACGGGAGACATTTCGGTTCCTCTTCCAGCCCCGGACTTCAGTCCACGAGCCGCCATGCCAAGTGAGAAGCATCTGTCTCCGGCTGAGTGACGGAAGCAGAAATGACAGAGGAGCTGCTCAACAACAACACTTGAGGTTGTCACGGTGCAGCAGGTCAGAGCAGCTCCTCAGACTTCCACTGAAAAGTAACATGGAGGAGTTCTCATCAAGGTGCTGTTCAGAAACGGCGCTGAGAAAAACCTAAATGAACATTCACCGCAGGTGTTCATGCACATCGGGAGCAGCTGGTCTGACACAACGATCCTGTGTGTGTCCTCGCTGTGCAGCCACAAACTGAGGCAGACAAGACACCGTTCCTTCAGCTGGCTGGATGAGTAACACGGAGCTGCTGACTTTCTCATCCACGCAAAACAAAATGAAGGAAAGCCGGTGATGATGAGTAAATATGGGGATGTTCTCTGTCGGCTGATGAGCAAGCATTACTAAACAGATTAGAGAACATCCAGATCACCAAATCCCTGTTTGGACAAGTGTCAAGTGTTCTTCAAGGGAGGATTTATGTATTTTAATGTAACATTATATTATCGTTTTTATCAAGATAAATTATTTGATGCATTTCAGTATTCAGCTTTTAGAGCAAAGGGAGCATGGCGATGTGTTTCTGTCTCCAGTTTTAAACGGCGTGCTGTTTAAATGAAGGAAGCTGACCTTTTTAGTGTCTGCTGTGGTCGAATGAATCATGTGCATATTAAATATGTTTATACTCTGGCCTTCTTGAGGCCTTCTACATACGCAGCTGCTCGTGTGGATGATCTGATGGTTCCTGTATGTGAAAAGTGTCCCAGCATGTGAATTTGAATGTCACACACTCAATGATGTAAAAAAAATCCTCCTTACAACTAACAGGCAGCTTTTTGCAAGAATGAAACTTTCAAGAACTAATGCACATACACATCTGTTCACAGAGACACATAAACGATTTAATTAAAAAACATTTGCACACTGGTGAAGTCTGTCGTCAGTTTTCTGCAGGATTCTGCATCACTGAGCTGAAGCTGCTGGGTTTAGGTTAGAAAGGTCGGGTTGACTTCTGTCATATTCGCAGGTTTTGTGTAAGTGATGTCAACGTTATTGTATGTTTTTGTTCTAATATTTTATTCAACAGATTCTTTATTTTTAAAGTTTAATCTAAGCACTTCATGTATATACTATCAAACATCCACTAATAAAGTCAAATCTATTTATTCCGGTGCAAGTCATGTGTTGTGTTGGAGCTGATGTGGCATTAACGAAGACTCTTTAATGAAAAAGCACATTTTTTAAATGATCGGCTGGGGGCAGCAATGTTTAATCATATACGTACAGGAGCACAGTTGCATGTGCTGAAGGTGTAAGTGATGAGGTTACAAAACCACCTACATCCCTCGTTATGTAGAAATATGGAGACTAATGTGGCAAAAATACAAGAAAATATGAAGAATTCAAATTAGATCGTATTTTGTGTGATAAAACCATAAATCAAACTTTAAAACTTTTAAAATTAACAACCACTAATCGAACCATTCTAACAGGCTGGCTGGCACTCTCATGTAATACCTATTTTTGCCATTAGGTGGTACAGTGAGTAGCTGCCCACTGCGCTTAGGCCAATAACAGAAGACGAAGAAAAGACGCGATATTTACTGACTTTAAGCATCTACCTGTATAATAAAGTTCTCCTGGTAAAGTATTCACAGCCTCCCATGCTTGCTGTGGGTTTCAGGGCTCTGCTCCTCGGCGGCGCCTGATGTCGAGATGCGTGAAGAAGCCCGATAAGGACCCGGGATGTCTGCCATGCTAAGCTAACAGCTAACAGCTAAAAACAAAGCCCGGCCAGGCTTCAAACACTGTGGATGGCGCCAAACAGCTGCACAGCTGCGCGGCTTGGTGCCAACAGGAAGAGGTTCTGTGCGTCTGGCGATGGTTCGTTTATCTGCTTTTACAAGAGTTTCATTTACGTCGTCAGTATCTTGGTGCTATTTATGTAGAACAGTTCTGAACTGTACAGATCACAGCGTTAAAATGTTTTTTCTAAATGTTTATTTTACTGAACAAGAACGTATAACAGATTGTTATTTTCATGTCCAAAGTAAGTTTCCGGTTTATTGTCATTGTTTTAGTTGTTTCTACACTTCACGCTTCTTTAGAAGTTCTAAGTTGTAGCTGTCTCTTACACCGTCTCCTGACTTTATATCGTTTGAGGCAGCAAAGATGAAAATGTGCAACGAGAGGACAGTCCAACAATGAAGAAAGAAGAAAGAGGCTTCAGAGTTTTAGTAACAACAATTTGTTATCTGCTTAAATTATTATTTTTTACTTACAGCTGAACCCAGATCACTTTTTTGTATAGTGACCACTAGATGGAGCTAAAGCACCGTGTAAGATATTTTGTTAATTTCAAAGACAACTGGTTTATCCTTCAGTCAAACATGGAGGATTTATGACACTGTCTTTTGTGGAGGTGCAGAAACATAGTGTTAGCAAAGCTGATATGAGAATATGAAATAAGAATAAACATTATTGTTATTCCAGCTGAAAGTGAGTGAGCAGAGTGAGGTCACCGGGGCCGCTCCCTGTTTCTGCATTAAAACAGGTCAAAGTTCATAGTGACAGATGTGTGTGTGTGTGTGTGTGCAGTGGGAGGCTGTGACCTGTCAGGCCAGTTCTGCTGCCTGTTGTTAAAGCTATTTCCATAGTTTGAACTCACACAGACGTCTCAAAGATGCACTTTCCATTTCTTTTCTGCTGTTTCTCGGTTTTATCTGCAGCGCTCTGACCTGTCCTGTTGCAGTGGTGGTATTCAGTTGTTTCCATCAAACACACCTTTTTGTCATTAGTCTCACAGAAACAACCTGAACTTGAGGGCAGAGGGGGCTTCTCCTTCGTCTCCTTGTGTTTGTGGTTTCTCGTCCTTCTGCCCTTCCGGACACTCTTCATTGATTCTTGCTGATATTCAGTGTGCACATGTTCCTTACTTACTCTACAAACTATTCAATTAACCGTCAGGCTCTAACAGTCAATTGGTATCATGTGAGAGTAGAATATTAATTAGTCTGAGTTCACCCAGTCTGACACAGAGACACAGAGCTAATTAGTAGAATTGCTTTAATGTTTATATGCACTTGTCATCTAAGTTTAGATTCAGCTGCACCGTGTGTTTAAAAGTTACTTGCAGTTTATAATATGGTTTGGTCTATTATTTTTTGCATGTTTAGTGAGAAATGGCTCTAAAAATACTATTGTTTTCCTTAAAAGGTTCCAGGAAAGAATGTGACTTGTTTTTATACTTTACATAAACTAGTTTGACAAATGGCCACATGGTGGCGTTGTCTGGCCCATGAAACTAATCAGGTTTTAATTATTAGCTGGTTTAATTTACTAAATTAGGTCATTGAATTGAATTTGAAAGGATCTGAGACATGCTGCAGGCTGTAGGAGGAGCGGGGGTGTTAAGGTTTGGGCCTCACCTTAAAAATAATGATTTATTTAAATTAACCACATTTTAGTAAAATTGCACTGCCACCTCCCTCAAGTCTTTGTTCTATCCACATGTTTTATTGTCTTCAAGTTTGTGTTTTAAATTCATCATGAAAATAACGTTCCTCAGTATATAGAGATGCAGTCTAAGTTCAACACGGTTACTCTTAATCTTCAGTCCCTCTTCAGACGCTCTGTGTCCGAAGCGTCACTCATCCTGTCAGTACTGTACATCACGTCTTCTGTTCACTCGACTGAGAGTAATAACTAACCACTAATCACAGATTAGTGTGTGCATGTATGTGTTTTGAATGTGAGGCAGAGGCCTGTATGAGTCTGCAGTGTGCAGGCATGTGTTGTGTGTCAGGCCTAGTTCAGTGTGTGTGTGTGTGTCACACAGATATGTAGTACAGTAGGTCAGTGGGAAAGGATTTACTCACGTGCTGATGTAAACATGTTCTAATGCTGCTTTTGCTGTGTTTTCCTCTGTGTGTGTGTGTGTGTGTCCATGGTGTGGTGCTCGTACATCAGCAGGTCTGGGCTGTAACAGTGGACAGATGGGAGAAATAGCTGAGACTAATCTAAGGGGGTTAATCCACTTAATAACCACCACGAATGCCTGCAGGTTACCTCACTAACTGCGGCTTCAACATGTTGTTTGTCCATGCGCCTGCTGGAGCTCCACAATAATGTTGGTGTGTGTGGAAAATGCTGACGTGAAAACTTCTTGATGAGGCAGAAAGTGTCACCCTGGGACACATACTGTATGTCTTCATACTCACAGGTGCAGGGGCTGTAGGCGCAAACAATCTGCAGTCCTCAGTCTGTTTTGGGACTCGTGTGGTTGCTGCATTCCACCAAACAGCCTGTAGAATTAGCACAAATGGATGATATGAACAGTCTAAGCAAAGCAAGTGAATGATATGAGATTTGTTTTGTTTATCCTGCAGCGGTTAGGAGCTCATCCTGTGTGCCACACCGCTGTGAGCATTGTGCTGGGACACACGTACTAAACACTTCTTTTGCTAGCTATTAGCTGTTTACCACCTCAGGTTTTTGGAAAAATGAGGTCGGAGGTCAGCATCATGTTCAGAGAAGGCCCCTGAGGTTAATCTTCATGGCTCATAGCTGGATAACATGTAAGGTCCACATTTGTTCAACTGAAAGCCAAACAAGTGCAACCGTGATGGCAGAAACTGGAAATGATGTCTGAGCTTAAGAGGATGGTGTTGCTTCTGGTGGAAAAACCTTGAAAGAGTCTGTCTTCACATAACAAAAGAACCTCAATGATTGGAGTATAGATTCTTGAAACTACGAGCCTTGGGAAGTCCCACTGCTTATGTTCAGGAGGAGATTTTCCAGATGTAGTAAATACTCCAGATATTTGAACAGGCACCCTGTCCAGGAGGAGTGAGGCAACTCCTGCCCCATCACTACTGGTGATAATAGTCTTACAACTGTCGACCAGCTCAGTCCAAGCTAGATTCAAATAAATCAAGCTACTTTCTTTAGTTTTTAATTCTCCGTATGGATCATTTAAAATGTTCGTTGTAATAGTTATTCAGATGTCAGTGAAACATGTGTACCATCCACATCATCTCACAAACATGAGTCTTTCCTCATGGCGGATGCATAAGGCCTGAGTCAGAGCTCCCTCACATCTTCCTGGGAAACTGCATGTCTGGGCTGGATCAGTGGTGCTCCTGTTATGCAATGTGAAACTTTTACTGAATAAATATTACAAAAACACGAAACTAAATTCCTGATGTGTATACCGTTCCCAAAACATCTATGCACTGTTTTAATTAAAATTCAAACTGCATAGATGTTCTGCCACCTGGTGTCACACATGGGAGTAACATGCACCATCATGGTATGCATTTTACCCTAACCTTGGCTAAAGATATTGATTGACATGACCTGAAAATTGTGCCTAATTGTGTCAATGCTCTTTGTATCTGTAGAGTAATTATACTGTATAGCTATCAGCAGCCAGTTAGCTTAGCATAAACAGGGAAACAGCAGGGGACAGCCTAGAAATAATCAATCAATTCAAGCTCACTACTGACCTCATTATATTGTGTTAGTACAAAGAAACCCAAGTGTACAAATGACGCGTTGTGGTTTTATCAGGGAGTTATGACTCGGCTGGGTGCACAGACTTCCTTGTTGACGCTCTGAGATTGCCTGGCAACCTGCAGAGACTTCAGCAACAGCAAAGCAAAACTGAAGCTCTGAGTAACAGACAGACTCCTCTGTAGGATCGGTCTCCTGGTCTGACTTGTGTATTTACCAGTGTCGTATTTACTGGGTTACATGAAGATAGAAACCTTTCACTTGTAGATACATTTATCCCTCTTTGTTATCTTTCCTCTGAAAGTGGGCAGAGATTATTTTGGAAATCTTCCTCATCTTGGATTGTGGCCATGAACCAGCTCGACAAGTTCACCAGACAGATGATACTGGGCTGAAGTGAAGCACACCCTGTACCCTCTGTTTGGAAACACACACACGCCTGCAGGCTACTTCCTTTAGCACAAGGGCACAAGATATGGTAATGGGACCCGAGTGTGGTTCAGCATTGCATAACACAGGGCTGATTCATCTCACACATGCGCGCACCAACACACATGCAGTTATTCCTGGTGGCCTACTTTCATTTCAGAAGTGCACAACTTTCTTGTGGCCTATTTTAAATCTGTGATGTAAATCCAGTGGTATTGTGTGTGTGTGTCATAGTGTGTTGCTGAAGTTGGCAGGCTTCAAATCATTGTTGTGCACACATCTGTAGAATCACACACATGCATCCACTGACCTATTTTCCAGTGCTGTGTCCGACAGCAGCGGCAGCAGGGACTCAGTGGGTCACGGCAGGCAGCATAACTCTGTCTTGAACCGCAGCCAGCCAAGCATGTTCGACAGAGGAGTCGCCTTCCTCGCTGTTCTCTCTGCAGGCCGATCGGAGCCCCACTTCTCATCTTTTCTTTTTGTTGTGAAGCCAGTCAGGAAAAACACTCGGCAGGTCAACCTCAAACATTCAAACGAACCATTAACCATCTTCTAAGGAAAGTATTTTACAATGTTTTTTAAGAATTAAATTCAAAGGATGTGTTAAAAGTTTATTAATCACTAAAAATAGTCCTTGAGGGAACTTGAGAGTCTTCCAGCCCCATATCCAGTCAAACTGTTTAATAATTGATCAGCTGCATTCCAGAGTTATTTATTCTGTAACTGTGTACCCTCAGTGCATAATAATAACAGTTCAATGGGATTATTTTCGTCCTCATAGTCTGAGTTTGTTTTCCAATAAATACAACACACCCAGTCCAGACTCTGGTTGTTGGCCTTCCTGTACATGCTGGTGCTAACAGGTTCATAATGGTTTTTATTTAAAGTCCTCAGCAGATTGGAAGCTGCCACACATCAGAAGCTGTTCACATGCACTCTGCCGTAGGTTCCTGTGCAGGGTTTGATGTTCACATGTAACATGAGAACCTGGTTATTCATACCTCTGCATACGTGATTTCAAACATGTACAGTTGTCACATTTCACTGTGTCCTTTACCAGCAGAACGAGTTCTCAAAAGACATGTGAACACACACTGTGAACGGCAAACAGGCAAGTTAATGTTTCAAGGTGGGACCAGGAGAAGGTCGATCATTTGATGGAGCAGCAGGTCTAGAAGGAGACGGCTCCTGTTACATACATGTACAGCTCAGCTCTGTTCACTCAGTAACTGCAGTGGACCTTCTGTGTGCGATGCCTGGTCAGCACTGTGAGAATATAAGATCGTGACATTGAATATTTAGTGGTGCAGTTCTGCACCAGGCAGTGAGGAGAATCACCCTCTGGAGCATGTGCATGTAATGAGAGCCACTTACAACCAGTCCCCTTCTATCTCAGGCCACAACCATCAGTCACCACTTGTTTGCTCCATTGTACAAAAAGCTCTCTGCTCCATCCAGCTTCTAACAGGTTCAGCTCATTAATGGCAGATGTCTGCAGAGGCTGATGGCCGTTAAACTTGCACATCCTCCTGCACATGTTGATGAGAGCTGCATAAAGCACTCAGATACCCACACAGAGAATTCAGCCTCATCCTGCTTACCCCATCCCTGCCTCTCCCTGTGCTGCTGACCTACATACTGCAGCATCCCAGTTACATAACCAGCCAGGGCTGTTGATCACTGCAGGCAGCGCAGGGCCAACACCCCCTTTGCACACACACACACACAAAACACACACACACTCCTCGCTATGTATGACTTTCTTTGTGGTAAAGAAAATTGCTGTCTCGATTCACTCCTGCTGGGGGGCAGGTGGATTAGCATGAGTACAATTACACTAAAATTCAAATGAGGTCAGCGACTCTGTGTCATGAGTCTATCAGTTGCACTGACTCGATCAGAATGGCGGTTATGGAGGTGGATACAATTCTCTGCACTCCAAAGAATCCCTCTGTTATATAATGACCTAACTCAGACAGGAGGTCACTGAATTCACACAGAAACAGGGTGAAGTTCTTCTTTATAACATGAAACTGTGCTTTCTAGTGTATAATCCTGGAATGAATGAGCTTGTGTGTAATTTTCTGTTTAATATCAGCAACACACAGATTCTACATCACCATGTGTGTGTGCTGCTGAGCTGCTCCCTCAGGCAGCGACGAGTCTTTCTGAGTAGTTTGCTGAAGTTTACACTGAGGGATGTGACGTAACCCTCCCTCCACCCTGAATAACCCCTCTCTCCCTCATTTCTCCATCCTCTCCTCCCCCCCTCACTGACCTACTTTTCCTCCTCCTGGCCTGTTTTCACAAGCCTCCACAATACAAAGCAGCTTTTACAGCTCAAAGATGGGCAGGGGAATAAAAGGGAGTGTGTGAGGGAGAACAGAGAGCGAGGAGGGGTGCAGCAGTGAAAATCGCAGTGAGCGCTGCGCTCTGCTCTGGAATGTCACCTTGTTGCGGCTGGCTGCTCGCTGTTTGCCGAGCAGAAGTGAAAACACTAGTTTCATATTACTGATGCTGATTTGTGGTCAGCTGCTTCCACACGTCCTTCTCTATCGTTGTAAAACTGAGACCACAAGCGCTGTGGATGCATTTAATCTGCGTCATAAAATTGCACAACTGCGTTAACAATGAAAGCATCTGTGGGTCCTCCCATGTGTGTTGAGATGCTTCAGGTCAGAGCTGGTGACCTGGGAGTTTCAAGAAGCTTGGGTGTTTTCTTTGAAATTGCAACACCTCTATCTGATGGGCTGTGATTCCTCTTTCCTGTCAGGGCTCTTATGTAACCCGTGTCAGTGGCGTGCTGCGTCCATGCCAGCCTGCTGTTCCCAGCAGCTTCTGCTCCATTAGCTGCATTGTTGTACCGGAGGGGCCGCCACATTCACCGCCTGACGCAGTTTTCTCCCAAGACAGTTGTGCAACGTGTCTTTGCTTGTTTTGGTCTGATACAGTACAGTCTGTGTGTTTTCTCTTTTTATTTCTCCAGCTGAAACTCAGTCCCTCAAAGTATTGATTCATGCCATTGAGCAAGTCTGGACTGCACACAGAGCACGTTGTCACTGATGTGGAACTTTTTCTTGATGTTAAACTGTTTGATGTGGTTTGAATTCTTCTTCTTACTTTAGTTCATGTTAAATCTGTCGGTGTGATCCCGATGTTTTATTTGGGTTTTTAAATCAGCTCCTCTTTCATGGCTTGAACATCCTCAGAGGGTGGAACCAGCTGAACTCAGGCATATCATCACCGTGTTAAAACATAGTTATGTAACGAGTTATAACCAATGTTCTGTCTCTGTTCTCTGTGGTCTGAACGTCAGAGGCAGATGTTTTTGCGAATGTATTTCCTGGGATGTCAGGGGTGTCACCTGTTAGTTCATCCACAAGCACGTGTGTGTGGCTGCCCGGTGGCTCAGTTGTCGCCTCACAGCCTCACCTGGTTCAATTCGAGGGCCTTTCTGTGTGGAGTCTGCATGTTCTTCCTGCCTGTGTGGGTTTCTCTGGGTGCTGCCTCCCACACTCTAAACACGTGCTTGTTAAGTGGTGACTTGTCTGTGTATGTAGCCTTGTGATGGCGAGGTGTACCGTGGACAGACTGTACCTGTACCAAGCCACCTGGCCATCACAGTGTGCTCTCAGCTTTTGTCTAAGTGAGATAATGTTACTCAGCTGATTTGTCAGTGGCTTTAGTCTCGTGGCTGATTGTGTGTGAATTCCGTCTTTCGTCAAGACTCTTTCCTGCTCTTTGTTCCAGTCTGTTCACATCTTTCTTTACTTTGGAATATTATTCTCGTGCATTTCTTTGATAAATTCATGCTGATTTGCTCTGCACCAAGCGAATGTTGTTTAGAATAAAATGTGTCAAACATTGTCGCATGTAGGACATAATTTATCTAAATATCCCTGGATTATCAAACACCTTGTTTGTGAAGTGTGAGATTTATGGACTGCAGTAATCTTAGCCAGCAGGATCCCTCCTGTGCTGCTCTGTGTGTGTTTGGTTATTTGTCGTGCTGAATCTGACCAGTGGTTATGAGATGATGACATAGTGAACCTAAGTGAAGTTTTTCTGGTTGTTGGGCCCACGCTGAGCTGGAACTTGCTGTCAGCTAGGCAGTGATTTAACATCACAGGGGTGTGACAGAAACAGCTCCAAACTATGCTCGGAGTCCAAGTGCCTCCGTTTGAAACTCAATAAGAATCTTCAGAAGAACGACTCAAACAGTCAATACAGAGACAAAACTCAATTCAACAACCGTTTATTTTTTCCCCAATTTGAATCTTTCACAATCAAAAATGAGTGTTTTTTTTATAACCACTTGCATATCCACGTGAAGTATAGCAATACATAATCACCTCTGGACAAGCCTTACTCAGTTCTTTTTTTGTTTCCATTTCGGAAAGCCTTTCGGCAAACGACGAAGGTTATACAGTAACACAGAGTACAAATGGTAACTGGGGCAAAGGTAGCATGGGTAAATACACAGCACAACCAGGAAGAGCATAGAGCAAAATGACACAGTGGACGACAGAAAAAATACACATTATAATAGCCAAAATAATAACTGAATACAATAGAAAATATTAATAAAATAATAATAAAATATGACAGCAGTATACAAGAGATAGAGAGACAACTTTACATTTATACATAGTGGCCAGAGGCAGGCACCAGGAAGTGAAACAGTAAAACTGGAACATACTGTATGATCTACTGCAGCTAAAACAAGTCAGTGCGGAGCTGAGTGGGATCGTTAAGACATCGGCCGACGTGGGGACAAGGGACAACACAATAAAGAGGCACCTTATGAAGAGAGAGAGAGAGAGAGCAGCTTTGCTGGTAGACTGGAGAGCCAGACAGTTCCTGTCTGAAACCAAGTTGTGTTGTTGAATGCTGGCAAACGAGGCTCGCTTGTGCTTGTCAAGTGTTGCCAACAGCATAGACTGCATAGCCTTGACTGATATGCAGCTAACTGGCTGTTTTGACATTTTGAGTGTCATCCGAACCATAAATCTGCCAGAAGTGTACCTTTCTCCTGTTTTTTTTTGTTGTTTTTTTGTTTTTTTACAAGTTGTGGCTCCTACTTTCAGTAAAGGAAACTCTTTGAGGCATTTTTCTAGACAAAGAGGAACTGTACAAGGTGTCTCGGAACAACAAACGGGTCACTTTTTAAGTCTACAACGTCCGTATCCCACTACTGTACTTTTTATTGTTTTTGCCATATTTTTCTTCTTAAAATATATATTCCATATATGCAAATTTGTATGTCACAGTAATTTACAATCTAAGTGCTTTAGAAGTAAAAGGGGACTGATGTGCAGATGGTAGGAGGTCAGAGGAGGTGAAGAAGGGGGAAGAGGGAGCAAGAATGTAACTCGTTGCCAAAAAGGGAGACGATAAGGAAGGGTGTGTGTCTTTGGTTAAAGGAATGTTCCCATAATGCCACATTAAACACTGGCCAGCCACTAAGGCAGTTTACAATAATGATTCGTTGAGTAATGTTTGAATTTTCCACAAACTCCTGCTCTGGAGAGTTTCATTCTGTCGCATCCCTCGTTAATCTGATATTTGAATGGGAGCGATGACCGGAGGTAGGAGAGAGTAAAGGGAGGGGAAGAGGTGACACAGTGAAACGATGGTGAACTCACATCCTAACTACAACTGACACAAATCACTGGCGCCTTTACTGTCTTTCAAGGTGCCAACGTGAGTCAGAGTTGTCCAGGTGACAGGAAAAGCTGCTCCTGTTTAAATCCTTAATCTCGCCTCTTGTTGCGCCCACCCCTGCCACTGCTGGATCCCTTTTTCCCTCCCTCCTTCTTAGCCTCCGCCCTCTCCTTCACCTGAGGCTTAGCCTCTTCCAGGTACTCAGTCTCATTCTCTTTGCTCTCCCCGCTGGTCTGGCCGCTGTGGGGGTTGCTAGGGAGAGCTAAATAAGGATGCTGGGGCAAAGTGGGAGAGGGGGACATGGAGATGCTGACCAGTCCTTCCACCTGTGCTCCAGAACCCCCATTAGACAGGGCTCTGTACTTGAGGCGGAGCTTGTGGGGCAGGGCAGTGGCTTTGACCTCGGCCTGGCACTCGCCATGCAGACCGGCTGCTCCTCCCACCTTCTGGTGGTAGCTGCTGATGTCTGAGGACGATGAGGAAGGGGATTCGTCATCTGTGGAGCCCTCCTTATCAGAGCTGCGAGGGTCTCCGTCACTTGAGGAGGTGTCTTTAGCAGATGAGTTCTCCTGATAGAACCCGTCAGCTCGCGGGCCTCCCTCATAGGTGAGCACGGGGGGTTCTTCGTCCAGTGTGTTGAGGTAGCCATTGTGCTGTATGAAGGAGGACTTTCCCTCTTCATTGTTGTGGATCAGATCAGGGGCGA
Source organism: Parambassis ranga (assembly GCF_900634625.1). Lineage (NCBI taxonomy): Eukaryota > Metazoa > Chordata > Actinopteri > Ambassidae > Parambassis > Parambassis ranga. The sequence continues at coordinate 328,035 of NC_041022.1, read as the reverse complement.
AGGGGTTCTGGTGACTTTCAGTGTGCTGAAGACCGTTCTCCTGACCCTGGTAGCGATGGTGGCTGTCACGCTGTTGTTGCGTGCTGTGATTATACCGATGTTGCAGCTCGTCTGCTGACTCAACATGACCATTGGTGTATTCATACTGTGGTGAGTCCATGGTCTTTGTCCTCTCTAGCTTCTCAGCGACCTCTGTGATAGTCACTGAGCAGTCGGAGAACTTGGAGGTTGCATGTTGTCCATGCTGAAGGGGTCTGCTCTGCTGGTCCTCCGGGCACTGACTCTCCATGGGGTAACAGCCACTGCTGGAGCGGTACAAGATGACACTCCTCTGCGCGGAGGTGGCCTGAGGAGCGGGACTGGAGGCCTCCATATGGACCTGCTGCTGTTGTCTGTGATGCTGGAAGTCCATGGCATTTTCAGCCAATGGGCCGCTTTGCTGGTGAGGAGAAACCATAGCAGTGTGGTTGCCATGGTAAGCCCCACTTGGCATCCCATTGGGGATCCTGTTGCTTTCCAGTCCACCCATCTCTAAGCTCGAGGGCTCCTTTTTTATGCTGTAGCCTATGGGCTCTGGGCTGTCTCTTGAGGAGCCATCAGACATATCGGAGACAGACCCCCTTGGAGAGTACTTGTGAAGTGTGGTGTGCCGTTCACCACGGCTTGACTGCTCAGTTTCAGATGAGTCAGAATTCAGCATCACCTGGGACGCACTGGAGTAGCCGCTGCTTGAGAGGTAGGCGTTACTGTTTGGGGTGCCATTGCTGCTGCTACCATTGTTGCCATCGACGACACTGTTAGAGATCTGCTGACTTTTTTCCATGTATGAAGCTGTGCTGATTAGGCCGAAGCGCAGCTTCAGCTGAAGTAACTCTGTCTTCAGACGGACATTTTCATCATTCAGAGCTATGACCCGGTTCTCTAACACCATGTCATTGAGGCGACGCTTTTCCCTTGAACGCTTGGCAGCCTCATTGTTCTTCCTCCGTTTTTCCCAATAAGAAGCATCTTTCTTCTCGTCAGAAATGAACTCTCGTTTGCGACGGGAGGTCACAGTAGGCTTGCTACCTTTACCCTGGCGGCTGCTACGTCCTCCGCTTTCAGAAACCGGGGATGGGGGGCCCGCGCTGTAGGGAGAGAAATTGTCAACTTCCATGGTGTTTTTGTTGCTGGTGGATGGGATGTGTAGACTGAGACTTTCCATTTTTTCCCAGGTGGGGGCTAGAGTGTGACTCTAGCAAAGGGCAAAGGGGGAAAGGGAAAAGATGTAAAATCGTATGAAGCTTCTGCTTTGTTGCTAAGGGCTTTCACCTAGGTGGCAGGATCAGCAAAAACTTCTGGATGAGGTATTTGTGCTCCTCGAAGCGATAGCCTCATTGATTTCTGTTTTCAAGATCAAAAGGTTCAAGTGTCCAAATTAGCCAAGAAGATTAAGAAGAGATGGAACTCCACAAAAACCTCAGACATTGACGTAGTGTTTGGAACAAGGAACTTTGAAAAAAAGAAGCAGGTTTGTGTTTTATGCAGAGGTCCTTCCGGCCTTGTGATGCAGTCGAGGGTCGTCTCTGGCGCCTCACTGGAGGTGACTTTGAGCTCAGCGGCTTCCTCAATCGTTTACAGAGCAGTGACGCCTGTCAGGCCGCTGCCCTGCTTCTCTCTTCTTTCTGAAGCAGGATATAGGTCAATCCGTCTACTTCTGGACTGGTTGAGAGGTGTCGCTGTTTGTTGATGACTAAATGGGTTATTGAGTCAGAGACAGAAAGAGGGAGACAAGAGGGGGGGGCAGAAGGAGAGAGAGTTAGACTAGCTGTAAATCACTGCAGCTCATTGTGACATGTATTTACATATTAATCAGGTCAAGAGGAAAAGCTTTAGTCTCCTTGGTGTCAGATCAATGCAGTCTGTTCCAATTCAACCTGGGCCAAAAATCTATTACATAACCCTCACAGTGTGTGTTGTCTGTGTTTTCTTGACTTCAGAGAGAAAGGGTGGGTGGATGCACAATCTGAGCTGTAACACACACAAACACAAGCCAGGACTGTGTCCAGGACTACACATGCTTATATGCTGCTGCTGCAGAGCCCTTATGTAAGACAGAGCTCTGTCACATAACACAGGCCGATGCAGGCTGCTGTGGTGCCAGCTCGGCAGAGACTGAAACAATAATTCTAACTCTACATCAGTGCAGTGATTGTATAATGAATGATAGTTTCATTGTATTTCCTAAATCACAGTCGGAGTGGTGTGTCTTTGTGTTGCTCTGGTAGCCATAACACAGTCTGCCTGAAATGACACAACACCACAAGCAGCTGAACTTTTTTGCTCTGTGTCAACATTGTAGCGCGACAGGAAAAAAAAAAACTCCCCCACCCAACTTGTCTTGCATCATAAAGTTAAAAACGATGCAGAGCAGACGGATGTTGACAACAGTCCGCTGTTATGTAATATCTGGATTCTGCTCTTGTTTTTTAAGCCTGATCTCTTGCTCCTCATTTCACAACACAGCATCACACACGGTTTATATGCATTAACAACACATCATTACACACAGCTCTAGAGTCCTATGCAAACATTTTTGACACACACACACAAAGAATGTAATAATCTAGGTCAGTGTGCCTCTGGGTAACAATGACTGGTGTTTTCATTTGCAACACTGGAATTAAACCAGCACAAATACGACCTTTTATCATCTGGAATGCTTATACAAGCCCTGCTTCTTTTCGGGGAACTACAAACACTGGAAACTGAATTCATTCAAGTAGGATTAGCATTGCAGTATGTAAGAAAGATTTGTAGTAAACTGGTCATCTGAAATCTCTGGAACTTCAACTTCGCAGAAAACAACGAGGGGAAAATATGTTTTTAATGTTGCCGCCCGTCCCTATGCATGCCATTAGTAAAAACAATGATTAGCGCCGTTTCCACACCAAAGTCATGCAGACAAATTTCAGGGTTTTGCTTGAGAAACCTTCCTGATTCCTATTTATCCCATTTAAGTCAGCGGAGCCTTAAACATGAGACTAGACGCAGCGCAAACAGAGCCGAACAAAGACTCTCCACAGACTGCTGCTCTTATTTAAACAGCAATGGCAAGAGGGCAACGCCACGCTCACATCTCCGAGGAGTTACACCAACCCCTCGCTCTGATGCATTGTTCCCACCTCACAAACCTCTTGCTTTGCACCAATTCAGGGCCACATAACTGTTCCTCCACTACATGTTTTCTCCAAACTGGTTGCTACATTTCTCTGGAGTCACTGACCCTGTTACATAATCCCACATTAAAAAAAACCTCCAATAATGACCTTGAACAATTCGGAATAATTAACCATTTGTTTAATCGGGGCTGCTGTAACTCAGGGCTGAAGTCTAACATGCTGCAGGCTGCTCTTTTTTTTTTCTCCGAGAACTTGTGCAAAGCTGCGCTGCACAGAAAGGGATTTGAACACAACCACCAACAGATGTGGAAAAATGTAGGGTCAGCCGCCTCCCCCCGCCTCCAGCCCGGAATAATTTTCATAAAGACTTGCAGGGAGAAGGGGGGGGAGCAACGAAACAAAGGAGGGCGGGAAGGAAGCACGCATACGTCTGCGCTGTCCCACTGACCTAGAAACGACGCTAAGCAGTAAACACTCCTCCTGTCTTTGACGGTGCGCCATAAAATAGGTCAGTGGGACTGCAAGGGAGGGAGGGCAGGAGAGGGAACCAGAGTATTAGAGTGCACTCTAAAAATAGAGCCACACGAAGAGGTGAGGGAGGGAGGAAGCATGGGAGGGATGGGGTGACAGGAGCAATTCAGTTGGTGGACATGAGAGGAATTTTACAGAATCTGCAGCAGAGACGCACTTAATAAATAAGACGTGGTTTTTAGAACAGATTATGAAAGCCCCGGTGCTTCTCCTGCACTGATCCCTGCTAGCGTCTGTACAGCACATAACAATGTGAATCAGCAGCAGAGAGGGGGAAAACAAGATACGTGAGAGATACGGCATTGACGTCAGAGCACACACCCATCGCTGCAGCCAAACTCAAACGTTACAGGCTCTCTCTCAGGACTGCATGGGGAGGGGCTGCTGTTGTTGCTCGTAGTGTACGTGCTCTGAATTTCTCTGGTCGCGGAGCACAGCTTGTGTAACACATGCATGTTACATAGCAGCAGGAGCTACAGGTTAGTATAGCTGCAAGAGCAGGCTAGGACCCCTCTACATTAGCCGCTCTATGCACAACACAAAAGCCATTTAAAGCCTTTAAAAAAAATAAAATAAAGCCATGATGCTGCATTGTGTCATTGGCTCTTTGTGCAGAAGCCAATTTCCTATTAAAAAAAAGCCGAGTGATTCACTGCAGCTACTGTGAGCAGTTTGTAGCTCTGTGAGTGAGAAAAACACAACCCCAGAGTTCACAGCACTCTGCCTGGGAGGAATGCTTCACCTCTGACCGGCTCTGAGGCAAGTGTGAGTAAAATGCATGACATCCTCTTCCCCTCCTCCATCTTTTAAATGATCCAACACCACACACGTGGAGAGGGCCCCAGCTAGGAGGCTCCATTTTGCCCCACGGCTTTGTGTCAAACAAAACTAGGAGACAAGGATCCAGACATTCCAGGTCAGTCACAGAGACCTGTCTGACTGTGAGCCGTTCAACACGTACCCAAACAGAAGTCTCTGTTTCTTTGGGATTTTACTGATACATTTGAAGCATATAATTGAAACCTTTGCAAATTAAATCTGAAGTAGAAACTACTTACTGTCAGCAGTCAAGTGTGGTCTGAAGTATGTAACACAACTGTTGTTAAAGTACGGACACATTGATTAAAGTAAGTCTTTGGGAATCTGCTGTATTCCTCAGAGCAGTGGACAGAGTGGTCAAAGTAGTCCACTGCCTTGTACCTCATGAGTCTCCTCACCCAGATACTGGTCTGACCTATATTCAGAGAGCTGGCTGGGACGTAGCAATGCAGACGACTCTGAAACCAGACCAACTGGCAGCGGGCGGACTCACCAGAACTGTGCCTGCCCTTCGCCAGACAGGGGTTTCCGAGCGTTGCATCACATCCTGAATGTTCACTTGTTACTCTAAATTTACAACAAAGTCACGCCGGGACGAGGTTTGTAGCAGACAACAAACACGTCTGTTATATATCTGGTTCAGCGTTTTTCTTGTTCATGTTTGGAGGAGAAACTTAAAAATAGTCCGAGGCACAGAGGAGCTGTTACATCACAGATTAAAAAAGCTTCCTCCACAGACTCTTAAAAACACAAATGTAGTAAAGATATGAACGATGGGAATAAGAGTGCAGGGTGTGGAATCAATTACAGGCCTCTGTGTCCCAGGAGGAGCTGCTGTTTATTGCTTCTCCCTGCTGTGTGCTGGTTATGTCATACCTTCCAACTCCCTCACAGCAGAGCTCTGTACTTTACTTAACACCCCTCAAAAGGAGAATCACTCATCAGACATTTTGGAGCTGATTTCAGCTTTGTACTTCAGCATTTATTACTAGATTGTAATCTCAAAAAGAACAACCGCTTAATCTGTGGAAAGGGAAGTTTTAAGATGAAATAGCAGAAATTGATGCGTGTACAGTTCTAATTTACACTTATGTTCAATATTATTGATCTTAAATACACTTTCTGCACTAAAGAGGTTTTTAGGTTTGCATACCGCCCCCTTAAATATAGAATAAATGCCCCAAAACCTAATTATACACATATCCTTTAAATGAACTCTTATGTTAAAAGAAGCCTTTTATCTTAAATCGAGTGAACTGCTATCTTCAGATACTGAAGTGGTCCAGTGACCTACATAAAGACACACAGCAGCACGCCACGTGCAGGAGCTGATATAGAGCCCTGTGTCTGCATCAACCCAGACAACACAGCAGCTGCCCCTCTGCCCTGGAAAACACCACATGAGGGGAAATTACCTCGCCTTGACATTGAACACATAATGTGACATCATACGCACAACCACGTTTTTCTGTCTTTTTCCCAAAATCAGGAGTATTAAGCAGCGAAAGATGAAACCAGGTGTATAATACCTCATGGTGCCGCGCTTTACGCAACAATAAAGAGCCGCAAACGTCTCAAAGTCATGGACGGATCTGCCGGAGAGAGAGCCGCCGTGAGAACAATGAGCCATGAGCATCATGTCCTCGCCTGAACACACACACGCCTTTACATTTCACCACCAACCACTAATGTAACACGGACAAAAGACACAACATACCGCTCTGTCCTGGAGGAGGAGGAAGATCCAGGCTTCCCGACACAAAGCGCTCTCGCTCCCGTTTCCTCCTTCCCCGTGTCCCTTTACAGAAGAAGAAGAATCCTCCCAAAAAAGCTTCTTGCTGCCTCTGCTGTGTGCTGGGTGCTGTGTGCTGTGGGTCCGCGGGCTGGATGCGCTCCCTGGCTTTCTCTTGGCTCGGCTGCTGCGTGCTGCGCGCTGCCGGACACTTTGCTCCAGTTTCTCCGGCTCCCTTTCTAGAAATATGTGTTAGTAGGTCAGCGGTTGCATAACAGCTCTTGGGCTGCCTAGTCACGTTTGTGTCCCCTGTCTCTCCTCTCTCACTCTGAGTGCGTGTGTGTACGCGTTATTATGAGCCCCTCTCCACCCTTTATTCTCCATGTCCACCCTTTATTCTCCATGCCACCCTTTATTCTCCATGCCACCCTTTATTCTCCATGTCCACCCTTTATTCTCCATGCCACCCTTTATTCTCCATGTCCACCCTTATCTGATGCCATCTCTTTCACAGGAGTGCTTAAGTTTCCAACAAGGGCATGGACGCGTTTGCACCAGCACCATGTTATGAGATGTCCGCTGACAGTGTGACCTGTTACACATTCTCCAGGTGTAACTATGTAATTAATGATGCTGATGATTATTTAACCCCTTGGATTCCAGTTTTTCCTCTGATTACACAATGTTTAATACATTTATTCAGAATCAGAGATCATCAGAGATTTGCTTCTATGTTGGTACTTGAGTGAATAAAAATGGAGAGCACATATTCTCTGTACATTTCTCATTGATATGAGGTGACACAACATTAGGCTGTGGGTTAATTCTGTTCATCTGTGAAGTCAGAGGTCAACACACAACACACAAGGCCTGGAGCTTGAAGGGAGCCGTGTGAGGTATAACTCAGATGTTGAACTGCTTCTATATCTCGGGATTTAAGGACAAATATATAAAATATATTAAGACAGAGCTCACTTGCAATTTACATTTCCATGAAACAGGAATACGCCAACATTTACTGACTCTGAATAATCGATCGGCTGCACGTGCCTGTAACAAGATCAGTACAGTCCTCATGCCTGTGCGCTTCTGTTTTATTCTAAATTGATCATCGTTGTTTTTGAAGGGACAGTATTGTTACAGCACTGCATGCAGCTGCTGCTTTAAATTACGACTGGGTATTAAAATCCCTCTATACTTACCAATATAGTAAAAGAGAAATCTTTCTATTTATGATGCACCAGCTGTCTCTGTGTCTCCTCTGTGGAACAGGGCAGCCAGACTGACCTGTTCATCACCTTCACTTTGTTTTCACATCACAAAAACACTGAGTCTGTATTTGAAACGGGTAGAGCATTTATTATTTGCCTCTGCTTCTTCATCATGATCTACAGAGTGGGAGGATACAGGTGCTGCGAGCACTTCACCTGCAGACGTGTGTGATGTAGATGCATTTATTCTGGATAAATCATCACTAAGTCCACTGTTACTGCAGCAAGACATGTAAGAGAGTGTTTCTGGCAGCTGCTGCCCTGTTCTACTTAATGCCAGTCTAAATCTCTTTTTCTCTCACACAAGAGGAGAGTGTTTCTATTTCCTTATTGTTTGTGTTGCTGTAATTAAGTTGTGGCATTTATATTCTGTACCAGGATGTTGGCATACCTACTGTTGAGTATGAGTAAAAACGGCTCATTCCGTTCCTGGCCAGTCAGATGGACTTATCATATATTGTAAATAATAATTTGTTTATCTGTGCAATAAATGCAATCGTCCTATAGGAGCTTTGTATGATCCGTCACCATATTTCATGTGCAGTTACGTCAGCCCTGCTTCATAACCAGACACATCCACTTTCACACCCACATCCCTTCCCCCACCTTTGTCTGAATCCACACCCGTGCACCAATTCACCAGACACACACACACACCATCATCGCCACTATTACCATGTTGGGGAAACAGCGGCCTTGAACTTGTCTAGCTCCTCCTCCTCCTCCCCATCAGTTCTCTGTTAGGACCACCAACCCCCAACTCTTTCTGCCATTTCTCCAGCTGCCTCTGCATGCAGGCATTCCCTTGGCAACTGTGGTGGTGTGGTGGTGCCTGCCTAGCAACCAGAAGGCTTTTCACTGCTGCTTATAAGGCTCATGGTATGGGGGGAGGTTGCAGACAGAGATGCAACTGATCAGACAAAAGACCTCATGTGTGTTGTTGTTTTGGTGAGAGAGAGCCTGGAAACACAAGGCTCTGCTGCAGGTCTACGGCTGATACTGGCTGAACCTTGTGCTTAAATGTATTGAAGGTCAAAAGATTCTGTTTGCAGGCTTCTGCATTCAATTTGCTTTATTTGCAAAAATGTTTATTTGAGGGCTCAAACAATGAAACAGACCGGCTGCTTGTTCTGCAGCATGAGGCGCTGTAGTAAGCACAATGGAGGAGACGACCTCTGTAGTAACACTGCTGTGAATGAATGAATGTATGAATGACGTAGACCCACGCTGACAAGGACACTTGGCGCCACCTTGTGTTGATTCAAATAACTGAAGGAAAAAAATGAATCCAGACTCATATCATTTAAACCAGAAGTAAGGATCCAGTGTGTGTGCTACTGTTTCCTAGCTTCTCTGTGTAGCAGTGTATATTAAACACACCCCTGACGTCTGGTGAGCAGGTTTGGATTGTTTCCAGTTGTTCATGCATTCTGAACCTGTATCCTGCTCGTCCATGTGGGCCAATCAGTCTCCACCGCAGCTGCTCTGTGCCTAAAAATAGCTTTTCTCCTGCTGACGTGATGGATGAGTCATGCAGAGTTTCACTCCTCGTCCTGCATCCACCTCTCTCTCCCCTCGGCACCGTCCCATACCCCACCGTCCCCTAAGGTCGCTGATGCTGAGGTGGTGCTCATGTTCAAAACATGATGTGATGTAGGTGTCACGATGTTAAACTCGTGACACCTACATCACCTCCACCTGCTCTGTGATGTAATGCAGTCTAAGATATTTATATAGTATCTTTACAGTGTAGGCTTCATGATGTCAGCAGATTAAGGGGTTGTGTTTGTGCCAAACGTGCAACAGTCAGATGTGTGTGTTCATGGTGTGTAGGGCCATTAAAAACACATACTACATACATACATATATACTTGATGTGAGAAGATCCATCCATCATCTGAACCTGCTTCGTCCTGCAGTGCAGGGTCACAGGGGCTGGAGCCTGTCCCAGCTATCTATGGGCAGAGGCGGGTCCACCCTGGACAGGTCATGTCAGAAGATACAGAACTGTTTTTTGACTTAATGATTTTAGAGCATATCAGAGTTTTGATCCTTTTCATGCAAATTTATATTATTTATATTTTGAATTAACAAAATGTGTATTTGTCCCCCTAAATGAATTTATTCATTTCTATGCAAATGACAGGCAGCAGCGTGCAGCAAGACAGAGGTACCTGTCACAGCTGGTTCCACAGTATCATGCAAACAGCTGCCTGACAATGATGATTAGGAGTGAGTTTACTCATGTGTTGTACTCATCATGTTGGATTTAAATCATACTAAAAACATCACGACATAAAATAAAATGTGATTGATGTACATGAGATAATGAGGTTAAACTGATGAACAACACAGACTGCGATAGTATGCTCCAGAAGTCATTTTAATCACACTCATAACACACTGAACACAAGTTAAACACACATGCTGCATGCTGTGTGTGTGTTAAGGTTCACATTTGTATTGGACGTGGTGAGACAGATGTTTTGCTTTCTCTCCTCCAGTGTTTCTGACTGACCTGTTTTAAGTTTTAAAAATATACAACAGCTTTGATATCACTTGGATCCACAGACACACACTGACTCACGCAGTCTGTAGAACTCTGCTGTTACAGCAGTTCACTCCTGAATCTTCTCCTGAAGGTAGCTGCTCAGAGCCTCTGCACTGTGGAACTGAGCAGTTTATGAGTCTGACGGTGGAAAGGAGGGATGTCTGCTAGCATCAAACTCCTCTGCTCAAAGAATCAAACGATCTTAGAGAGCAGCTGTTGAGAGAAGAGCTTCTTGAGCTGAGCCACTTCTTGAGACAAACAGCTGATCTGTGACTTCAGACTGAGGTCTTCTGTTGGATGCTTGTTGCCTGTTGGGAAGGAAGAGTTATAATATCCAGAGGATGGACCCTGGTACTGCTGCCCACTACACTCCCTAGTAAAAGGAGCCTGGGCCTCTGTCCGACCTTCCCAGGCTGCCTGCTGGTGGTTTCTGGTGTGGATGTTTGGTCCATCCATGGCTACAGGCGGGCTGCTGTGTCTGCTATCAGGTGTCAGAGACATCTCCCCTCCGTCGCTGCTCCCTCCAGGAACTTTGAATCGGAGCTTGTGCGGGAGGCTCCTCAGAACCTCAGGCGAGTCCTGCCTGTGTATGTACTGAGTCTCTGTGACCTCCACAGGACATGTGTGTGAGCCACAGCCTTGCTGCTCCTCTGCCAGCTCCCTTGGAGACACCCTGCCACACTCACCCAGTGAGTCATCAAAAAACACAGGGCTACTCATATTCGAACTGCATGAGGTGGAGACATGGGACTCCTCAGATGCACTGTGACTCAAAATAGACTCAACTGCCCTCATCTGTCCATAGCTGGCAGCCTGTTGTGGATAGTGAGGGGTCTGGGTGCCAGAGCTGGTCTGTGTGTTGACGTAAGATGAGCCACCAGAGTGGGCCTGGTAGTAATGTGTTGCAGTGGGCGCTGAGCTGGCACAGCGTGCTGCTGACAGTGGTAGGATGGACACCTCAGAGGGGTCCTTGACCAGGCCGAAGCGAAACTTGAGGGCCAACAACTCGGCCCTCAGGCGGGCATTCTCCTCCAGCAGACCCAGAACCCGCCTCTCCAACACCATATCGTTTGCTCGCCGCTTCTCTCTGGACCGTTTGGCAGCCTCGTTGTTTTTTTTCCTCTTGTCCCAGTAGCTGTCATCCTTTTTCTCACTGGGGATGAACTCCCGTTTACGACGTGCGCTGTTGCTGCTGTCTTCATCACAGCTGCTACCAACTGCACCTTCAGCACTTTCAAAGCTCTCTTTGCATTTGAGACCCAAGGTGCGACCCAGGAGGGTCCTAGCCAGCTGGCTGGTGGAGGTCAGAATGGAGACAGCTTCATCTGTGAAAGAGCCAGCCCCTCCCTGGGGCCTGGACTCTGCATCCAGCAAAGAGGGCATGGACAGATCCTGAATAATGGCTCCTGCTGTCTGACCTGTCATGGCTCACTGAAGGTTGAGGAAATGCACTGTAATGGCACCACCTAGTGGTGAAAACAAACACATGCAGACAGTGAGGTGTGGATTTCTTTTTTCCAAGATTGCAATGCATTAAATCTCCTTTGTGAAATAATGCCATGACTCATTTATATAAAGCATTAAAAAGTGTAAATAGGTAGCAAATGGAACAGCTGGGTTGGCAGATGTCTTATTTAATGCTAAATCTATTTCCAAAAAGCCTACCAAAACAAGTACAGTACATATAAGTATTTATATATATTTATATATTTATATATAAGTATTTACGCCACTTCAAAGCTACTAAAGCTACTATCATCTAAATAAATTACAACATACAAAGACGACTAATCTGAAATGCAGTTTGTTTACATCGCGTTACAGTGCATCTTTCGTCAGAAATTCATTCAATGATTAGAGGAAAAAATCACGGCTTCAGTCAGAATACGGTCTGTGATCATATAAAAACAGAAAGTCCTTTAAAATGCTTCGTACTCACGGATCGAACAGCTGCTGACAGTGACGGCTTCCCGGCGGCAGAGACTTGGAGCTCCGCAGGTCATTTGGATGTGTCTGCTCCTCACTGCTCCGCATCACGCTCCCGGTACCTCCTCCTCCTCTGGTTCAGCCAGGGTCGGACCTTACCCCGGGTAACCTCCTCCTCCTCCTCCTCCCAACGGGAACCCAGCTGAGTCAAAACAGGCAGCGACGAACCAAAATAACCCGAACATGTTGTGTCCCGAGTACCTGACGGCAGAAGGAAGCTTTACTATGATTCCAACATATTCACTGATGTGCTTTTAACACAGCAGAACGTCAGTGGCCACAGCAGCTCACTTATCTGAGGTGTCACAAGTGCCAACTATTCGTTAGTTGCTCTTTAGCCACCGAAACAGTTGCTAATTAAAGCTGCAAGCAGCATTGCGGGCCCTCGCGCACCTTGCGATCCGTGGGGTCATCGCAGTCTTCTCTCCTATGCTCTCGTCTCTTATACTCTCCTGTCCTATGCTGTCCTCCTCTCATTTCCACAGATATACAACAAACACATGTTTACAACCAAACTTTCCTGCTACCAGTAGGTGGCGCTATGACCGTATCATCCTATTAGCATATATATTTGTTCAGACTCGGGTCCATAGCACTAGTGTAAGATTTTGTCCACATTGCATAAAGTGTATGGGTAGTACTGCATAAAACACAGCGAGTTCCTTTGTAATGGCGAATGGTCAACTTTGAGGCCACTCCCCCACCACACGGTAATACTTTTGAAAGAGTTTTGGAATGCGTCTATTCCCTATGGTGTCCTGAGTGGACACAGTGAATTTCAGCTCAATTGCAAGAAGTATGTGAGTCGTGAAAAGTTTTGAAGCAGGGTCACAAATAGGCACAAAATGGCCACAAAAGTCAAAATGGCGGACTTCCTGTTGGGTTTGGAGGGGGGGTCCAAGAGACTTTTTTGTGCGTCTTGGGGTGATACACATGTGTGCTAATTCTCATGATCCTGTGTCAAACTGGCCAGCGGGGCTACGCATTAGGGCAATAAATACAGTGAGTTCCTTTGTAATGGCGAATGGTCAACTTTGAGGCCACTCCCCCGCCACACGGTAATACTTTTGAAAGAGTTTTGGAATGCGTCTATTCCCTATGGTGTCCTGAGTAGACACAGTGAATTTCAGCTCAATTGCATGAAGTATGCGAGGCGTGAAAAGTTTTGAAGCAGGGTCACAAATAGGCAAAAAATGGCCACAAAAGTCAAAATGGCGGACTTCCTGTTGGGTTTGGAGGGGGGGTCCAAGAGACTTTTTTGTGCGTCTTGGGGTGATACACATGTGTGCTAATTCTCATGATCCTGTGTCAAACTGGCCAGCGGGGCTACGCATTAGGGCAATAAATACAGTGAGTTCCTTTGTAATGGCGAATGGTCAAGTTTGAGGCCACGCCCCCGCCACACCGTCAGACTTTTGTAAGAGTTTTTGAATGCGTCTATTCCCTATGGTGTCCTGAGTGGACACAGTGAGTTTTAGCTCATTTGGAGGAAGTATGCGAGGCGTGAAAAGTTTTGTAGGAGGGTCACAAATCGCCAAAAATTAACAGAAATTTCAAAATTGCGGACTTCCTGTTGGGTTTGGAGGGGGGGTCCAAGAGACTTTTTTGTGCATCTTGGGGTGATACACATGTGTACCAATTTTCATGACCCTACTCAAAACAGGCCAGGGGGGCAGGCAGAAAAACCTATGAAAACACAACATTTTGTGTAGCCAGTAGGTGGCGCTCTGTCAAAGCCTCAATATTGTTGTATAGATGTGTTTAGGGTCAGACTCTGATCATACATGTGACATTTCGTACAGATCGGACAGAAAACGAAGAAGTTATAGAGACTTTCTGTGTCCTCAGAAATGGTCAAACTTTGAGGCCACGCCCCGGCCACACCGTAAGACTTTTGTAAGAGTTTTGGAATGCGTCTATTCCCTATGGTGTCCTGAGTGGATACGGCGAATTTCAGCTCAATCCGTTGAAGTATGCGAGGCGTGAAAAGTTTGGCAGCAGGGTCACACATCGCCAAAAATGGCCACAAACCTTCAAATGGCGGACTTCCTGTTGGGTTTGGAGGGGGGGTCCAAGAGACTTTTTTGTGCGTCTTGAGGTGATACATATGTGTGCCAATTTTCATAATCCTGTGTCAAACCGGCCAGAGGGGCTACGCGTTGGGGGCGCTATAGAGCCATTTTTATATGTGCATTTCAAAAGTCAGCAAATTTCAAAATTTTTCGGGCGAATGAATTTTTCTACCAAGTTTGGTGAGTTTTTGGGCATGTTAAGGCCTCCAAAAATGCGATCTCGGAGGGGGAAAAAAAAAAAAAAAAAAAAAAAAAAATAATAATCCTAAGGGTTTCAATAGGGCTCTTGCACCATTCGGTGCTCGGGCCCTAATTAGCTAATTGAGGCAAGATAGAGTCACCATTTGACGCTATAGCACAGCTACATGCTGCTAACATGTTCACAATAACAGCGCTAATGTACATGATGATGTAGCTTTTCCCCCATGATGGCGTATTAGCATGCTAACATGTCCATTTGACGCTATAGCACAATAACAGCGCTAATGTACATGATGATGTAGCTTATTAGCATGCTAACATGTCCATTTGACGCTATAGCACAATAACAGCGCTAATGTACATGATGATGTAGCTTATTAGCATGCTAACATGTCCATTTGACGCTATAGCACAATAACAGCGCTAATGTACATGATGATGTAGCTTATTAGCATGCTAACATGTCCATTTGACGCTATAGCACAATAACAGCGCTAATGTACATGATGATGTAGCTTATTAGCATGCTAACATGTCGTAGAAACATGACATTGGAGATGTTAGCATGCTAGTCCTTATGTTAGCACTTAGCACCCGTTTCATTAGGAGGGCGTTTATGCTATGGATCCCAAACAATATGACGATAATTGGTTAAAAAATTCAGGTTTATGGTTAAAAATCTTGGTTTTAAGATATATAGTTCTAGTTCTAGCAAAAATACCGTACTCTTACCATGTATCACAAACTATTTTATAGCATCCGCCATTTTGCTTCTGCCCATAAAGCTAGCAGTCCTAGATATTTGTGAACTAGCATATGTGTGGGTGAAATAACTTTACAGTAGGAAATGTATAAATATTTTTTCCTGCTAATTTTTTCCTGCTACATAAAATCCTATAGCATAACAGCCTATATCTATGTAGTGGCATTAGGCAGGTTCTAGATAGTTCATAAACAGAAACGAGGCTGTAAGCGTTCATAGCTTTACATGGAGGTCTGTGTGGATCAACCTGCGTTTGGTACCAACGTGCAGAAATGTAGATTTATTGTAAATGCTTTGATGTATGTGTCGTTGAGTGACCTGCTGATAATGTGTTTTCAATAGAAGTCAGATTTTCATAAAGTGACAATCAGTGTATTGATTATTTTCCTAATGTTTTGTGTCCTCTTATGCTTTTACATCAAATTAGGTCATCCAGTGTACGGACGCATGCGTGGACACTGCATCCTGCATCCAGTGTACGGACGCATGTGTGGACACTGCATCCAGTGTACTGAAGCATGTGTGGACACTGCATCCAGTGTACTGAAGCATGTGTGGACACTGCATCCTGCATCCAGTGTACGGACGCATGTGTGGACACTGCATCCTGCATCCAGTGTACGGACGCATGTGTGGACACTGCATCCAGTGTACGGACGCATGTGTGGACACTGCATCCAGTGTACTGAAGCATGTGTGGACACTGCATCCAGTGTACGGACGCATGTGTGGACACTGCATCCTGCATCCAGTGTACGGACGCATGTGTGGACACTGCTCACGCCGGCTCCAGTTGTCCTCATTTGCCCTTTTGCAGGTGAGCACCCAGTGATGGCCAGTTCAAGGTACACAGTTACATGGAAATAATGTGGTGTACGTGCTCTGTCTGTGTCTCCAAACACACATTTAAATATATATATAATATATATAATATATATAAAATATACAAAAAGAGCACATGGTACTTTCATCAGAACATTAGGTTATTAGTGCCGCCAGCTATTTAAGGCAACTACCTCTGTAAATGTAGCTGTTTTCTGCCAAGCTAGTCACTGTGCTGCATCTGTCAGTTAATCAGTGATCAAATTATATAACAGTGTATTGTAAAACAAGAATGTACAGAGAGTGAGTCACAGTGAATGCCACTGTGAATGGAAAAGTGAGCTCTTACGTAATACAGAGAGCATGTGAGGACTGCACAGTGCTGGAAGTTCAGCTGGGGTGAGGTTGCACAGAAAAAAGGAACATTGTTCCAACGAGCAATCTGCTGGACAGTAATACTTCCTCCCTACACACTGAAATACCTCACACTGAACTGCCTGCCCCACATTGGTCTCACCAGTTTCCTTTTAGCAAGGCAACACTTTTTATTTACTGCCTGCAGATCTGGTGTGGCTCATTTAACAACAACAGTGTCACCGTAGACTTGTTTCAATGACCTCCACATATCAGCTGGAACATCTTTGTGCACGGTTGCCAAATGCAGTGATGGCTCTGAGAGGAATCTGAGGTGAAATTCAGTGAAAGACAACTGTACACCTGTTCAAAGGCCCCCCCCCAAGTTCAAGGTTATCCCCTCTTTTGAAAGCCTCCACAGGAGTTTGAAAGAGAAATACTATGAGCTCACTTTTCCCAGCACACCCTGAGAAATTGGACTCATTTCCAACTAGAAATGAAAGATCCATATGCTGTAACTGCTGGCCTTGTCTGTAAATGTAGGATGATGACCACCAGACAGAATTCTCAGCGTAATGTGGAAGTAGATTCACAGTCCCTCTGGTACAGAACATGAATTATCTATTAGAGCTCTGACCTGGCATGAACCTGATCATGTCCCCATGTGTTTTGCTGAAAGTTGATTCTGTAACAGTCAACAGCATGGCTGGACATGCTTCACTGACAATGTGTCCACTCTGCTTCCCCCGTGGATTATGTAACTGAAATATTGTGTGAAATATGAAAGCAGTGACTTTATGCTTCATTTGCAGGTTTCACTCTCATTGGACCTGAGGACGTCCAGGTAGAAAGCAACAGACTTCCTATCTAGGGCTGGGGATATTCAGGCACTAAGCAAGTTGTCATACTCATACTCTACTACACACACAAGCAAAATGTGGAAACGCCAAATATGGTAAACAAAAAACCCTTTATCTTTACCCTCTACACAGGCCAGTGCTGCCGGTGCTGATAAACCAGTGCTTTACATCATATGAAACAGTCCTGTACTGGTTTCAGGGTGTAGAGCCTCAATATGCTGCATTTAATTTACATGAGCAAGCATTTAGTTTATTTATTTATTTTTAATACACCTCAGGACATGGAAGGAAGTCTGTTCAGAGCTACTAAAACTAAAGGTGCCCTGAAGAACCTTTAGCCACGGGTACTACAGTTATGTCCTGTTATGTAATGTTATCTTGGTCTTGTGAGTCCCTTAATGTTGTAGAAATTCTAAATAGCTGGAATTACAGTTAGGCCCTTAAAAACAAAGGCTACAAGTAATTGCCCCGCACAGAGCATACTGTGTCCTTGCTTGACTCTGCGTGTGTGTACATTCAAGTTCAAATCAGGAGAATCCGCTTTCCCCATTCGCCTCCCTCTTTCTCTCGCCCAGCTTTTTAAATCCCTCGATCCACTTGGACTCTACAGTCTCGGTGGTTCAGCAGCTTTCACTGCTCTAATCCTCATCCTGGTTTTGGATAGAGGGCCAAGACTCAAATTATATGAGGTTGCATAATAGCAGACAAAACAGTAAACAATTCCACACCTTAGGCCAGGAGAGAGAACAGTGTATGGTTTGGACATATCCGCATGTCCTACACCAGTTGGGCTCTGTCTGCTGAGACTAAATGTGGTCGTATGTAGACAGCTGAGTGGCATCAGTGCTGCCCTGAAGTAGCTGTGTTCAATAATGTAGAGAAAAGCCGTTTATAGATGCTCCCTGGAGAGGCAACGGTCCTGAAATATTAACATTTGAAGATACAACTGCACAGTGAAGGGCGTCCTAGTGTGTGTTCTTTGTTACTGCATGAGCTCAGATTTGTTGGGTGAAATGTAAATGATATTTTTGTGACTTCTGGTTCTGTTGAAGCTCTCAGAAAAAAGAAACATGTTAGTTCTGCGCTGTAATTGAATTTGTATTATTTTATTAGTGTTTCTCTGGTGTTCCCTCTCTAATTACATTTAAGGGTGAAAGTCATACACAGAAATTGGTTAATCTGTGGATAGTGGATTTAATTACATGTGTCCTCAGTATACCTTCCTACCTCCATCCAGCCTGTTGTTCATGTGGGTGGCAAGGTAGGAGGAAAGCACGCTACTTTCTTATGTAAAACTATCAAATCAAACGGCTTTATGCGCTCTTGCACAAAAGAAAACTCATACTGTGTGGAAACATTAAAGAAGCGTGCAAACCCATTGCATTACTCAGGTTTTAAGCTTGGTCCTTTGAGCTGTTCAGTCCACTGCTATGCTTTCCAGGAAATGCATTTTTTGGGCTTAACAATTCATGCCTTAGCCGTCCCCCTTTAATTGCTTTGGAAATTCTTAGAACTACCGTCATGAATAATGCCTAAATCATCACATGATGTAAACAGAAGAGAAGGAACAGGAGCATGGTTGCAAACACCAGACTTGTTTCAGAGTTTGCTTGTTTGTTCAGGCCAGGGCACTACAGGTCAGACCTGCACCTCTGTCCTCATCTCATCTCTAAATCCCTCACTTACCCCCGACCACTGTGCTGAAATGGAATCGTGCTGCAGATGAGGCCTGGCACTCACCTGTTTTTGGTGTGTCTGCTGATGTGGAATGTCTTGTTGATTGAGCAGCAGATACCAGATTATTAATTGCCAAGAAGTGTCTGTGTAGCACTTTAATCTCCAGGATTACTTCAGGTGGGCATGTTTGGCTGTGAGT
The DNA here is from genome assembly GCF_900634625.1 of Parambassis ranga. Classification (NCBI taxonomy): domain Eukaryota; kingdom Metazoa; phylum Chordata; class Actinopteri; family Ambassidae; genus Parambassis; species Parambassis ranga. The sequence continues at coordinate 309,036 of NC_041022.1, read as the reverse complement.
AGGGCGTTAATGTGTTGATGTGCGCACACAGTGTAGCTCTTGTTGTTTCCCATCCTGTATGACTCGGATTAGGAAGTCAGTATAGTGTACTAAAAAAGGAAACTAACCTTAATCCCCAGTATAGATCCAACTCCAAAAACAGTGGGCCCCATGTTGCCCCGTGAGGCCATCCAGACAATAGGTGATGTTTGTGGTGTTCATGTAGATTAAATCAATAACGTTTGGGCCTAAATACAGCGAGCAACACACTGATGATCTAATCTGTCAATATTTGCTATTGAGGCACCTATTCATGTTATGAAACAAGCTCCATGGACTATAACTGATGGCCAGTCAGTGGGGCCGCCTGGTGTTTACAGTGTGCCAGACACCACTGGCCAAAATAGAATGATCCGAAACGTGTGAGCAGCACTGCTGTGTTTACAGCTTGTACTTGCAGTGGTAGTTATTCTAATTATTCTATTTTCCTGTTTGGATTAATGAACAGAGTGCTGCCATCTGCTGGTTTGATTTATCTTCTCTCACATGGGCGCAGAACACGAGGCTTTTGACCAGTGGCTCTAATCTTTGCCTGTGTGTTCAAGTGCAACGTTTTGGCCGTGACACTACAAGTGACCCTTAAAGGGGTAGGAATTGTCAGTAGTGGATGAAGACAAACTGTACATTTCATTAGCATAGCAAGTGTTAAGTGTACTTTTGACATTGATGCTCTGTAATGTCTTAATTTGAGATGTGCAGCTGAAATGACAGAAGCAGACAAAAAGCATTTTGATTGTGTAAATGCATGAGCATACAAGGCAAGCACTGGCATGTGAGTGTAGATGTGTGTTTGTTGTTGAGGCGAAGTGGGTCATGCTGGTGTATGTATGTGTAAGATGGAGCTCTATAATGTGATGATGACCTCCATCATCTGACATAATCGGGATGAATCAGTGAGTGCCGAGTTACATAAGCACATCCTCATCCTAACCTCATCCAAGATTAGAAACGCAGCAGGCCAACCAACAACAGCAGGCAGGCGACAGGCTCATATGATAACAGAGCACTGCCACCTCCAGGCCGAAGGCTGCCATTACACATGACTAGATTTCTAAATGTGAACCGTCCAGGTAGTGGCGCTGTCTCCACTGAGAGTAGTTCTACTGCATTAGAAGTTTTTATTAATGGCTATTACAATAACAATACTTGGACATTTTGAATACACTCTTTTTGAAAATATAAAAACATTGTTCAACAATATGGTATCTTCACTTGATATAAAATATAACAATAAATATCTTCTTTATTTGTAGATGAGATAATTTACAACTCTAAAAATGGACCCAAGAATAGAATAAAAGCAAACATTTGAAAATATAAAATACATTTATCATACACTTAATGTTGCATTTTCCTGGAGATCTATTTAACAATAAGCTGACGTTCTAACAGGAGTCGGACACAGATATCAGATCGTCTCAGCGCTCTTATGGCCGAGCATCGACTGTGTATGTCACCATAACCCATGTTACACACATCTTTGACAGGTTGTTAGTGTTTCAGTCAGCTGTCTAAATGCCACAGTGTGTACAGTGTTAGTCAAATTGGTTTAAGCACATTCTGCTTACAGAAAGGATGGATGGGATCAGTAGACCCCCGGGGTGAGGATGTGTTGTCTGGTCCTCAGGTCTAGGGTTGAGAAATGACTGTGTTGTTTGTATTAAGGAGTCGGGCGTCGCTGTGACGGGTGAAGCTGGATTTATGTGGAACACGCTGAGTCTACACACACAGGCACAGAGCGTGGTTGTCTACATGGCTGTGGTCAGTCACACACATGTTCTGGTGCATCTTGGCATTGGCAACTAATACTGAGTGGATCTCAACAACAAACTACTGCGGTGGAAAAAAGAACTTCCCACTCTGTCATTTAAGCGCTTCATAGTGTCTTTTCAAGAGGCAAACAAACCTCGGTTCTCAAGTTATTCCTCTCTTTTCTTTGCTACATACAAACCGATATTAATAGGAATCTCTTTCCACAATTCATGGTAAGATGACAGAAGGTGGACCAATCAGCAATCATGTTTTTAGTCTGTGGTGCCTACAGTGTAGATTCAACCCAAAATATAAACCAAGCTTAACGTCTAAGGACAGGAATATTGTTCAATCAGTGAAGGTCCTCAAAGCAAAATTATGTGTGTGACAAAGAAATGACCTGACTCCAGTGTTTTCAGGCAAGTCTTACCTCGGGTAATGAGTCTCATCATGATGTACAAGTAATGAAATGGGCACTTTTTAAACTGTGGATTTCAATCGATATCGATTTGGCTTACAAGTGACTCATTTGTATTCGAAGTAATAGACAATATTCATACAATATTTCTGGATATGACAACCGCTTGCCTCCAAATTCAATTCTAAGTTGTGTACATTTGAACGTGTGTGTTTGAAAGGCAGATGAATGTGTGGGCTTCAGTTGTGTCTCTTCATGTGCAGAGCCAGGTGGTCTGAGCGGGAGAAGGCCCTCTGACACAGCAGACACTCGTAGGGCTTTTGACCCGTGTGCTTGCGGTAGTGACGAGTCAGCTCATCTGAGCGGGCGAATTTCCAGCTGCAGCCCTCCCATGAACAGAGGTAAGGCTTTTCCCCTGATAATCACACCATGAGACAGTGATTAATATGCAGTAATCAGACAGTAAGTGTTATCTGTTTTTACCTGTGTGGGTGCGGAGGTGGGCCTTGAGGTGTGAGCTCTTGGTGTAGGTCTTGGTGCAGCCGGGGTATTCACAGCTGTGGATGGCAGGCTTCTTTTTCCCAGTTGTAACTCTTCTGCCACGCTTCCCCTCCACCGCACCAGGGGGCATCTGTGGTCCAATCAGCAGGGGCGGCTGGTGAAGGGCCAGATGACCAGTGGTCTGGTTGTGGGTGAAGTCACAGTAGTGGCTGGTGTGGTTAAAGTGTGGCATGTAGGTGTAGTGTCGTGGGTCTGGTGTCGCAGCCTGAGGCGCAATGAACCTGGTGTCATGGAAGGTCACCATGGACGGGTGCTGCTGGGGGTAGTAGGGGTTAAAGTCCCATGATGTGACCTTACTGAGGCCTCCTCTGCCGTGTCTCTCCACGCTTCCTCCTTGAGGGTAGTCAAAGGGATTTACATTATGTACAGGGTTGGGAAAGGAAGTCCGACCTGTTTGCTCATCACTGTAAACGCGCTGGTACAGCTCTGGCTGCACTGTCGTGGTGTCAGCAGGAGACAGGAGCTCAGCCATGAGGCTGCCATTGGTCATCTGCTGGCTCTCTTGTCCTGATTGGTCCTTAAACATGGCGTCTTCATGGTACGCTCTGTGTTGGTTGAGCTGTGGCAGCCGTTGGGTGCTGTTGTCCAGAGGAGGGTTGAATTCGGGCGAAGGGCTGCTCCAGTCAGACAGCAGGAAGTCGATGTCCCAAGATGCCTGGCTGTCATCATCCAGGAGCTCCCCTGTCATTTGTTGAGAGTCCCGCAGCTGCTCTGAGCTGCTCGGGGACAGTTTGCTGTTTGCAGGTTCAAGAGGGAGAGCTCCAGTGTCAGACTTCCACACCTAGGAGTTAGAGAACATGAAGACGTGATGGACAACAAGAACCATTATTAGACGTGTGAACAGTGTGATGGGGACAAAAACATGTTTTTTTATACCTATCTTCCAAAATTCAGTGTGATTGTGCTCATTTCTGATTGTTGTGCAAGCACAGCATTGAAAGACAGTTTGAACAGGTTTACATCTAACAAGCCCACATTATTTCCTATTAAAAGCCCAAAATAAGATTCAGGTCGATATTAATATAGATGTCTTAATATCAAATGCTTGCTATTATTATTATTTTTATCTCTGCGTCATCACCTGAGCTGAGCTGAGCAGGTGTGAAAAGTTCTACACAAGCATTTATTTCATGCAATTTATTTTCAAAATAAGATTATAAAGTTCACCTTAAAGCAGACCTGAACAGAGGGCATTGGGGCCACAGGGTCCACACAGCTTCATCTTATATTAAACTGAATTTTAAGTGCATTTATTTCACCAAACACTTTCATCACTTACTGCAAAATGTCTTTAGACATAAGGAGGGTTGTGGCCAGCTTGGACAGTATGAACAGCGACCGGCAGAGCACACACAGTTTAGTTCATTGAACATTTCACTACCTGCAGATCTTCTTCAGATGAACATTTCGTTGCAGTTTTACATAAAGTTTGTCCGAAGCAACTACAAGATACAGCAATACTTCATCCTGAATGTAATGTACATTCAACTCATTTCATCTTACCTTAGAAACGTCTCATATCTGTCCCAGTTGACTGTTTCAGTTTACTTCACCAAATAGAGCATTACATAAAATAACTGTATTGTACGGATATTTAACCTAATAAAGCAGGCTGTGATGGTTTCCTCTATATCAGCATCAAGGCCCTATCATTGTGCAGGATGAAGCACCGTACTTACTTTCATATTGTCAGTAGAGTGAGAGAGGCTGGAGAAGGAGCTGAAGGAAGGGAGCACAGCCTGGGTCACAGCCATCAAGCACTTTGACACAGCAGCACTGAAGGTTCTGTTGTTTTAGGTTCTGTCTCTTTTTCTTTACATGACGATCTCACCCTGAACAGACAGAAGCCCAGCTCACCTGCCTCTCCTCCCACGTCACCGTCTGCTCAGTGCTCAAAGGCCACAGACGTTTCTTCAAGCCTTGGCCTTTTGGTCATTCCTCCCCTCACTATCTCCCTCCTCTCTCTTGTCTATCTCTGTCAGCTGCAAGTCCAACTTCAAATCTCTCCTTTTCATGCAGGTTTTGACCGTTAGGAGGTGGAGCGTAAGTGTCAATTAGTTACTCTAAGACTGGTCACTCAGCACAAAGAAACCTCACCGGGTTCCTGCTCTGTAGAATCTGCAGAACCGAATTTATTAACTGTCCCTTACAGCGTTCATTCTTAAATCAATTCTTCTATTGTGAGATTATTTAAAGATTTGTTTTTCTCTAAACTCTAAAACTCACAAAGCTACTTTTACAAATATTCAAAAATACTTTAAAAGAGCTGGCAGCTGCTGTAGTTTTATATCATCAAGTAGAAATTATGTCACATAAAGAATTAAACCAATATTGGCAAATTCTCTGCCCCTGTGTTCTTGAATTGTGAGGCTACAAACAAACATCAGATTTTGGTCGGTCACTGTAAAAATGTGTAAGAAAAAGTTTTTTTTTTATTTTGTACACAGCTTATATAAAGTGTCAGGAACTACAATAAAACATAGTGACGTGATGATATGTCCACTAAAGCCACCACAAAGTACAGACTTCATCAATCTGCCTCTGAGCTGTTAAACATGCAGTAAAACTACTCACTGACTATGTATATTTTTCTTCATGCACCTGTACTGACACCTGTGCTGTAACTGACAGTGAGCAGGTGTATTTCATTGGTTTCAGTCTACAATTAAAAAATGTTGTTATTCCCCCCACAGGTCTGTCTGTGTGTTCCCGGTGAAGACATGGAGCTTCTGAGAAGACCTGTGTGTGAAAGGTGATTATATTCTGGCTGCTCTTTATCTGCAGAGATGGTGTAAAGCAGGCTGCTGTCCCCTCACAGATAATGGAGCCCTGACTGCTGCTGGTCCCCGATGACCGGACAACTGCTGATAAAGACGCTGTCTTCACCTCTGAGTGACGACTGCACTCACAGACTTCCTCTGTGCAGGCTGAAAGCTGCAGTGACAGTTTCCCAGAACCGCCAAGTGTTAAAACACATGTTCATCACTGTTTGCTGACACATGAGGGTCCACTCATTTTTTTACATTTTCTATTTGTTCATAGAATGGTTGCCATTGTAGCAGCAGGAAATTATTACAGTAAAAAAACAACAGTCCCTTGATGTTGTGTGTGGTCCGGAGTATGAAATTAGAGGGTATTAAAAGTTATTTTAATATTATTATTATTAATTATTATTCTTTTGGTGTTGATTATAACGATCTGTCACCATCTAGTGGTCAGATCCTGGTACTGCCTCTTCCCTCATATATTAACAGCCACTTAAAAAAGTCACCGTTGACAGAAAGGGTTAATTAAAAGTGGAACATACTGAAGAAGAACTTTACAAAAAACTTCATTGTTACAAATAATTATTATTCGACTTTTCATCGGAATGCGGAAGTGCGTGTTGTCACTCGGTTGCTATAGCAACAAGGTGTCGTACCCAGAGCCGTCTTTCCGAGTTTGTGTGCTCACAGAAGGCTTTTCACTTTTAACAGGTTGGATATTCATGTTTCATGTTCAGCTGTATATTATGTTTATGTTGCTGATTATAGTCCTGTAGCGAGAAGACTCGTGTAAAGAACTTTTTATTAGCTACCTGTGCTAGCTTGTACTTAGCTTGTAGCTAGCTTGTATTTAGCTTGTATCTAGCTTGTATTTAGCTTGTAGCTTGTATCTAGCTTGGAGGCCTGTTGAGGTGTGTTAGGATGGGACTGCATGTGAGGCCCTCTCTCTCTCTCTGTGTGCAGATGGCTACAGCTAGCAGTGGATTGTGGAACAACCCTAGAGCCGCCCAGCGCAGCAAGGAGGCCCAGGACATGATGAGAAGTGAGAGGATGTGCATGTTTATTATTACAGTATATAAAACATCATAACCTGACAATGACCCAGAAAGCTTCCAACTCCCAAACCTGAGCTTAATGAAATGATTTAAGGAGCTTCCTGTGTTTTATATTCACATGTTTTTATTCATTTTCTATGTTTTTCCAATTTAATGCCATTCATTCAAAAGGCCTCCAATAAATAAGAAACAGGTGCCTCATTTGTCTTTTGCACATGTGGAGGAAACGGACTCTGTAAATGTGAATTTGAGTGTTTTTGTGTATTCAGTTACCATCTAACGGTCTGCTCTTGTGCTCAGTAATAAAGCAGGAATCAAGATTAACCAGCCTCCAAAGAAGACACAGCAACAAACCCCACAAGAGTAAGTCTGACAGATTCTGATGTTACCATTTACAAAGATTTCAGCTATTTATTTCTCTTTATTTCATGTTGTTGCACATTTCTTCCAACACAATTTGGAACATTCAGCGTTGTGTTTTTCCCACTCAGATGGATCCATTGTGCACATGACCTGTGAATCTGCACCGCCCTCTGCCTCTGAGGAATCTGTCCAGAAACGCCCGGTGTGCCATCCACAGAAACGCAGCGCTGAATCCTGCCGCGCTGGGGACAGCTACACAAGAGAAAAGTTTCACCCTGGGCTTACACGTATGTTTGCGTCCACAGCTCGAGCTGCGTTTTGTGTCCTTGTCGCTCATCTTCTCTTTTCCTCTAGGAGACTTGGAGAAAGAGAAAAGAAGGCTGCAGAGCATCATGGCCACAGGAGAGGAGCCCAGAACTGCGATGTCTAAAAAGGCTCCTGCACGTCAAAACCCAGATGTTTCAGAGGAGCCCGACAGGTATCAGGAAGGTAAAACTACATTTCCCATCAGGCTTGTCCTGTGCAGCTCTGACAACATGTATTAAGTGTGTTTGTCTGCAGTTCTGGATGAAATCGAGGAAAGAAGACAGTTTCTAGCAGACATGGCCTCTCTGGGTCAGGAGAAGCAGTATGCAGACATGATTAACACTGAGATATCGCAGGTAACAGCACCTTCCTATGTGTGTAGTCCATTGGGTCACAGTGCATTTGGATGCCACATGCTTTAACCTAAGCAGCATTTTAAATAGCTTGTTCTGCCATTACAGAAAATCAGAGAGCTGGAGCTGTTGGACAAGACCAGCGTTCGGAAGTAGGGCACAATGATGCTGTGTAGTGCAGACCAGACAAGGACTGGACGCACGCAAAGCTTCATGTGAGAGTAAGAAACAAACTTCAATCAAAACCATTCAACACAAACTCGTACGGCAGAAAATAAATTTCAATGAAAACAAACATTTTATTCCTCTGCTGTCTATTGTCAGGATTTTTACACGATGCTGTGCTGTTTGAAGACAATGAACAGTACAGCTAAAACGTGTTAAAGAAGCCCTTGTTTCAGCTGGACAGGAAGTTAGGCACGGAGCTAACAGACACCGAGGTTAGCTTTACAGATGGAAAACATCCACAACGTGTGTGCAGTTAAATAAATGGCACTCAAACAGAGACATTACAGAAAGGCATACAATATAAATTAATGATTGCATAAACATATTTAACTGTTAAAACTGTGAGCTTTCGTCACAGCTGATAAAATACTGAGCATGTTCCTCCTGTCGTTCAGTGCATGACCTTTGACACTAGAAGGGACATGAAGAGCTGAATTCTTTCTTCTGAATATTTTTACTGGGCTTGCAGTGCTTTTTTTAAAAATCCATCTAGATTGCTTTGAGGCACTCGGCTCACACCAAATCAAAGCTGAGGAGTAAATGCAGGAGAATATGAAGCTGATGTTCTCCAGTCACTCTCCTGCACAGATACAGACAGACCGATGTTCATTCTCTGAAATTACTAAGACTATCATTGAAGAAACTAAACACAGTAACAACACAATTTAGCAGCTGAGTCCTCAGGTATCCAAAAGAGCATTTCAAGAGCAGACGTAGTTTAAAGAGTGTTTCACCTTAACTTCCTCTAGTACCACAGGTTTAACCCAGACATCAAACTTCAGACGTCCTTCAGTCTTGAAGGAGTGTAAGTCAGCTGAACAGATGAATACATTTAACGGTCATTGATATCGGAGACCAACTTAAAACAGGCTTCCTTCACACAAACTGACAAACACACCTTTGCTGATGAAGGCTGTGCACGGCTGTACAGGCAGGGTGAAGTGAGAGCGTAGGACAGGTCAGTGCAGACACAGCTGCTCCACAGTGCACTAGCCTGGGTATTCAGAGCTCAAAGCCCTTGAAGCACTCGAGCTGTCAGCAGTCTCTAAAGCACGCAAAGGCAACTGAAAGAGACATCTGCTAAAAGTGACAGAGTTGAAAGAGACGCCATCTTCTCCACATTGTCTTTTTTAAAGTGTCCTTAATCACGTCAAAATGTCCCTGTCCCCCTTAGCTCTAGTCCTTGTGGGGGCTGTGGCTCTTTCCCGGCTCTCCTTTATGGCTCAGTCGCTTGAGCACTTTCATGGGTTTGAATTTCGCTCCTTTTTTCTTCTGCTGTTGGTCGCTGTCTGGGTCTTTGAAGTCTGGATGAAAACATAACAGACATATCAGCAGAAAGAAATATGATGCAACAGAGTTCTCACTCACTGTAACGGACCTTTTTTCTTCAACATGGCTTCCATTAGTTTGTCCTCCTCTTCTTCCCTGTAACAGAATGACAGTTTGACTGCTGGCAAATATCACAGTACATCCATCAGTGACTCGGTTACTGATTACCTCTGTCTGTCCTGGTCCATGTTGTTCACTATCTGGTTGCGCTGTTCGATAATTGTAACCAGCTCGTTCATCAGTTCCTGCTCCCGACTCTTGTCCTCCTCGGTCCAGTCTTTGTCTGATCAAAAGAAGATAAATATATTCTTCCTTCAGCTGTATATAAATGATCATTCTAACTCAGTTTGACAACATAATGTCTCAGTGTGTTCACATGACATGCAACAGTGTGTTTTGTGAGGGCAGCCCCAGGACACACTCAGTAAAAGCTAAAGGTGTGTGATCTGCATGCAGCCCGTGTCGCTCAGCGTGAAAACACACCTGGTTTGTTGAGCAGACACCTCAGCTCGTACTCCACATCAGCTTGCCTGTCCTCCAGGTTCTGCTGCTTTGCCCTATAAACAATAAAAAAGTGATGAAAACCTCCAGGTGACGAGTTGTCAATTCATTTGACTGTGGATTTTTTGAATTACTTTAATAATCCCATCAGGGAAATTGCTTAAGGCAGCAAAGAGCGCCACACACACACAAGTGCACTGGAGGCAAAGCGAGTAATGCAGCCTTGCCAAAGGACACAACAATGACTAGGGAGGAGCTGGGATCGAAAAGAAACATGGTACACAGTTTGATGCTGCGATGACCCTATAATGGAAACGTTGGTGTCTTGCTGCAGCAACTTACGTGTAGACCAGCTCAGCTTCCCGGCGCACTAAAAGGTGTTTATCATGAATGAGAGTGAACCAGTCCACCAGCAGGGGCTCCTCATCCTCAGCTAAAGGAGCAAAGATAATTTTACAGCACAAATCCAAAACTGGTCTTCTAAAACCCAGGAAGCACAGTGATGCTAGTAATACCATCAGGGTTGTCTCTCAGCTTCTTCTCCAGCTCCACTCCCCTCTGCTCCAGCTCATCCAGCTGCTTCTCCAGCTGACTCATCTCCCCGTGGATGTCCTCTACTGGAATGTACTGGTCTGACTGCACCTACATTGATTCGACTATGTGAGTACTACAAGTTCTGATTAAGGTGACAAGTCATGTCTATCTAAACATTTTGTTTCTTTACCTTGCGTTTGATCAGCGGGAATCCATGGCCGGGTGCTGGCGGTCTAGCAGGACGAGGGCCCTTTGGTGGTCTGCTTTTAGATTTGGCAGGGGAGGGAGAGGCTTTCCTATTGAAAGGGTTCTCTTTACAAATCCGCTGAGAAGAGAAGAGACATGCAGCAGATCTACACCATGTTTTTGTACTGGATTTTACTGGGATGGGGTTTTTACCTTGCTGTGTGATGGGGTAGCTCCTGCGGATAAGGGACTGGGAGTTGTGCTGGGTCGTGGTGGTGGAGCTCCAGGACTTTTGGTGGTCCCTGAGCTGCGACTGGTCTGTGGAGTGGCTGGAGCTGAGCTGGCATTTGATGGCATGGGAGAAGGATTTGGGTTTGGGGAAGGATGAGCCAGGCGCTCAGTGGACGAGGAAGCGGAAGCCGTGGAGTCGCATGGCAAACAGATGGAGGGCTCTGAGACGCTTTTTGTGAAGGCGTGTTCCTGGTCGCTGCTGGCACTGCCGGGGTGCTGGGAGGAGCTGTGGTCTGAGCCAGAGGACAAACTCTCTGTGCTGAGAGCTGGAGAGGGAGAGCAGGAGGAGGGCTGAGAATGAGGGAGGACTGAAGCAAAAACAGCAGCAATGAAACAGGAAGCAAAGGTTGGGTGAGAGTCAGGAAAAAAAACGACAGAAGATAAGCATCGATATCTATTCTGGCACATTTGTAGAGTTGAACTTGCTCTGAAACAAACCTTGGCTCCCTCCTGCTGGTGGTGGAGGACGAGGAGCCGGCCGCTTCTTGCTCTTGGCGCTTCCGGGACTTGCAGACCGGGATGAGCTTCCTTTAGGAGGCGGAGTGTCTGCTGCAGCTCCTGCGTCAGCTGCCCGAGAGATGCTGTACCACGGGTGGCTAGCCAGCACTGTGGGCGCAACCGCTTCTCCTTCATCCCCCTCTTCCTCATTCACCTCATTGTTTTCATCATCGTCATCATCCTCAAACGGGTTGGAGGGCTGAGGTGGTGTGCTGGGTCTGGAGCCCTCCCCTTTGAGAGAGGACAAAGAGCCTGTGTTTGGAGGGGTTGCCAGTCCAGCAGAGGGAGGGGGAGGGGCTTTCTTCTTCTTGGATTCTGACTGGACCAGGGCAAGCCAAGGTGGGTCTTTGGGTTTATGGGTGCCACTGAACAGTGAGACACACAGATAGTGATGGAGGGGTAGCACGCAAGAAGACAACAACAGCAGGTGGAGGTAAACAACGACATGCTGCAACAGGACGAGTTTCAGGATGTGACAATGTGACCGAGGTGGTGATGGACAGGAAAGTCAGGCATTAACAGAAATGAAGTACCTTGCAGGAGACTGTGATCTCTCCCGAGGTTTAGGAGGAGTCGGAGGCTTCTGATGTTCACCTGTGGGTTCAGGGAAACATTAATATCGGGATAAACAGATGTTATGTTTGTGTGTTATGTTCTGGAGTAAGCTATTACTGGCTGACTCTGCTGTGCGGAGGAGCCGAACCCGAGGGGCTGGACGAGGAGGGGGGGCGGGCTCAGATACCCGGCGTGGAGCAGGAACTGGCCGACTGCCACCCTCACTGTAACCCACAGGTGTAGAAGGCTGGTCCCCATTTGCTGTTGGCGTTTCTTCCTCTTTTTCCCCTTCTTCCTCTTCTTCATCACTCTCATCAAAAGGGTTGGGTGGAGAGGGATCACCAGGTTTCTCCTCCGTCTCTTTTATTTCTAATGTGTTGTTTAACACAGGAGCACCAGAGTCATTGGCGGCCATGTTGGCTTCATGTGCTCTGATACCTGGAGTCTTTGCCTGCTCCGTCTCAGAGGGCGCAGCGTGAGGATCTGGGCTGCGACCGATCCTGGCAGATTGAACCACAGCTGGTCTCTTACTAAGGTCTGGCCGGCCATTTTGATTGGCTACAGCGTGCCTTGCAAGGTGATGTGTGCAGACCAACGTCCCAGAGTCACTTCCTAGTTTGTAGGACCCAGGAAGCAGAGTGCTGTGACACTCTGTGCACCTGAAACAACGAGGGAGAGGGACAGCATGATGAGTATGTATCATTATAATGCCTTGGGCACAAGCCTGGCAGAATAATCTAGTGTTGTATGATAAGTACAACACCTAACTGTGATTACTACTTCATCAGAAATAACCTCTGTCTGTCTCAGGGGCTCCATCCTCACATTAACCAGCCAGTATGGCCGACACAATCCTCCCGTCTCCCCCCGTTAATGAATTATGCAGTGAGTTGATCCTTTAAGGCCAAACATGTTCCCAAACATTGTGCCATTGTTACAGTAGACGCCACAAATTCTGAATCGTGTCCCAACCGAGGGGCTGCGTCCTCTGCGGTATGCAGCCTACAGAGGTCTGTGCTTCACAGACGGCAGGCGTAGCCCACACAGGTCACACGAACTGCAATTAAATGGGACGGTCTGGTCTGCGGAGACTTCCTGTTTATTGTTCTGTGCTGCTTGTTTTGCCTAGTAACCACAGTTGGTATTCACAGTGTTGCGCCACAGTGATGAGATCTGGAAGCCTGCGGTGACACCTAACAATAATAAACATACACCAGTAACACTCATAATGTTGACATCTGTATTAGTGGCTGCAAGTGTTTACCTGAAACAGTTGCGATGGTAGAGTTTGCCGTCCACCAGAAACCTCTGCACCAGGTGGACGTGCTTCTGGCAGGCGGCGCAGGTGCTGCTGGGAGTGCTGCGCCCGACAGCTGGACCTGTCTGCACAGGCTAGCACAAGCAACCGGGACGTTGTTTGAAGGAAGGGGGACAGGAGGAGACATCAGGGAGAGGAGGAAGATGGAGAGCAATGGAGGGGGAGATCATACACGGAGTCAGGATTTGAGGTGGATCGTTCGTTCTGTTTACTACGTGGTTACGTCTACTGTTCATGGGTTTATTTTTCAGCTTAAAACATCATTGGATTAATACAAAGCGGATGTCATAATAAAAAATAGATTAGAATCCAGACAGCTGGGGTTAGGGGCTCTGTCACATATTTTGGTTGATATGTTGTTTTTAGGCATTTGGCTTTTTACGTGTGAATAAATAAAGGGGGTTAAAAGCAGCATACTCCCAAAGCGTGGCACACAGTGTTAGGACAATACGACTATGAGTCTTTTATGTACAGGAGACGGTTACAGGACTGACCTAGGAATTTCCCTACACCTCCCTCCCCCCCGACCCTACTGCCTAGGCTCAGGACCAGAGAGTGGAGGGGGGGGCAGCTGTGAGGAGGAGGAGGAACAGGAAAAGGAGGGAGTGGAATGAATTTCCATCTGAAGAGGGAGGGAGGGGAAGTGTGATGAGGTGGATGCCAGTCAGTACATGGGGCAGTACAGGATGGAGGAAAAGGTCGAGGGCATGCGAAAGAAAAGAGAGACAGGATACAGAGGCTATCTTTATAGACTTGTTCTACCGCTGAGGCTTCTCCCCCCTGCTGTGCAACACAAAGCTCACACAAGGACACGTCCATATATGGATACTATACATTGTTGTCGTGAGACGCCAGGCGTGATGGCTTAATACCCCACACATGTCATGCATACTGTTTGTTGTGCAGTATACTCCACACATTAGTGTGTGATAAAACATCACGGACTTGTTACCATGCAGCTTCAGCAGACCCCATGCTTCCCCAGCCTTATGATACAGAAACAACATGTGCACAGGTAACTGCTGTGTGTCTGTGTTGGCCTCTGATTCTGGTTCCTAGTCTTACCTCATTTTCAACAGCTTTGTCTTCCAAAGGGGTCGGAGGCCTTTTCTGGGCCGGTTCATTAAGACCAACAGAACTAAGCCTCTTCATACAGGGCGGGTTTGCTGTGTAGAAAGTAGAGGGAATCCTGATTAACATCATAAACTAATGATGACACACCCACAAGCTGCTCGACCTCATGATGTGTGCGAGGCGTGTCCCTCGGATCAGTTGACAACATGCCTCATGCAGCTTTGTTCAGTTGAATCAGTGAACGTGTCTGAACCCTGAGAATAAACCTAAACATCATACTGGACGTCTGTGTGTCCATGCTGCAGAGCTGCAGTCAGCGCACCGACTGTACCTTGAGACTTGTTGTTGAAGAAGTTGTAATACTGGGACACATATGTGATAATGCTAAGGCGGTCAGGCACTTTCATGGACACCATGTCCTCTGGGTCCAACAGGGCTGGAATCCCCAGCTGTGCCTCAGCCACTTCAAATGCCTGCAGTGGAGCGGAGAGGGAGAAGAGAGGGGGAGAGGGAGAGAGGCAGGAAGAGGAGGAAGAACATGTTACAGATGAGTAAACCGTACATCGGCCTGCCTGGATGCTCTCTTTAAAGTCCAGGTCTAACACAGCACATGTTCTTCTACCTCAGTGATATAGTTTGGATCTTTCTGGAAGCACGGTCTGTGTATGAACAAGTGAAGGTGGTCACAGCACTGCACTGACCACAACAAACCACTGGAGCGAGTTCAGACTGCTGCCCCTGAGTGACTTCATGCTCCTTAGGTTAGAAAGCCCACTTCCTGTTCCTGGCTTATCTTGTGCTGCTGTAACATCAGTCATGGTCACATGATGTTTACAATATTCTGTCCTCTGAGATTTAAAATAGTCTGAAGCAAAATTCCAGTGAAGAAACCAGTGTGTTACAAAACCTTCTTCACAGCTAGGCGGTGTCTTTAAAGATGACTCAGTTAGCTGTAGTCTAAATACGTACACACTGCTCTCAGCTCTGTACCAGAGCTGGGAATTCATTTGGATGTGACATTATAAGTCTTAACTGTTAAATCTGAAAAGAAAGCAAAAGACTGAGAGACAGTAGACATGTGAAAGGGGAAGGAAAAGTAACTGAATTGAATTGAATTTCTGTCTATATAATGTAATCCAGAGTGATCCCACAGTACAGTGCACACTGCAGCAGAGCAGACAGCTAGGTGAGACCGAGGTTCAGCAAGCACCTACTCTTAGCACGTCCTATATGAAAAGTGGGGTTTTAGAAATGATCCTAGGAGACAGACAGCCCTGAATGTATTCATGAATCTGAATCTTAAATACTCAAATATTAAAGATCTCCATGCATTTGGTTTTCACAGTAGGCTTTAGGCATGTTTCATGGAAGCTGCTGGATAAAAAGGATGTAACCAGCGACAGAGCGCTGCCGAGCATGAGCTCAGACTGACAGTGAGGAGCCTCCCGATGTTCTGTTGGCTTTAAGATGACGTGAATATGATGAAACTTGTTTTCTGGCTTGAATATACAAACTTATAAAGTTGCAAGTTCTGCATGTTTGCACCTTAATGCCTCACTTCATGGACTCACAGGCTTATGTCGGTTTTTTCCCGACCCTAAGTATTTTCCGTCTCTGCCCTGGTCACAGTCCACCAGGATTAACACTCTCTTCACACAGGCACTCATCTACAGCCCACCAGGACAGCATGGAGGCCTAACACTTTTATGAAGCACTGGCAGTAACAAATGCAATGTCTAGGGGTAATAATAGACATGAATTAGCTCATAGGTGATTCCACCCAGCATCATAGACACAGCTGTGCAGTCATTCTGACTCACCAGTCGATTGTTCTCGTAGACATTCTCCTTAGACAGTGAGCTAAAGTCTCTGGAACGACAGAAAAAAAAAGTGAGATAAGCTGTAGTTACGACAGATCAACCGTTCTTATGCACAATAAAAGAATAAATGAACCTCACGAGCCGTGCTGATACAGGACGGCTGTATTTAGCTTGTTGACCTATTTCCACTTATGCACCGTCAATAGGTTATTATAAGCCTGACAGCATTACAGACTGAAACGGCGAGCTCTGACACACCGTCCACAGCTGACAATGTCCTAACCACACAACAAAATGATGCCTAATGTGAAAAACAAAAGGAAAGGCGTGACGGGCCAATAATTACAAGGCTCTCCTTTAAAATGCCTGAGGATGTAAAACCAGTAAACATCCTGCTGTAAACCTGGAGAACCTCTGAGGAGTCCTGGGATGGAGCTGTGTGCATAAGTAAATGTGGCAGCAGCCTGGATAACGGTATGACAGAGGGAGGAAAACACCCTGACCAACGCTTATGGAAACCATGTGGAACTTTCAGGCTGAAAACCCTGTGACTGAGCTCCGTGTCGAGCTGCACAAAGTGACCTCTGTTCTCTCTAATCTGGTTCCCATGGCCACAAACGCACTGTGCAGCAACTCCAATATCAAGATTGTGTCAAACCATGCCCACTGTGTCAGCACTACTGGCTGAAAAGGCATCCATTAAAAAACAAACCTTCTGCTGTGTTCAAACGTTTGGACCTCAGAACAGACAGTGCCAGCTGATACCGACACAGAGGATGAAATGCAGTGTGTGATCTGTACCGGGAACCTAATCCACTGTGAGTCAGAGTCTCACTCCAAAGTTTATTTTGGGAAGAGGACTGCTGAAGACAGCACACCTGCTAAATCTGGTTCATTCAGACTGAAACCACACACAGCAGGGCCTGAGTGAATCAGGAATCCTAATGAGGGACGTGTCAGACAGGTGAAAGTAGTAGTTGAAGGAGCTTTTAATACAACTTCGACTACACTTGGTGTGCACTAGGCCGTGAACATTTCCCTGCACCCACATTTACTCCGTCTGCAGAGGGCTGAGTGACATTTGGCCTCGGCTAAAGGAATTCTGATGAGGCCATTTGCTGTGCTAACTCCTCTGCATCCGTGCTGTATGTTCATGAGACTACGGCTGGCTGCAGAGGACAGGGCCACATTACAATGGCCTGGCCCTGCGCTAGAGCTAAATCTGGTTTGACAGGCGGAGGTCTCAGCTGCAGATCAGCCCGACGGGCTGTCTGTCTGGATCAGTGAAAGTTTAGCTGGAGCTGAGCAGTGAGGCACACTGGGCCAAACAGTGAAGAGGAACCTCCAGAGCCGGGCCTTTAGGATCTGATTTTATTTTAATGCTGTGCTGTTTATGCTGATTCATTCCACTTCACTGGCTTGTCAGAGATTAGTTTAGTAAACACTCTTTCAGGCAGAGTCCAATTCAGCCACCTGCAGGTGAACAGCATGAGCAAGATGCTTACTGCCTAAATTCATTCATCACATTTTCCCTTTGTCCTACAGGAAGCAGGAAGGTCACAGAATGCTGCTTTTACACAATCCACCTAACAGCGCTTACGCTGGGATCAACTGCATGCTCCGTCCACACAGCCACATGATCCTGCAGTGCTTCTCAGAGATGCAGTCTGTGGCGTGAGTCATAGGAAGGTCACAGGTTCTACAGTACAGCTACGCCACACTGCAGAGTACTTTACAACAAGCATCCTCCATGTGGAGTATTTCAGCAAAGAACAACCCACTCAAATGATCAGTAATCACTAGTTTTAGGCACAGGGCTGGGCTTGGAGCAGGGCTGTGTCCTTACAGAGCAGCCTCTCAGTCCATCATTACCAGTGATTTGAGCAATAATGAAACATACTGATCAACACTCTGGTAACATGTGGTCACGGAGACTTTGTTAGAGTTTTACATGAAACGATCCACAGAATACTCTGGAAACACACAGCCTAACAGATTGAAACTGAGATTGTATCTTGATGGAAGAAGATACTGATCTTTACATTCCTCAAGTTCAAAGACTTTGACCAGCCTGTCAGACCAGAACAGGACCGAACCAGTCCCCCTGTCACAGGACTGAGCAGTCTGCTTTTAACTTGAATAAACTGTTTATGCCCACAGGACGGATAACAGCAGCTGGCACACGTTACTCACATCAAATCAGGTCTGTGCCGATGAATAATGGCACAAAACGCCAGCCCGTCCCGGAAGGACGCGGACATGTCCCTGATGTCCACATCGTTGTAATTCTCACACTGTATCCGACACCACTCCTGAAGAGCCTTCAGAGAGCCCATCATACTCCGTCATATGAATCCGTCTGCGTCCACGACACCGCCCTCAATGTCCCCCCGGACCCGGAGCAGCAGCAGCAGCGTGTCAGACACCACCCGCTGTGACGGTGCTTCAGCCGGAGTCACGTTAGAGAAAAACTAGCATGGCTCGAAAGCTAGCTGGACGTTAGCTCACTTCTGTAACTACAAGCATTACGTGGACTTTTAACCGCCGTGTGAGGCAGCGAGAAGTGCATATAAATAAAAACTCCGGCCAGAAACTAAATTAAAAATCGACCGATATGAAGAGCTGATGACAGGAGCGTGCCAACGAAGTTCTGGTCGCAGCTAACTCGGCTAACCAGCTAAGGCAGCATGCTAGCTGACAGGCTGCAGCTCGGCTTCGTTTTGGTGGAGGTTTCCTCCCTGTGGTGGACCACAAGCACGTTTTCGCTTCTTGGTGCAGAACAAACGGTCTGAACGGAGACAAACAGTGTTACTCCCAGTTACTCCCAGTTACTCCCGGGGTTACTCCGTACATCCGGTACGTGCGATAACAAACTAAAACACAGCGTACAAACACGTCTTCATGCTGCTCAGTCCCGGCTGGCATCAACAAACACTGACTGAAGCGCTGCCCGCCGCCTCCTCCACCTTGGTGGATCTTCTCCACGTCCGAACAGGGAGCTACGCCTCCTCCGACTTCCTCCACGCGAGATCTTACTAAAGTCTCGCGATAGGTGGTTAGAATTCCCGAAAGATGGCGGCGGTGCCTCCAGATGAGGCTAGCCTGCAGTCTCGGATCAGTAAGTCTTCTTGTATTATTATGCTCAATGATGTGTTTATAGTTTCTGCGCTGCTCAGGGATTAATACAGATTATCACAGGTTTATGTTAATGTTGTCGCTGACAGCCTTCTCCCGGGAGCAGATGTGACAGTTAAAGCGGATGTCATCAAATCAAAAAGTGCAGTTAGCGACAGAACAAATATAATAAATAACCAAATATCGTATTTCTTTAGCATTAGTGTGGACTTATTTTAGATCTCGTACCATGTTTACTGTGGAGACTTTGAGATTAAAAATGCCGCACAAACCTCAGATTTACTATTTAAGTGACTTGCTAGCAACATCAAGGAGCTAGTTAGCTGTTGGTCGTTTATCTAGGACCAAAAAAAACAAACACAACAGCGAAGGAACCCTGCTGTGACCACACGCCGCACATTCAGAAACAAACACTGTGTGCTCCAGAACAGAAAGCTTTAAACACCCCGAACAACCTGCGGCCACAGCTGCAGCCAGATGTTTCCTCACACAATCTACAGAAGAATCCAAACTGATGTCAGACATGTACCCACATATAGCAAGTGACTGGTTTTTACTGGTTGTGTGACACAGACAAGGCAACCAATCCTCTGAACAAGGAGCCTGACTGGGACGGCATCAAGGGCTTCTGTGATCAGCTCCATAATGAACCAGAAGGGTGAGATGATGACTCCCTTTATACTGGATGCAGACCCTAACAGCCTGCTACATGTCTTTACAGCTGCTCGGGGTGGGGTGTGTTTTAGTGTCTACACCTTGATCACTGCTGTGAAGGTTAAAGATTGTGTTTTTTATTAGTCCTCAGCTTGCAACCAGACTTCTGGCTCATAAAATCCAGTCTCCACAGGAGTGGGAGGCGATGCAAGCACTAATGGTAAGACAAGTCAGCAAGTCCAGTATCCATCCACACTGTGCCAGCTGTGTTATGTGTTAAATGTGTAAATGGAGGAGGACGCAGGAAGGAGAACCTCCTGACTGTACAAAGGGTAAAATAACAACCTTTGAACTCCTTCAAGGTTCTGGAGATGTGCATGAAGACCTGTGGGAAGCGATTTCATGGTGAAGTGGGAAAGTTTCGCTTTCTGAATGAGCTCATCAAGGTGGTCTCACCCAAGGTAAGGACAGGTGTCCTGCTGCCTGTCTTTTTCATTGCTCACACGCTGATCTGTTCTTAGTATTGAGTCACACCACTCAGTGTCAAATATAGAAACGAGTCCTAAAACCCCAAATGTGTTTTTGGTACTTCTGGTCATCCTGAAACTGATGGGTGTGGGGGTGGGGGGGGGGGGGGTGCATTCAGGTCAGTGTCGTGTTTTCTCAGGCGGGTAACGTCCTCTTCCCTCCCCCTCTGTAGTATTTAGGAGCCCGGGCTCCAGAGCCAGTGAAGAAGAAGGTGTTAGAAATGATGTACAGCTGGACTCTGAGGATGCCCGAAGAAACCAAGATTTTGGATGCGTATCAGATGCTGAAGAAACAGGGTGAGTCCCCCAGGATCAGTCACAGGTCCTTAACTAGGGGGCTTCTTTGTGGAGTACTGCGTTCCATATTTTGTCCATAGAGTGGTTCCTGTACATGACTAATGATGTGATGTTTGGTTCCCCATATTGTGTGAGTTTTCAGAAGTAGCCGAGTGGTATCAGTTCTCCTTTGAGGACACAGCGATGAGGTGGATTTCCACATTCATGCTGATCTAAAACCAGCAGTGGAGGTTCTGCTGATTAGTTGTCATAGATTAACCCCCGAATCAACTCCCAGTCTGTTTATGGACTCTAGTCATTCTGATCTGACTCTGTGGAACTCTGCCTCCTTACAGTCGCACCAGGTGTTGAAATGAGAAGCTTTAAGTACAAAAAGCAGCAGCAATAAGACACACCCTGAGCACTGCAGCCAGAGGTGACCTCCACTCTGTAACCGATATATATGCAGGACATTTCACAAACAGGACAGATGAGTCGTTTTTATGTCGGGTCAATACACGTCCTTGTTTTTTTCCAGGAATTGTCAAACAGGATCCCGTACTTCCTGATGACAAGCCCCTCCCACCCCCTCCACCCAGAGCCAAAAGTGCCATCTTCGAGGACGAGGAGAAGTCCAAGGTATTAAAAGTTAGGAAGCAGCACATCAGAACACCTTCACTGGTTGTTGCTGTGTTTCTGTTGTCGTTGGGTGAGAACTTTTTGCACATGCTCTTGATTCACAGCAAAAAAAAGTCCCGTCAAATCATGTGAACTGGAGCTCCTGGGAAAAGTCTAAGGCACTTAACAGTTTCATCTCTTCCTCTTTCCTTTCCCCCGCTGCTCCGTCTCATCCTGTTTGTGTAGATGCTGTCTCGCTTACTGAACAGCACTCACCCTGAAGATTTGAGAGCTGCAAACAAGCTCATTAAGGAAATGGTCCAGGAGGTGAGCCACTGGTGAACATGTACAGTATGCATACGTGTGTCTGAGCGCCTGTATCCAGGGTATATGACTTGGACACTAGGTGTAGTGATTTATTATGTGGAACTCTTAGGCATGGTAAAGTGTACTGTGGGTCATATCCTGGTATTTATCCTGACTGAATTGTCTGTTTTTCCCCAGGATCAAAAGCGAGTGGAGAAAGTATCAAAGCGAGTAAATGCCATCCAGGAGGTGAAGGAGAGCGTCAGCCTGCTGAGCCAGCTGCTGGAGGGCTACAGCAAGGAGAGCTGCTCCCAGAGCAACCAGGAGCTCATTAAGGTTGTGTTAGAGCCGCAGACACAGGCTCGTGGGCTGCTCCCATCTGTTGGATGTTTGTTTTAACGTGTTTCCAACTGCAGGATCTGTACCAGCGCTGTGAAAAGATGAGGCCAACACTGTTCCGACTAGCGAGCGACACAGAGGATAACGATGAAGCACTAGGTCAGTGTGGCTTTCTGTAGATTTAATGGGACCACCCTCGGTCCATAAGTGTAGAAACCCTGTATGGTGTTTTCTTCTTTGTTCTTGCAGCGGATATCCTGCAGGCCAACGACAGCCTGACACAGGTCATCAACCTGTACAGGCAGCTGGTAAAGGGGGAGGAGGTGACAAAGGACGGCTTCACCATGCCCTCACAGTCAGGTAGTGTTTTCTAGGTCACTGTTAAATGTTTATTTGGCGTCCAACTGTGTTTACTGTCTCTCTCCTACCGTTCCTGTAAACTCGAACAGCACCTGGGAGTCATTTTGTTTCCTTCTCCCACTCAGGCAGCAGTAGTTCAGCACTGGTAGACCTGACAGAACTTAACACTGTAGCCAACACGGCACCGTCAAACCCGGACTCCTCCAGCCTAAAGGCTCTGACTCAGAACATGGGCATGAGCCTCCTGGATGATGAACTCATGTCGCTGGGTAAGCAGGGAAACATGTATTGTAATGTTTTACCAAGCAGCAGGATGAGTACAGCTCAGCATTATGGGCCGTCATGGAGCTGGCCTAATGGCTATTACATCCAGCGATCCGATTCTAAGAAGTGTAGTCATTTCAACCAACTCATTTTGCTTCTGACTTCTCAGGATTGAACGTGACGGAGAACTGTGACTCTCACAACACCTGTCAGGTAGGAAGTTTGAAGCTTCTAAGTGTACAGATCTCAAATCCAATGCTAACTCTGTGTTTGTTAGTCGTCAGATATCGCACAGTCCTCCAGTCCTGTACCAGCTGCATTGTTGCTCCCAGCTGTGGTCCAAACACCACAGGCTCCACCAGCAGGGGGCCCCGCTGCTCCTCCTAAAGCGATGGAAGAACTGGACCTGCTGGGAAAGACTCTGCTGCAGCAGTCCTTACCTCCAGAGAGCCAGCAGGTCAAATGGTGAGGAATCCGGCTGGAAGGTTTTTCTGTCGTGCACATCACTGCTATGTGGTTCTTGTTGTCCTCTTTTGCAGGGATAAGCTCCAGCCTCAGTCTAAAGTCAGTTTACGAGATCTCCAGAGCAAGTCTAACTGTAAGGCCACTGCCGTGTCCTCCTCTGCTCCTGCACCACCCTCAGGCCATGCAGAGCAGCCTGATGCTCTGCTCCTCTCCAGTCTTAGTCTCACAGTTGATAAAGGCACATTACCAGCTGCCGACCACTACGACAACATCTCCCTGGCTGACGTCACTGTGCCTCTGGAAGCAATCAAACCTAGTAAGCACAAACACCAGCTCCACAACAAGGTCCAACCTGTGTCCTTCCTCACTGTTTCCAATGTGTGTGCTCATATCTCAGGCAGCTTGTTACCAGTCACTGTGTTTGATAAACACAGTCTCCGGGTTTTGTTCACTTTTGCCCGTGACTGTCCTCCATCAAGACCCGACGTGCTGGTGGTGATCATCTCGATGCTGTCCTCAGCTCCCATTCCTGTAACCAACATCCGCTTCCAGGCAGCCGTGCCCAAAGTAGGTGCCTCAGGTTTTTGGTTGTTCGTCAGCTCGGTCATTTTTCTTGGCATCATCATTTTTTTTCTTATTATGGTTTTAAGGTGATGAAAGTAAAGCTGCAGCCTCCCTCCAGTACTGAACTCCCAGCCTTCAACCCCATCCTGCCTCCAGCTGCCATCACACAGATCCTGCTGCTGGCGAACCCTCACAAGGTAATCATAGTGCTGTTTCCATAGATAGAGAGGTAAACGGTCAGCGGTCAGCTAACTGATCTGCAACATTAGAAAAGTGCTGAAGCAGCAGTGAGTAAACACAACGTCTGTTTATTTAAAACCGTCCAGCATTGGTAAGCTGTCGTTTTCTGTTGTTGTTGCATTTCAGGAAAAAGTGCGTTTGCGATATAAACTGACCTTCAGCTTGGGGGACACCTCTCATGATGAATCTGGTGATGTCGACCACTTCCCGCCTCCAAACACATGGGGGAACCTTTAGCGAGAAGGACTAGTCCTCCTTCGTCTGATCTGCTGCTTCCTTTTACATTTAGGTTTAAGTTGCATGAGGCCAAATGACAGCGACCTCCTTCACACTTCAGTGTTTTGGAAATAGACGAGACATGAGAGCAGTTGTGGGAACCAGCTTCTACCGTGTGCCTTCCCTCACAGCCTTCCTGTCTTCTTTCAGCCATGCCCTGTGTGTTGTTGTTATGCTCTCCTCCTCCTAATAATCTGACCCAGAGATATACAGCAAACTGTTCAGCACACACGCTGAACCTTTAAAACATTGAATGATCTGTCAGCTTTACACGTCATGTGATTCACATGTGAGAGCCGCTGTGTGATGCACTCCGGCCTGGAGTTGTCACAGTTCGCATGTCTGACGTTGGTTTGGCAGCAGAAACGGTTTTCTGTGTAAGTCAGCGAGGCGCTTCACTTGGTATTTTAAATAACTAACAAATCAAAGCCAAACAAAAGCTCATCATATGGAGTCCTTCTGTTTTACTCCATAAAGTAAGAGTCAGAGCTGAAGTTAGTTAAGAGTCTGATTTTGCTCCTCTCAGCACAACTCAGTGTAGCAACCCATGTCCTCATATCTGCATTCTCCCTTTGAACTCTGAGGAGTCTGAGAGTAGTGACATGTTATCCAGGGAGCACACAGGATGACTGGGTGTGTGGTTTTTAAGCATCGTTTGGGTTTTAATATATTTGGATATTTGACCTTTTTCACAGTGAATATTTGACCCTCGAAGGAGGAAAGAACAGGCCGAGTCTGTTCCAGCCTGTTCTTTCCTCCTTCGATGTGTTTGCTCGGAACAAAGGGCACTGACCACCTGCCCCTGGAAATGAAGCGGCTTCATTCCTGCACAGATCGGGACGCTTTCCTTTTTTATGTTTCACTCAGGATTGAGTTTGTTTCTGGCCCGTTCTCCAGAACACCATGCACTTATTTTGTTTAAAATGTTGCACATGAAATCATTCCAATTTACAGTACGTTTCCTTCTTCTCCTTTTTTCTGCCTTTCTAAATGTTGATTGACCCAAAGAAGGGACACATGACGTCCTCAGCTGAGTCTCTGACATCTGGTTTGATTCTGCCACATGTGCCTGAGATGAAATGAGTTTTCGTTCTCTTGCTGTATACATAATACTGTATGTATACAAATGCTGTTTTCTTTTATGTTCATGTCATTACCTGAAAAGACTGAATCGAATGATTGTGTACAGACTAATAATCAGTTCAGATTGGAGCACGGATCTGTGAACACATGTGAGGGTCATACAGACTAAATAAATACATCATCAGATATCTGCATAGTTACAGCCAGGACAGTAAGCCGCTGAGATTCAACTGATCATGAAGGATCAATTGATGTATTGGGAAAAATACTGATTACTTGAAAGCATGTGTTTGATTTCATATGCTATATCAGTCATTAGATTGTATCATAGGGTTTCCGTTTACAAGCACAGTTACTTAAGGCAATAACTTCGGATGCTCCAGCGGTGTGTGATGATGTCGGTGGCCTGCCATAGTTCTTCTTTTCTGTAAGTATTGACTTCAGAGGCTGTAACAGATGATTCACATCAGATTCAGAGCAGATTTGTTCACAGAGAAACAAAAAAATAACCTTATTGTTGGAGTAACTGCGTCTCCCTCGCAGTGTATCAGCCCGCTGGTTTCTCTGGAAGAGAAGCTGCTGAAACTCTAACAACTGTGTGACTCACATGGAATTTCCAACATTACCTGAAGGTGCTGGAATGAAAATGAGGAATTATATTTTTATGTAAAACCCAAAGCATGTCAATCAGCTAATCAAGATTTTCAGGAGCAGTGTGATCAGTGTGAAGGTGTTTCTGAAGGCGGGGACGTTTCTGTTGTCGCTTGTGCTCCTGCTGTAAATAACATTGAGTAATTATGCATATTGACCGAAACACGTTCACAATCTGAACCTGTATACAAATGTGTATATAAAGCAAATAAAGTAATTTGTACAGGAATATCACCAGGTGTATGATTCTGATTAATAACAGCCACAAGCAGAAAACACAGCTTTTGACTGATTGATTTAAGAAAACACTGTAAAAAACTAAAGTGTAGTCGGTGATCTGCTTCTTAAAACCGGTTTATTCTGGACTACGACATTAAAGAAATAAAGGCATGCATAACAAAGTCTGAAATCACACTGAAAGATTTGAATGATGGTTCAATGGTATCAAAAACAGACAGAACACACTTGTATGCATTGTTTTTGTGTAAAGAAAGAATCACAAAGATGAAGTCAGTGCTATAAACAAAACACACCGTCAGCATGAGCAGGTCAGAGTCTGCAGGTAGCTAAAGAAGACGTGAGCATGGAATGTGATCTATTATACATGTGTAGACCGGAACTCCACCGCAGAACCCCTCGGACCTCAGGTTACATTCTGACTGAATGGTTCTGAATGTTTGTGGTGATGTAGCTACATGTGAACACCGAGTCTCTCCTGCAGTAATTAAATAACTCAATAGTATTCTCCATCACCTAAGAGACCAATTAAAACCTTAACATAAGTGTTCTTCAGTTACTCATGAGCACAATGTTATGATGTTAAGACTCCAGTAACTTTAAAAAGCTCCAGTCTCACTGGTCACTTCATGTTTGATGTGTGTATAACTTGGTCAGTTTGGTTGGAATGAAAACATGAAGGTCGTGGGTTCTTGGCTGAGAGCAGCTACGAACATTGACAAAAGCAAAACAGTTCCAACTTTTCTATTGAACTACTTAACTTCCACTTGTTGGTTGTATTAAAAAGTACAAAACAAATTGTAAATACGAGCCCTTACCTCCTCAGATACACGCCTTCTCAAACCCCTGTCTCTTTTTTGAGGATTAGAGTAAAAACACACTGTGGACACAGCACTAACCAATCTTTACTGTTGCTCTATTTCCTGGGTGGAGGCGGGCCTGGAGGAGGCGGTGGAGGAGAAGCGAAAGGATATGGTGGTTGCCCCATAAAGCTCAAGAGTGGAGGTTGCGGAGGAGCGAACTGCTGGGCCATCAGAGGCTGTGGCACCCCCGGTGGTGGAGGAGCCTGGCCAAATGGACCCTGTGGCTGGACGGCCTGATCCTGACCTCCAGCACCCCCACCGCCGCTGGACTGGCCCGCAGTGCGGGAGCTGTACCCCCCGCCGCCGCTGTTGTTGTAGCTCTGGTACTGATCCGAGCCTGAGGAGTTGTAGCTGTTCCTGCGATCCCGGCTTCTGTCCCTGTAGGACGAAGAGGAGCGGTCTCCATCACGGCTGTCACGGCCAAAGCCGCTGCGGCTGTCTTTGCCTCCACCGCCTCCAGTTGAGCGCATGCGCCGGTCGCACTCGTCCTGATACATCAGGTTAGGGTTGTTGGAGTTGCTGCCACGGTAACGCATCCTGCCACCTGAATGAAGGACAAATGAATCTCAGAACGTCCCATCAATCATCAACCATTCTGCCTGGTATAGGGGTCATTCTGCGTGGTGTAGGGGTCATTCTGCGTGGTGTAGGGGTCATTCTGCGTGGTGTAGGGGTCATTCTGCGTGGTGTAGGGGTCATTCTGCGTGGTATAGGGGTCATTCTGTGTGGTGTAGGGGTCATTCTGTGTGGTATAGGGGTCATTCTGCGTGGTATAGGGGTCATTCTGTGTGGTGTAGGGGTCATTCTGCATGGTGTAGGGGTCATTCTGCGTGGTATAGGGGTCATTCTGCGTGGTGTAGGGGTCATTCTGTGTGGTATAGGGGTCATTCTTACCGCCTCCTCCGCGGCCTGAGTCCACCAGCTGGAGCAGTTTAGGGTTGATAGCTTGTCGGGCCTCTTCCAACACCCGGACAAGGTCTCGGGCCTGTCGCATGTTCCCCGGGGTGAAGAAGGTGTAGGCGGTGCCCTTGTTGGTGCTGCGGGCTGTTCGTCCAATACGATGGACATAATCCTCAGAGGAGCTGGGATAATCGTAGTTGATGACGAACTTGACATCTTCCACATCTTTCACAGAAACATGAGTGAGTTTGGAGCAAGAGGAGAAAAGAAAGAGCGGTGAGAATCTTAGAAAGGGAAAAGGCCTCTGGAGTGTGGAAGAGATTCAGTTTTAATCAGTTAAAGAGGAAACTCTACAAAGAATGAATTTAATGTTGCTTCATTAGAACATGAACTGTACAGAGTAACTTACCTGGTTTATGTGTTAGCCACCCTTCATTTCACCACGACTATCAATGCTCACACAATATTCATGCTCACTTGATACAAAGTGAGATGAGGTGTGAAGTCATGTTTGTAATGTGATTCTTGGTTAAAATGTGAGGAGTCTGTTTCTCATTACAGAAAACATGGGGCTCTGACAGCACTGCTGATCAATAAGTCTCCCTGCTCCCCTTCATCATGACAGGGAGGCCTGTCATCACTGCACAGGAACAACATTACCTGCATGTGTTGTGAGCTCGTTTAGAAGTTAGGACAAAGGGGTGGTGAGGTACTTACCCCCTTCATGTTGTGTTTATAAAGGCAGTCAGTCCCCCCTGATCAGTCCTGGTTCATAGGGAGGGGCTGAGGGAGAGGGAGGCAGGACTCATCCCTCACCTTCTGCTCACACCAGCAACGTCAGACGGGAGCAGAACCGTTAAACCTCAAGAGACACACACGCACACAACGCCTTCTGGTTCTGTTGCTCTCTCGCCGCATTGCAGGACCCTCCTCAGACCCTCCTCAGACCCCGGCCAGGACTGGATCCAGACGAGCCCGTCTATCTCTCCCGTGTGTCTGCAGACATACAGGAACCTCAGGCTGCTCCCAAGGAAGGCTCGTTGGATTTACAAACAATACTGGGCAGGGGGGATCTTATTTAGCCTTATTTAGCCAAGCAGAACCTCTGAAACTAACGAAGCCTCTACTTTAATGTGAGGGGGCAGTGGCAGCAGCGCAGACTGTTACAGCTGCCGTGTGCTGCCAAACCCTGAGAGGAGAAGAGGGGAAAAGAGAACAAGGATACAGTCATGGGAATTTCACCAAGTTAGGACACTTCATTTACTTCCCCCCTTCTCAGATGACCAGACTATCCATCCTAATATTTCTGTGACACACCTTAGCTGGACTGGACTGACACATGCATCTGCAAAACACAACACGTCCACCATTTTGCAGAGTGATCATTTAAAGTATTCAGTGTGAGAGTTAAAGTACTGATGTGAGCGACAGCACAAGGAGACGTGAGAAAAGGTGCGCTGAGCGTCTGCCCACACACCCCTGCTTTCAGAGCCCCGCTTATAGGAAGCTTTGTAACTGCAGTAACAAGAAACAGACCATGAACCCAGTGGATGGAAGCCGGCCGCTTCCACACTGTGTGTCTTTAGACTGTCAGGTTATAAGAAGTCCTTAAATGCAGGGAGATGATTGTTTTTACTGAACTCACTCTGATTAACTCTAACTAACACTAACACTGCATACTGTACCAGCTGTTTACAGGAGGTGGCTAATAAGAATGTGGCCTAAGTCGAAGGGAAGGCGTCATACAGCGCGTATCTTGACCGTGTGCAGCTGCTTGTTGATTTTGCAGAAAGCTTGATGTTTATAATGTTTGTGGTATTTCTGCTTGGTGTGTAAACTGCCACAGAGCTGGGTGTCCACAGAAGTGTGTGATGCGCGTCATGTGATTGGAGGCGTGGCTTCAGGGTGAGCTCCGAGAGAAAGGGGCGTGTGTTTACTTTAAATCTGGCTGACTCTCAGTTTTAAAACCTCCTCCCTACCTTTAAAGTAAATCTTAATCTTAAGTGAGAAATGAATGTCCTTGGCCTTGATGAGACAGATTTGTAAAACCATATTTGAGGCAGCACAGGAACCATTTCTCCAGCAATGTGCTGCTTTTACATTAGGCCACAAACTTGTCATTGCCCACTTTAGAACTTTCCCAGTATTTGTCTGTCTGGATCCACTGGTCTATGAGCAGAATGCTTATCTATCTTTTTAACTTAAACTGAGCTGACAGCTTACTTTTAATCTATTGTGCATAGCAAATATTATAGAAGGAATCATTTCAAAAGTAGAGAGTACAGATTATGCAATGTCAATATGTGTGGTGAGACATACCCAGACCACGAGAGGCAACATCAGTGGCAATCAGAATGGGGGCTTTGCCACTCCGGAATTCTGTGGAATCAATCAGAAAATGCTCTGACTGATTTCTGACAGATTCAAAAAGACGAAGATGATATAAAGGAAGCATTCTTACCTGTGAGCACCCAGTCTCTTTCTGGCTGGCTCTTGTCTCCGTGGATACACATGGCCGGCCACCTAACATATCAAATCCACATCAAAGAAGTCAGATTATCTAACGCACTTAATACGAATTCACATCATTCAGACTCATCTCACCCATCGCGCCTCATCCTTCTGGTAAGATCATCGCAGCGTTTCTTCGTCTCCACAAAGATGATGGTTTTATTCTCCTTTTCAGCCATTATCTCCTCCATCAGCTGAATCAGTCTGTCAACAGGAAGAGACGATCATGTCTGCTGACATGTTCTATGACACCACTAATAACCAGTCATGATGTAACGCCCCCTGGTTTCCCCCCCGGCGACCCTTACTTGTGGTCCTTTTCATTCTCCATGCAGACATCCACTATCTGCAGGATGTTGTGGTTGGCACTGAGCTCCAGAGCCCCGATATTGATTTGAGTGTAGTCCCTCAGGAAGTCCTCGGCAAGCTGCCGGACCTCCTTTGGCCAGGTTGCGCTCCACATCAGTGTCTGTCTGTCAGGCTAAGACAAACACAGAACACATGCCACTGATTTAAGCACAGAGGGCCATTTTAAAACTGCAGTATGACTGACCTACCCTTATTTGGTCAACTATCTTGCGAATCTGTGGTTCAAAGCCCATGTCTAGCATGCGGTCAGCCTCGTCCAGGACCAGGTAGGTGCAGCGGCGCAGGTTAGTCTTTCCTGCCTCTAAGAAGTCAATGAGACGGCCAGGAGTGGCGATGCAGATCTCAACACCTGGAGTCATAGGAGGCAGAAGAAGTCAAATTAACAACACCCCCTGTTTGAAGAGTCCCACAATTATAGCATTACCAACTCTACAAGCATACCCACCCCTCTCAAGATCTCGGATCTGCGGTCCTTTAGGGGCTCCACCATACACACAGGTGCTTTTTATACGGGAAGACTTGCCATAGTCGTATGCAACCTGCTGAACCTGCTGGGCCAATTCTCTAGTTGGAGCGAGCACCAAACACTAAGAAGAGGAAAAAAGAAGGCCTTACAGACTGACTGTATGTCCACAGATGTAGCTAAAACCCTAATATCCCAACACATACGATTGGCCCATCTCCTCTGTCCAGATATGGCTGGTGGTTGATGTGTACGATAGCAGGGAGAAGATACTGCAAAACAAAGACAGGAAGACGCTGATTCAACATATCTCTCCCATTACATCCTTCAGAATTTAGTCTCATTACAAAACAAAGCAGTTACTGTCCCACATTATGTCATGATCATGGAGGAGGATGGAGAGGAGCCCTTACTGCCAGTGTCTTTCCAGAGCCCGTCTGTGCAATTCCCACCATGTCCTTGCCGCTGAGGGCCACAGGAAAACCCTGAGACTGGATAGCTGTGGGCTCCTTGAAGTTCTGCTGCATTAGCACATCCATCACATACTCTGCCAGAACAAGGCGAAAGAAGCGTTTAGTTTCTGTCTCCCTGTGTTTTCCTCAAAAGGAGAACTCTGTTTATTTAGATGCAGTAAGTACTAGAATTATTAGTTGTTTTTGCAGATGGCTTCCATCCTGTTATTTGACTCACGAGGGAACTGTGCCTGGTGAAAAGCAGTGACAGGCCTTGGACAGCCAGAGCCTCTGATGGTGATCTCCTTCTTCCTGCGAAACTCTTCAGTTTCATACTGAATATGACAAAAAAGAAAACATGTAGACATATAATGATTCGTTACAGGCAATTCCAAAACCAGGACAGTTGACTGGATGACTGGGAGTGACGGAGAGAAGTTTACCTGATTCAAGCGCTGGACATCAGGGTGTTCAGTGTAGAAGTTCTTCTCGAATTTGGGCAGCTCATCCAGGTTCCACCTCTTCTTGCGGAGACGCTCACCTGGATTCCCAAACTTCATTGGCGGGGGGGCGCTACGTCCACTCATGGCCCCAAACCTTGGCCTGAGAGATGAGTCACGAGATAAAGAGCAGAGTCAGGAGCACCAACTCTACTGAGCTGTGTTTGGGTGTGTAGGAGCCACATATTGTGTTAGTCGTAGCAGTGAGTAGTTTGTAGTTTAGAATCAGAGAAACTCAGAGCTTTGTGTGTCAGCCTGTCACCATGGTAACAGCAGAGGAGACCTCAGAATCCACTCCAACTTTGAGAGCCTGGTGCGCAGAAACGATTCAGAATTAGAAAACTCTGAATACAAGTTTGATAGAGCAGCATCTGATGAGCGTTTCAAGACTAAACTGGAGTCTGTAGCTTGACATTTGAGATACATTTGGCATTTCTCATAGACTCCCGTGGTAAAAATGATGCCGAAATTGCTTAATATTTGAAAAACTATAATTTTTATAATATATAATATAATGTCCTCTGTGAGATGACATTTTGATAGTTGAATGGCTGAAAACGGTCAATGTATGCTGAAGATACGCTGCGTCAAATAACGTACGGAAGAAGAAGAAGACGAAGAAGAACAAGAGTTTGATTGCCTAGCAACGGCAATCAAGCTAATAACTCTTAAATCTCTCATATTGTGAATCTACACGTGTAATCATGTAATGAAGCATCATCATGCACATGAAGCCAGATTCTGCCAACATATGAACAATGAACGCGTTAATAAATCATGTAACATTTACAAACTAAACAAACTGTGACCTCATGACCTCATTCTCCCTCTACACAGACAATATTTGACTCAGCTGTGGTCTGTGATACGTCTGTGTATTATTATTCTTATGTATTATATTATGAACAAAAAGACTTGCCTGTCTCGTCCACGGTCCCTGTCCCTGTCCCCATAGGAAGAACCCCCTCTCATGATAGCGAACAACACTTATCCACTCCGTTAGCTTCACCGCTTGACAGCTGTAAAATGCGTACAATTAAGGCTACAAACAACGGAATTCAGATACATATATATTAGTCAATAACTACGGCTAAATGAAGGTTTTGTTCAGCAGTTGTTTATGCGTCACGTCGCTTTGGGGCTTCCCTTCCTGCCCTCGCTTACACGACGTAAACTGTACATACTGGTGTTATGCCGCGTTTTGCATGGCTGCCGAGAAATGCATTCCCCGTCGCGGGAACGCGCACACAGCTAAAGCGGAGACTTCCGAGTATTTCACGGGCGTACTCGTATTTATCAATCACGATCTAATCATTTATTGTGATTGATGAACACGAGAGCGAGTCGTGCATTGTTCGCCCGTAAAAATCTCGGAAGTCTCCGCTTCAGCTGTGTGCGCGTTCCCGCGACAGGGGATGCATTTCCCGGCAGCCATACTCGGCGTAACACCGTCGCCTGAAAAGGCGCGTCACTACGTTCTCGTTTTCACCCAGTAATAATGGTGAATAGAATGTTCGTAAGCACCGGTGGCGTTGGCGGAATCAAGAGATTTAACCATGAAACCGCGAAGTAAGGGGGACTTACCGTGTAACAGTAGTCGCAATTAATTCTGCAAATCATGTTTTAAAACTTGTTTACAAGGTAACTGAACTGGTATTTACAATAAAAGGACTTTTAGAGCTCAACAGTAGGTGGCGATAGTGTTCCGCCCGGTTGCACATTCGTCATTAAAACAAAGAAGAAGAATTTCTTCTTCTGCTACAGGAAGTACAGGGCGACGGATGAACCCAGCTGACTTTAGTGTAGATTGCTGTTATGGTTGAAAACAAAAACATGAAGCGGCTAGTTTTTTACGAAAGTATGATAACCAGCTGATTTCCGAAGACATGCCTTTGCTCATTCAAAACAGAGGGCTTGACCGCATAAGCTCCACAGCAGAACTGTTCGACAGAAATCCACATTTAAAGGTCTGTTTTCAGAAAGTGTGGCTACATTTAGCTTATCGCTAGTTATTAACATCGTGGTTTTCTTTAGTTATTAGTACATCATTCGCTGCCAGCCAGTGCTAAAGACAGATAGATGTGGTAATATATACATTGATGCTTATGTTACACATGTGTCCATAAGAATAAGGAGTGAACATAATAACTCGTTAGATTCATGATGACATGAAGGAAGTATTGTTGTTTTATTTAAGTCACAAAGTAAAAGGAACCAGGATATGTGCTATAATAGTAAATAAACAAGGGTGTTGTTGTCCAATGTGATTTAAATCAGTCAGATCTTAAGTCTGCAGCTACATTTAATAACCTGTTTGTACACATTAAGTGTGTGTTTGTGGGGGGGGGCACAGCGCTGGTGTTTCTGAAAACAAACCTTTTGTTGTGTTGCAGGAGAATGCAAGAAAATTCCGATCTAAGCCTCTTGTTGATGTTGATCCAAAGTGCCTCCTGTACGTCCAACAAAGAGAGTGTGCTGCCACAACGCCGGCAGACAGTAAGTAACAGGATGGGATCAATTAGTTAACAGCAGCACCCTTTTTTTAAATTATTACCATGAAAACATGGAGAAATATACACTATGAGATGCAGTGGACATGTTTATTATTTCCTGCTTTTCAGCATGTTTAACATCCGCTCACGTTTTCACGCTCCATCCATGTAGAGGGCAATTGTTCCAACAAGAAAAGATTTGTTGATCTTTAATGCAGCATAACCACAAAGCAAGTTTTTGGCCACTGCAAGCTTCATATTGCTTTTTCTTGATGAGATTGTTTAGTTTTATTTTCAGATATTAAACATGCTTCGTTCCTCTCACCTCTACCAGACTGTGTGTCAGTTATTGGATCTGATGATGCCACCACCTGCCATTTGGTTGTGCTCCGCCACACAGGTAACACTCCTTTTCCTAAATTTGTTTCCAGTGTTGTGCTGAAAGGTGATCGTCTGACAAAAATTGCTCTCCGTCACGGGAGCGTGCACAGAGCCTTACAGCTGTGTCGCCGAGTGTCTGTAGCTTGAGCTACTGCTGCTTGGTCTCATCCATACTGTTGCAGTCACACATACTCGTAACGTCATGTCTGTGGTTATAGCAATATACTTTGTGAAATGGAAATGGAAACGGCGTCCAGGAAAGGTTGCAGTCTGTCATGCTCGTAGGCTTTTGTTTGTAGGATTTCTGAGGCTGCTGTGTCTAATAACATGTTTGTATTTTGCAGAAAAAGAGGCTGTTAATGATACGAGCTGCTTGTGTGCTTATGAATAAAAGGGAGAAAATATATTGTATTGCCTCAATTTAAATACATCCTGTAATTTTATAATTGTAATATTTCTGTTAAAGGGCCAGTACACCCTGTAAAGTGTTGATTGTTATCCAGCCAAATAAGATTACTGGCCATGGTGTGTGCTCCTGAGGTTGCACCTCCGTGACGGAAATCAGTTTTTGGGCACAACACCGGCTGCTCTGCTTTTCTATGACAATAGGAAATTTTGTTTATTATCATTTTTTCAGGAAGCGGAGCTGTTTGCCTCGCTCACTGTGATGGGGCCAGCACGTGGTCTGAAGTGCCACTCCTTGTGAAAGCTGTCACATCACTGAGTGACGTCTGTAAGGAGGGCAGGTATGAGGTTGACATGCAAACACAGATAAAAGCTAAACTTTGTGTGTGACTCAGCTTCAACATCCTGTACAGTTTTCTTTTACATTTCTTCTCTTCTCCATGATGCAGACTTGAGCTTCATCTTGTTGGTGGATTTAATGATGAGTCAAAAACATCCCATAAACTCAGCCTTAACATTCTGGGTACAGTCTGCTAAAGTTGTTTCCTGTAATACTGCACAGAGTCGGAGCTTTGAAAAACTTGAATGACTCCTTTTCACTTTACAGCAGCATTCCAGAAACAGAAAGAAGATATTCATCTGGAGACATGTTGCATCACAGGTAACGCTGGTAGACATTTACTTTGTTTTTAAGATGTGCTTACAGTCGAGCCTTCTTCTGATGGGCCGTTTTCTGTTGTAGAAATGAATGACATTGTTGTTAATGGAACTCATAGACCTGTTGTGTATGGAATAGGTAAGTGAGGAATAAACCTCAGAGAACCATGCTGTGCTTCCATGGTGTGTGACCTCTGATATCCTGCCACTTTGACTCAATCTGCACAGGTGTCAATGTTAAAACGGGGGATGTGTTCCCTGCCTCCTTCCCTCATAAAGGGCCTGCAGAGGAGCTGCGTTCAGCACGGACCTTCACTGGAGGACAGGTACTCTATGAGGACAGGACCATGACATGCTGTCTTTAGGGTGACATTTTTGTGTATAATCACTTTGCTTGTGCAACATATTGTTGCTCAAACACAAGCAAAAAAAGGGCCAAAGATTAATGAAATGATTATTGTCCCTCGCAGATGGCTGACATATATGACTCGAGCCAGGGACTTGTTAGAATTGGTCCATGCAAGTGGTCTCCTAACCTGGATATTGCCTTCTGGTTGTCACAAAGTGATGACACCATTTTAAAGGTAAAATCAGCAAAAAGACAAAAACCTGGCTAATTGTAACAGAACACTGTAAACTGGTTGACCTGGTCTCTCTCACCCAGTACCTGTCCACCTCTCCGATGGCTGAGCCGCCACACTTTGTCCAGCACATGAAGACCACCATCCAGTTCCTGTTAAAACACCCGAACTCTGACAGCCTGTTTCCAGGAGGTCAGCCACAGCTGTATTACCGGACTGAGAGAGGGGACTGGGAGAGGGCTGTCCAGCCATAAAGGCCTGTCTTTCACTGAACCTTAACCTGGATCAGACTGTACTCCAGCTCTCTGGA
This sequence comes from Parambassis ranga, assembly GCF_900634625.1. Taxonomy (NCBI): domain Eukaryota; kingdom Metazoa; phylum Chordata; class Actinopteri; family Ambassidae; genus Parambassis; species Parambassis ranga. Next base: position 272,211 of record NC_041022.1, on the reverse strand, counting down.
CGCACTGTGCCCCTCTCATCCACTGTCTGTTTCCTTTGTTTGATGTGTCTTAACGTGAAGCTAACCCTCAACTGGACCATTCATCGTCACACGTTGTCCGGACTCCTCTGGCTGGTCCAGTAGAGACAGTAGAGGAAAGGATGCTGCTCATGCCTCTAGCAGGTAATTTACACTATTATAAGTGTGAAGTAAGGTGAAGTCTGCACCTTACACCACTTGCTGTGCTGCAGTAAACCTTTTTAAAACAATAACAAATAAGATTTAGTCTTTGCTCAGCTAAAACAAACACTTGAGCCAATAAACTACAAGTTCAGATGCAATTTCAAGCCGTAATTGATCTTTTCCTTACCCACATCTGAAATGAAAAGAAGGTAAGACATGGAATAATATATAGGCTTTGGAATTCTGTGCATGGTCTGAACGCTGTAACATATGACCCACTGTAAGGGGCACTTCCAGACGGGGAACCCTCTGCAGCAACAGTAGAGTTTATTTTGGCACTTTGGTTAAAACAGGATACAGACTATTAACATCTGCATTGTTAAATAGTTAAAGTTTATTTTTCTCTACAAATGCACCTCCCTGATGAGAGTGGAATGTGATGTTTTATCTGCTGTACTCTGTTGTATGAACTGCATGTGTATCGTGATCTTCTGCAAGTGATGAATCAGATTTCTGTTGATGCTGTAACTGACTGATTCTTAACTCTTATGGCCTTTTGTCAGTTGTGTTATAAAAGAGGTTGTAAGGTTCCTGAAGCATTTAGTGTAACTTGTTGAACGTTGTGAACACACTGTCTGTCGCTAAATAAAAACAGGATAATCCACTGACCTTTGGGATTTGAATGTTTAAAGGGTTGAAATATACAACTTTTATAATATTAGTAAAAAGTTTCCATATACAACTTATTGCTAGAAAGAGTGCTATAGCCAGAGTATCCATCAATGTGAGAGCAGATGCTCCCCAGTCCTGGCCACCTGATGATAAATCAGAGGTAGAACGCCCCTCACCCAGTCGCCTGCGGGTGGCTCAGTTCAGTGGAGCCTGACTCTGGATCCATGTTCACACCACTCCTGGGCCAAGTTCAAGCCCCAGTTCTGGCCCACAATACAAATGGGGCTATTGTAGACAACGTCCAACTGCCTGAAATAGACTCAAATTCTCAAAACATAACATTTGTATTGTTGGTAAATGAGTCTATTGTGGAAAGTTCCTTCCTCCCTGCTTCAGTGCAAAGAGGTGGTGATCAAGAGCTTTGCCATTCACTGTGCTTAATACAGGGTACATAGACCCAGAGTAGTAATATATCAGGTATATGAAAAACAATTACCTATCTAAGTTGTATAGCTGTAAGCTGATTGTCCTGTTTTACCATTGATTTCATCAAGAGCATAAAATGAGTGTGAGTTTACTGAATGTGCTCTGCTTCCTTAGAATAAAGTGTAGACTACAGACATGCATCCTTTCAAAGAGTAGAAGCAGCCTTAGTACCGAGAGCTCTCTGGACCGTGGACTGACGTTGTTCTCGAAGCCCCGCCCATTCACGCACTTGACGTAAACAGTGGCGTAATCAGTGCAAGCAGGAAGCGCTGAATCCCGGCCGGTGACAGACACGGGGACAGACCGGTCTGGTGTGTCGGTCTGTCTGTCCGGTGTAGCCGTAGCAGCGTTTAGCTAGCCGCAGTAAACAACAGACCTTTGGTTACAGTAGCTTCGCATTAAGTTCGCGTTTGTTCCATCCTTAGGATGCGGCAGGCCTTTCTGCGGCATGTCCGCCGCTTTCCGTGGGTCACCAACGTCAGTCTGTACGGCTGCCTGTTCGCCGGGGGAGACTTCGTCCACCAGTGGTTCTCACACAGAGAGGACATGGACTGGAGCCACACGCGGAACGTCGCTGTGGTGGCTTTCAGTTTCCATGGCAACTTCAACTTCTTCTGGATGCGCTTCCTGGAGCGAAGGTTTCCCGGGAACTCCGCGGGGATGGTGGTGAGGAAGCTGTTCCTGGACCAGACGACGGCGGCGCCCCTGGCAACCAGCGTCTTCTACACAGGTCGGTGGGTCGGTGGTGAGATAGCACGGCACAGCACGGGTTAAGCCTCTAGAACAGCTCACATGTCATCTGTCTGTGTGTAACTTGACTGGTGGTGTCCTCTGAGCTGTGCCGGTCTGAGGTGGGTCCTCCTGACCAGCAGAGGTCATGTGACACACAGGGATGGTGGAAGTCCTCCTGAATGTGGTCTGAGAGTGAACACTATGTCAAATCTGACAGCACTCCTTCTAAAGCTCAGGATTAAACCGATCAACACTGGTTCAATTACACTGATAGGTTTCAAAGGGATTAAAGGCTTCAGTGTCTTATACTGAACCTACGGATCTGGACTTATCTCTGGTCTGTGAATATTCGTTTAAACATACTTAGCGCTGCCTCTCCATTGAAGTGGTTTATGTCTCATGGTGATGGAGATTTCTGCCTTTTCCTCAGTATAATTGAAAGTGGAACTCGTAGTGCTCACAACTTACATCAACAAAGAAAGGGGACTTTCCTGTTTGTTGGGGATGATGAGTGTTTGACAGAAAGTATTTATAGATTAAGGAAACACTGCGGCTACACAGAGCATCAGTGGGAGTGTCAGGGTGTGGGAGGACAGCAGGCAGAAGTCAGGCAATCAAACGTCTCTTATTTAAAGCCCAGAAGGACAACACTAAAAGTCCAACACTAAAAGTCCAAAACTAAAAGTCCAACACTAAAAGTCCAAAACTAAAAGTCCAACACTAAAAGTCCAAAACTAAAAGTCCAACACTAAAAGTCCAACACTAAAAGTCCAACACTAAAAGTCCAACACTAAAAGTCTCACTTAACAAACAAAACTGACATAAGGTAAAACAAGATCTGAAGCATGGCATAAAACCTGAAGCATGGCTTGGCAAGCCTAAGACGTGGACACACAGTCCCCATGGACGAATAGACAAACTGGCAGTGAGGGCAGGGAAGACAAAGACTAAATACACAGGACCAGGGAAGACCACGAGACACAGGTGGCACACATGGAGGGCAACCACAGGAAGTAAAACACAAGCCAATGCACAAGGAGGACAGGACTACCAAAGTAAAACAGGAAGCACGAGACGAGACACAAGAACTAAACAGAGACCCAGAGAACAGTAGCCCCAGGACTGCAGGAAGACAACAACAACTAAACACAGATTGTTGAGACCAGAGGTTTTCAGCCTTAGTGGGAATTTATTCAGATCAAGTGTTCAACACGTATCAGCCAACAAATTCAGATACAGTCCCCGAACCCAAAAGCTGAAGATCTTTTATAGCCAAGCCTGTCTGTGTGTGTGTATGCATGGTCTTCATGTGTGTGTGTGTGTGTGTGTGTGTATGGTCTTCATGTGTGTGTGTGTGTGTATGCATGGTCTTCATGTGTGTGTGTGTGTGTATGCATGGTCTTCATGTGTATGTGTGTGTGTATGCATGGTCTTCATGTGTGTGTGTGTGTGTATGCATGGTCTTCATGTGTGTGTGTGTGTGTGTGTGTATGCATGGTCTTTGTGTGTGTGTGTGTGTGTGTATGCATGGTCTTTGTGTGTGTGTGTGTGTGTGTGTGTGTATGCATGGTCTTTGTGTGTGTGTGTGTGTGTATGCATGGTCTTCATGTGTGTGTGTGTGTGTGTGTGTATGCATGGTCTTTGTGTGTGTGTGTGTGTGTGTATGCATGGTCTTTGTGTGTGTGTGTGTGTGTGTATGCATGGTCTTTGTGTGTGTGTGTGTGTGTGTGTGTATGCATAGTCTTCATGTGTGTGTGTGTATGCATGGTCTTCGTGTGTGTGTGTGTATGCATGGTCTTCGTGTGTGTGTGTGTATGCATGGTCTTCATGTGTGTGTGTGTGTATGCATGGTCTTCATGTGTGTGTGTGTGTGTGTGTATGCATGGTCTTCGTGTGTGTGTGTGTGTATGCATGGTCTTCGTGTGTGTGTGTGTGTGTGTGTGTGTGTGTGTGTGTGTGTGTGTGTGTGTGTGTGTGTGTGTGTGTGTGTGTGTGTGTGTGTGTGTGTGTGTGTGTATGCATGGTCTTTGTGTGTGTGTGTGTGTGTGTATGCATGGTCTTTGTGTGTGTGTGTGTGTGTGTGTGTATGCATGGTCTTTGTGTGTGTGTGTGTGTGTGTATGCATAGTCTTCATGTGTGTGTGTGTATGCATGGTCTTCGTGTGTGTGTGTGTGTGTGTGTGTGTGTATGCATGGTCTTCATGTGTGTGTGTGTGTATGCATGGTCTTCATGTGTGTGTGTGTGTGTGTGTATGCATGGTCTTCGTGTGTGTGTGTGTGTATGCATGGTCTTCGTGTGTGTGTGTGTGTGTGTGTGTGTGTGTGTGTGTGTGTGTGTGTGTGTGTGTGTGTGTGTGTGTGTGTGTGTGTGTGTGTGTGTGTGTGTGTGTGTGTGTGTGTGTGTGTGTGTGTGTGTGTGTGTGTGTGCGCGCAGGTTGATGTCCAAATTTGGCAACTAATTCTGGCATTGTGTGTGTTTCCACATCTGTTTCCTATCAACCTGACTTGTTTTTAGGTACATGGTCAGTTCAACCGAGGACGAGCCGGGTCATTCTGACCCAGCTCTTCAACTCTTGAACTAAGCACTTCCTTGGTTCTGGTCCTAACCTACCAGTACATGAACATTTTTCTTCCACAGATAAAACTAAAAACCAGAAATAAAGACGCGGTCATGACAGTGAGATGTGAGATAGGAGCCAGACAAAGCTTTTTATTTTACCTGAAGGTGACAGAACCTGGAACACGTGGTATTTACAGCATTTCTGTATTTAAACAGTTAAAAATACTCTAAATATCAAGTTGTCCCATGAGACGTTCAACAGGAAACAAATACAAGAAGTTACCTTGATAGATATGTCATCACTGTGATCAAAGCATGTATTATTTTCTGTACAGTAGCTGTGGTAGTATAATGCCGTACATGCTGCGTTACCTGTAAAACACCTAGCACTCAAATCTTATGTGTCACCCAGGCGTCAGTTTCTTGGAGGGCAAAGAGGACATCATGGAGGACTGGAGAGAAAAGTTCCTGAACACATACAAGGTCAGGAGCTGTTGTTCATGTCCAGGTGCTGAGTGCATGTGTAAAGACAGTTCAGGTTTTATTGGGTCAGATTTCTCAGTTTCAGTAGTGACTAATGTTCGTCTCTCTTTCCAGACGGGGTTGATGTTCTGGCCGTTCATGCAGGTAAATATTCACTCTGTGAATGAATGATGTTCTTTTCTGACCTTTGGTAGTTCTAATATATGGTGAAGTTCAAAGGTCCACTCAGTGTGTATTCAGAGCTACACCTCAGGCTACATCCACAAGAGAGAGGGTCAGATGATCAGGGCATGATGAACAGAGGGACACTGACAGGACTCAGCCAGGAAGTGAACTTTATTGTTGTCAGTGTGGACACCAGCAAACAGCAAACGTCTTGTAAAGAAACATCATGTAGGTGTGGCTGTTGGCTCAGAGATGAAAGTTCTGTTCAGTGTCTAAAGGAAGTGGTCCGGTCTCTATTTCTGACAGCTGAGCATGTAAAACAGGCTGAGAACAGAGTCTCTGATGTCACTCTGAAACACACTGAGGCTAACATCTGATTCTCTTAGTTGGTGAACTTTGCCCTGGTTCCTCTGTATGTGCGGACCACCTTCACCGGCTGCTGCGCCTTCGTCTGGGCCACCTTCCTCTGCTTCTCCCGTCAGAGCGGCGACGGGACGGCCGGTGCTGCTCTGGCATGGATGTTCCCTCCCAAAGAGGACGAAGCAGAATCCACAAAGCACAAAGCAGACCCTGAGGTAGAGGCTCCCAAAGAGGGGGCAGCAGCACCTAAACCCCCACAATAGCAGGATCTGTCAGTGCGAATAGAAACCGAGGACCAAACCAGGGTCCAGCCCTCAGTGGCTGATGCTGGGTCAGATGTACATCCTGATGATGCTGCGGGGTGCTCTGTGGAACAGTCTCCAGAACACTGAATGTATATGCAGTATATTTTATCTCAGACTCCTACTTTACAGCACAGTAAGCTGCCAATGTGCTCTTCACATCAGATTTTATTTAATTTCATTTTTATGAATGCAGTCTTAAGTTAAATGTTTAGCTGGAAGATGCTAAAATACTAGCAATCTGACAGTGAAAAGATGATTTATATCACATTATGCTGGAAAGAGTCATGTCCACTGTGTGGAGTGGCAGCTGATTTATTAGCTTGGGTTTTACATGTTGGATGGAATGATTAGCAGGTTTAACCCTCATGCACTGTTCGGGACATTTGAGTCATGTTTCTGTTTAATTTGGCCATAACTTTGTCTATATGTCAGCAAATTGAAGCAGCTTAATTCTACATACATTTTGTTAATAACCTTTTTCATAGGTCAACAGTACACTGTGGGCCGAACTGTTTGTTCGGGACAAAAACGTCCTCTAACTTGAATGTGGACTGGGTTTTTTTAACCTTTCTTGCTCGTGTCAAACATCAGTAACAACACTGACTTTATTGCATTGTTAGTTTTTGCACAGCAGTGGATTTTCATTTTTTCTCCCTTACGTGTTGTTCTGGCCATTTTTGTCCCATAGACTTCCATTATAAGCACATTTCTTGACTGCACAGCCATGGCACTACATACTCATGCAGTCTTGGTTGTTGGTGGTGTACCCTGTGGGTAGGAGGTAAGTTGTCATTACGTTGTTAACTGTAAAAATCACAGATGTTACCTCCTACCAACAGGGTAAACCGCCAACAGCCAAGACTGCCGTTAAAGTTATTGGATGTTAAGTTAGGAGGATGTTTTTGTTCCGAACAACACGAAAGGGTTTGTTTGCGAACGTTGCACAAGGGTTACATTTTTACTGTTTTTAAGATTAAGATTAAGAAACCTTTATTAGTCCCACAATGGGGAAATTGCATTTTTACTAGCATAAGAGACTGTTGTGTCCACCTGGGACCAGGTGCTGAGGACTGTGTGCTTTGGTTTACACTCTAGTGCAAGAAGTGCCAAATACACAAGCGCACAGCACAGGCATCCATCATCTGTACTTGTAGTACATAGGTACACAAGGACCATAATGTACAGAGCAAACAGTGACTGATCTGCTCAGGTAGGAGGAGTCCAGTTTAAAACAACATATCTACCCTGAAACACCTCAGCACAGTGACGGAGCATAGATCCCTGCTGTGGAGGTTCATTACACAGCATTCATTATTAATACAAACACTATTGACCTCAGATCGATGCTGTATAATCACTGTAAGAACTGAACTGTGTGGATGTAGAGATGTGTCTCCTGCCACCTGTATAATCACTGTAAGAACTGAACTGTGTGGATGTAGAGATGTGTCTCCTGCCACCTGTATAATCACTGTAAGAACTGAACTGTGTGGATGTAGAGATGTGTCTCCTGCCACCTGTATAATCACTGTAAGAACTGAACTGTGTGGATGTAGAGATGTATCTCCTGCCCCCTCATATGTATCACTTCTGTTCATTACATGAAAAACAGTTGCTAACTACACGAAATTGTTTGAAAACACATTTTAATGTACATTAATAATAATAATAATAATTTTGGACTGGGACACTGCTGATGATGGCTTTTATCTAATAATAATGATTTGCCTCAGGTACCCATTGACTTGAATGTTGAAATGCTACCTGCATGTGTTCATGGTTCACTGTGTTCTTATCTTATTTGCACCAAATCCTTAAACACTATTTAATGGATGTTATTGCCTGAATTTCTAAAATGTGTCATCATTAAATGCAGTGTGAATCGGTTCAGTGTTCCTTTATATTTAAGGAAGAGTGGATCATTAAGGAACAAGTGTTACACAGAGATGGGACGTGTCTGACTCTATAGTTTGATGGTGTGTGCCTCCCAGGATGAACTCAACACATGTTGATGATTTGAACTGAAGTAACATGGACACTAGCTGCTCTCTTTATCTCTCTGCAGTAAGTGCTTTCTTACTGATGGGTGCTGATTATTTGCAGTATGTTGACATGTCAGATCATATTGTTGTATTAGGCCGGTGTCGACTCAGAACAGATGCTCGTGCATCGACTGAATTCATCTCATTCCTGCAGTAATCATATTTATTGTTGAATAAATGGATAATTCATTCATTTCTTGTGTGAGTGCTTAAAAGGGTCTGATCTTAATGTCACACATGCCATGTTTAGTATCAGAGGTGTTTGTGTGTGCTCAGATCATAATATGCAGCTCAGTCTCCGTCACTGGTGGGAATATATTGAGCACAACTGAGCTGCAGCTGCTGCATAGTTTAAATCCACTTCTCTGTTTCTATATGTTTATCAGAGACCTTTATTGTCATTATATGGGGAATACAACGGAACTGAAGCAGCCTTGGAGTGCTGGTAATCTTAATCCAAATCAGACCCAATGTCTCTTTAATCAGAATCAGAATCACTATTTATCCCTGAGGGGAAATTCTTTTTGTTACAAATAGAAATAAAGATAAATAGAAATATATAATAAATATCTAAATACCTAGACAGCATTTAAACCCCTGAGTTGTATCTAAAGAACATATTTACTGCTGTATAAAAACCTTTACATAGTAAAGAGCAGGACATGAATGAAGCAGTGTGAATGTACAGTGTCTGAGTGACTGTTACAGTTCAGAGTTCAGTAGTTTGATTGACAGGCAGGAATGACTTCCTGTGTCTCTCAGTGGTGCATCATGGGAGTCGGAGTCTGTTGCTGAACGAGCTCCTGTAGCTGGTCAGCACAGTGTGGAGCGGGTGAGAGGGACGGTCCAGTATGGTCTTTATTTTGGACCACGTCCTCCTCTGACACACCTCAGTCAGAGAGTCCGGGTCCTCTCAACATGGCCGCCTTCCTGGTGGTTCTGTTGAGTCTGTTTGTGTCCCTCACCCTCAGACTGCTGCCCCAGCAGACACCAGCACACATGGTGGCTCCACAGACTCAGAGGACATCCTCAGCAGATGTTGAAGGACCTCAGCTGCCTCAGAGAGTAGAGGCCACTCTGGCCCCTCCTGTACACAGTGTCCACGTGAATGAAGAAATCTTTAGACTTTCATATCCCTTTATTGATATTTGACATAATTTATATATTTTGTGCATGGCTGAAAAAAACAAACAAACTTTGATGCAACTGTACGCTCGATTTATTTTTAACGCCATCTCGGTGTCGTTGGGTGTCTCCCAGGTCCTCGCATCCCTGCCCCGCACTGCGCATGCTCTCCACATCCTCTCCTCTCCATCCACACGTCGAGGGACGTTAAGCTTGAATAAAGATGCTCAGCGTCTCGGGCCGCCGGAGCCTCGTCACCGGGTGAAGCTGAAGAGTTATCCGAAAAAAGAACGCAGACACAAGAGAGGGGGGTCGTGCACATTTTCCACAGGAGCTCGTTCTCCCTTCACCGTTTCCTTGCGGCGCGCGGGCACCCCACACCGACATGGAACTGAAGAAATCTATTTCGGACACCGAGCGCGCGCTCAGGAGCTACGGCGCCGTGTCGGAAACGGCGTGGACCACGGACAAAGGTGAGGTGCATCCAGAGCCGGCCGGAGCCCGGGAGGCTCGGTGTGTTAATCAGCGTGCGTTTCACGGTAGCAGCAGTGAAAGGGTTAATGAGTGACTCACTGAAGGATGCTGGGTGTCAGCAGCGCTGCCATGGGTGCCAAAGGACTATACATGCACCCCGTGCTGCGGACATCTGAGGAGCAGGAGTCACTTTTATTAGGATCTTTATTGTGTTGTGGGGATAACTCTGCTGATATGACAAAAAAACAATGATGGAGACTCTCATCATTTGACACTTAATGAGCTTTAATACTCAAATATATTCAGTTTATATTATCTTTTTAATTTCGTCAGCAATGTTTTCAGGCCTTGGTCATCTGGGCTATAACCATCTCTAAAATATGCATGTTGCAATTTTCCTGCCACAAGCTCATCTGCCATCAAACATACCTGAACCTCTGTTGTTGTTTCATGAGAGCCTTTACCTCCAACTGCTCCAGCACCAACGCTAAGAAGGGATAAAGTATAAAACACAAATTCAAACCCTGGAAAACCTGAAATAATGCAGTATGGGTCTGGCATGTTGAAAATAACTTAAGCTCTAATGAATCGATATCACAGAACCTCATAAAAGATGATGGCTCCCTGCTCCCTCCTAACACCATATCACCCAGTGATATTAATCATTATTAAGTGATCAACAAAAACAGCACCTGGTATTCTGTTTGATAAATGACATGTTAAGCTCATGTTTCTATACTTTTTTTTACATCTCTCCTGCTCTCACCTCCCAGAGGAGCGACCAATGACGCAGATGTTGATGTTCTATTACAGATGTGTTTTCAGTCGTGTCCCTCAGCAGGGTGTGAAGAAACTTCCAGATAAAGTCTGAGAAGGTGAAAAAAAAATGTGTTGGATATTTTTAGACACAGATCCAGTCATTGCTCTTTATCTCTGTGTGTACAACACACACACACACACACACACACACACACACAGAGCTACATGTAGGAAACACCACGGAGGTGAAGCAGTCGCCTCCCTGCAGGCTCTGATTTATAGAACAAATAGTCTTTGCTTTGCATTTCTCTATTTTTTACTGGCATCTGTTTTTTTGCTGTGGAGGGGGTGTGGTCAGAAGCACCAGTGTGTGTGTGTGTGTGTGTGTATGTGTGCTGTGCGACTGCATGATGTGTTGTTGGGGTTGTCTGCATCGGATGTCATACAGATGCTGACATTTCCCTGTCGACAAGCATGTGTGTGTGTGTGGCTGCTGCAGCACACACACACAGAGAGAGAGAGAGAGAGATACACACACACAGACAGAGAGATATACACACACAGACACACACACACGCTCCAGGCTGTTTAACCCTCATTAAATGATAATCCTCACACACACAGAGCGGGTTTGTTTTAATGAAACAGGGTGGGTTAATTAGGTGTGTGAGGATTACACCTGCCAGCAATGTGAGGAGCAGACTCGGACTCCACAGTTAACCCTACCTGTCCCTGGTGAACGAGCCTCTTTTAATTAGGAAGTATCTTAGCTCTTCCTTCGTTGTAATGTTTTTAAGGTCTGCTGAGATGAGAGGGAGCTGTTAAGACATTATGTAGCTCGCACTTCACCACTGTTAACGGTCCAGGCGGGACTTAATGTAGCTCGCATTGATAATGAGCTCGTGGCTGCAGGAGAGGATATATAATATAGAGAATATGTAAAATGACAACACCGTGCTGTATTCGATGACACAAACTTTGATTTCGCATCAGTGTATACGTTGTCAGCAGAGACAGGATGGGTGATGATTCAACAAACAAGCAGGCCCTCCTGTGCAGACTTCTGTCTGCTGTGGTGAGTCAGCTCCGTCCTCAGCAGGCGTCCATGAAAAGTACCACAAACTGCAGCTTGTGCTGCTGCAGGAGGATGACGAGCCGATCCAGCTGGTCCTCACATGTTAACAATACACACTGAGGATAAGTGCAATGCACCACCACCCTATGCAAAGGATGGACGTGGGTTTTTATGAAGCTAACACGTTTGTTTCAGCCTCTTAAATGAACATTTCCTGGTTGTCTTAGGTGACTATAAAGTGATTCTTTTAGGGATTTGTTTTTGGGATGAAACAAGATGTTTTGGATACACCAACTGTTTAAAGAGGCAAATAAGGAGATGATTAGATACAGTTTTTCACACACACACACACATATTTGCGAGGGATTTCTGTGAGATGTCACCATCAGTGTGTAACCATCGTTCTGACCCAGCTCTTCAACTCTTGAACTAAGCACTTCCTTGGTTCTGGGAAGTACCAAGAAAAGCATTCTGGGAACCTAACCTACCAGTACATGAACATTCTTCTTCCACAACCCAACCTTTAATGGATGGACCTGTGTTAGCAGACAGCAGCTAACTAGTTAGCTCACTGAGCCAGAGCACCGGCATCATGACTGTGGCTCCTTATAGAAACACAGCTGGCAGCGTGACACCACCTCCATGTCTGACCTCACATCAGTCCAGCTCAGCTGTATGAACACCACTGTATTCATAAATGTACTTGTAACTACAGACATTGTAGAAATGTAGTGGAGTAGAAAGTACAGATAACTGCTGCAAAATGTAATGGAGTAAAAGTATAAAGTATGCACTATTACAGAATTTAGGAAACAAAGATCCTGTGATGTTTCTCTGGTTACACCCCTTCATGTCTGCCAAATGTGTATTTCTGTCATTCAAGCTCCACACCCACAGTCTGTAACACATGGTTTATGTTCTGAGGACATCACCGCACTGAACACGTCCCTCCCACACCTCATAGAACACATCTGTGCTTTCCAATCGGGCCGCACTCTGTTGTCAGTTTGCTGTGTTCATGGCTGTTGCAGTGCATTGATCTGTACAATAAGTGGTTGGTCAGTGCAGAGTGGCTGCAGGGTCTCTGCGTGTTATTGGCAGGCGTGGAGTGTGAGGTCGGGGAGTCATGTCAGTAAAGGAGAAAGACACAGCTGGGTATTGATCAGTAGTACTGTTATAGAGTGGATTCCTGGTCTCAGTGAGTCATCTGTGCGTCTTTTACACCTCACATCAGCGCGCTCATTTACACATGCTGCTCGCTTTGCAAATATCATGTTCTTGGCTGCTGGGAGATGACACGTCACACAGAGATGGAGTGAGAGGAGCATTTGTTAAAGAGCTGATGCGACCACAGAGTTTTAAAGAACAAAAAAAACAGGAATGAAGAACTCTCGGGCACATTTGTCACATGAAATCAAAGAGTTTACAGTTAATGAGATGCACGCCTGGTGCCACTAGAATCTGTCATTTCCCATGTGGCCTGAGTGTTCACTCTGATTTAATTGAAATCTAAAGCAGAGCTGATTGTGTGCTTCTTCCCCTCTGTTTGGCCTCTCAGGTCACTCGGATGTGTCCATGGCAGAGAGCACCATGTCTCCAGAAGAGATCGAGGTGGAGATGGCTCGCATCCAGCGCCTGCGGGAGGTCCTGGTGCGCCGAGAGTCAGAGCTGCGCTTCATGTGAGTGTCACCGACTGTGACAAAGACAATCAATCAATCGATAGGCTGTCATAACAATTTCTTTTTCTGTCCTTGAGGGGGATAATGAGGTGGCTGCTGCCATGTGGCTCTTATGACGCACTGCAAAGGGGCTTTCAAGTGTTATTTCGCTGAGATTTAAGTTGGCTGCTCGCTGCTGAGAGAAGCTGCCCGTGTGTTCATTGATTAGTCAGAGGGATGGACATGCCAATAGCATCTGAGTGAGTCACGATGATGAACTCACTGGCTCCTCATCAACCTTAACTTCAAAGATTATGGATCAGTTTGTAATGATACATTTATTTTCCTCTGTCTCAGCCTTTAGCAGCAAAGTGTCGGCTTTTTCAACCCGATCCAGGTTCAATACTTTAACAATGCATTTTACAAACCAATGAGTTTGTGCAATATGTCACGTGGACTGGTCACATCGATTTCTTTATGCAGCACATTAAAACCGATGAAAAACGATCAAATCAAATAAAAGCAACCGAATAATCAAAGCATCAGATCCATTCTAAACCAAAACAAACCCAATTTAAAGAAAGTGCAACAATACAACGCTTGTGAGGGTCCTGAACGCACCTCCAGTGACGCACCAGGCGCTGATTGGTCCCTGAAGACGCGCCGATGCTCAAACTCTTCCGTAGCGTCAGTCGGTGAATGCGGGATTACAGGTGATGCCTGTCGGCCGTGAGCCGGAACCTCGACTCCCCCCGACTATACGGAACCGGAGCTGTGAGTAAAACAGCACCGCACACCTCCTTATTAATTTAACGGAGTTTACTTTTGAAAATAGCACCCAGAAGAGTTTGTTTGTGTGTGTTTTCTGCAGATTGAATGGGACCCCCTGTTACGGCCCCAGGTTAGGAGTGTGTAGTTCGGGTACACAACAGTCTGCCGACTGTTTGTTTTGTTTTTGTGTGCCTTGTGCTTCATGTTGTGAGCAGTCAGATTTTTGTGTGGCTAGTGCTATTGTTGTGTGTTTGTTGTTTGTCTTAGCCCTAGCCGAGGCACTCGTTTACTTTTCTCTTCACTCACATCTTTCTGTTTTGATTGTTGTCAGAGCTGTTTTGTCTTTTTGTCATTTGTGTGTCATTTGCCAGTTCTGACCGTTCTCTGTAGCACCGGGCTAACCTTGCTGTTCGGTTGTTAATTGGTTTTATTAAACACCTTGCATAGCATCTACCATCTGCTTTATGTCACTTTCTCGTAAAACCACACAAAAGCTGTGCTGGACAACTGGACTAAATTTGGAGAGACCCTCATTGGCATGGAGGATCAACTTCCGAAAGTTGCTGATCATCATCACCAGCAGGAGGAGCTAAAACAAAAAATGGAACAAATGACTAAAACTATCAGCACGTTAATCAAGGACCTAACCGCACGGCAACCGACCAACCAGCAGACAGAGCTCATTATATATGAGCTCACTACAGGCCGGCTAATCCATCACCGTTATACAAAGATGCTCAAGGAGCTTCAGTCGTGTTTGCCCTGATGTCTGATACTAACCTGCTGGGGAGGTGACGATACAAACCACGCCAAAAGAAATCACTGCTGCCAAAATGGCCACCTCACTGGGTCATTAGTGTACAAACATAGCCTATGGATGCAGTTGTTGCGCTTGTAAATCAACCAGGCAACCAATCAAGCATTCAAAGTGACCTCATGAGGACTCTGGGAGGATCCTCCATTAAACTACAGTTTCCAATGTTTGGGAGAATTTTGGGAAGATCTACCTGACCCACTTCAGTATTTGGAAAGGTGATGATTTTTGTTGGCTCTCCACCCGCTCACTGATCAGGAGCTCATAGCTATGGAATGTGCAGCATGGAACAGCAGGAGATCGGTGGAATGTGGCGCGTCATAAAATCGTTACCAGGGTAATTTCTTTGCCGCCATCTTGTCTCAGGATTCTGTAGATGAACTGATGGAAAGAATCCACAGCAGGATTCAGAAAGAAGGTGAGAGCATCAGAGATTTTGCATATATGTACCAGTTGCTATGCAAACGCTGGAAACCAGACATTGAGGAGGAGGAGGAGGAGAGAAGATTGAAGCAAGGCGTCTGGACTTGTAGAGTTTTCAAGAGGACGTTTTGAAAATAGTACCTGAAAGTTTTGTTTGTGTGTGTGTGATTGGCGAGAAAGCAACCTGTAAATGGTTCCTGCATCATTGGACTGAACCGTGTTTTCTTGTTATTTGAAAAAAATGAAAAAGACTGTGTTGGACTGTTGGACTGATTTTGGGGTTTTGCTTAAACAATAGTCATTTTAGTCCCTGGGGGAGGCTCTGACCGTTGCTATGTTGGCAGAGTCACAATCCAACTAAACTGCAAATACAGGCAAAGAGGTGGAGAGCGAGCAGAGCTGAGGCAGGAAGCTCATCCAGTCAGTCGTGTCCATACTAAACTAAAGTTCTCATACAATCTAAACGAGTGTGTTATTAGAAAGGGAGCTTAGAGACTGTTCTTTGAACCAGGCTGTAAACATGTTTATTTCTGCTGTTAAACTGGGAGTCTATGGAGATTGACTCGCTTTTGGAGCAAGCCCCTACAGGCTGCAGGGTGAACTGCAGTTAACACTTCTGCTTGGGTTTCATTTCTCAGCCTGGAGGTGCTTTCTGGTGAGGGAGGTAAACAGAGAATTGAATTGCCTGAATTCATAAATAAGGATCTATCAGACACGTCGGACTTGACCCGTGTCAGAGCAGTGCCACAGATACCAACACTTTGCTCAGGAGATCAAAATCTGCAGCTGTACGCTGCAAAGACCAAGACTGCAGTCACCAGCAGCGGTGAAAAGACTCATATTCTGGGCTCCTGTTTTGCCACAATAAATAGTTTTTCAGTATAATGTTATGGAATTTAACTCTGTGTTTCCTCGATGTTGACACTTTGCAGTGATCCGTGCAGTGTTTGGGTCATTTCCCCTCTGACGCCTGCAGTGTGATGTCTGATTAAGTGTCCGATTCAGCCGACACATTCACGGTTAATAATGTTAGTCCACACACCCACTTGAAAGCCTTCGTTAGGCCACCACGCCGCTTTGTGCTTGTGCCTCTGTCAGCGGCACAAACACACACAAACTAGTGGAAAGAGTGTCAGAGAGCAGATGCTGCTGCAATTCACTGATAGCATTCAGAGAGTAAAACACAACACACGGTGTGGTCTGCTGGAACAGCAGCATCACTGAGAGGGACAGGAAGAAGCTGGACAGAGTCATCAGGAGGTCCAGCTCTGTCCTGGGCTGCTCTCTGGACTCAGTGCAGGAGGTGGGTGACAGGAGGGTCCTGGCAAAACTGACATCCATGCTGGACAATGAGTCCCACCGCCTGCAGGACCCCCTGTCAGCCCTGCAGAGCAGCTTCAGACTGCTCCACCCTCGGTGTGTGGAGGAGAGGTACAGAAGGTCTTTCCTTCCTGCTGCTGTCAGACTGTAGAATAAACACTTCTGATAGGAGCAATACTCACACACCACAGTGTGCTTTTATTTACTGTTATTTATTTAGTTGCACTATGTACAGTTTATAAACCACTGCTACCTCCACTCACCTGTGCAACAACTGTTAATATGTACTGTTTTTTGATTGAGTCTATTTTATAATGTATATATCTTTTTCTTAACTTATCCCTTGCTGTCTGTATGCCGTTGCAAAAATGCAATTTCCCCATTGTGGGACTAATAAAGGTTTCTTAAGAGAGGTAGAGCAAGGAGGGGAGAAGAAGGGAGCAACAGGGATGAGCGCAGAGGGAGGAGGAGGAGGAGGAGGAGGAGGAAGGAGGCTGTGGATGAGTCATCAGCCTGATATATCACAAGGAGAATTAAGTCTGTGCTAGCTGTCACTGCTCCTCACACAGTGAGAGAGAAGCTGGGATTTAGAAGACGGGAGGAAAATGTTGAAGCCCCGAGGGTGAGACGTCAGGGCTGCAGGAGGCTCAGAGCATCAGAGCATTTTCACACACACACACACACACACACACACACACACACACACACACACACAGGCTGAGGGGCCTGAGGCTGTGACATCTTAATGACAAACAAAGATTGAGTTTAGCTCCACATGTGCCACAGTGGGTTTATGTAGAGATTAAAGCTGGGCTGAATGGTCAGTTTGGCTTCTGTTCCTGATACATTTTTAATTAATTAATTAATTTGTTTTCTTAAAGGTCGGGTAGGAGGTTTCCTTCTGATGCTCTTTGTGTTAAATTAGTGTAACTTCTCTTTACAATCCGATAGCAACCGATTAGTTCGGCAGTTTCTCATTAAACGAAGAATATGAATCATCTGAAGCTATAAAACATAAAAACATCATCAATCCTCCGGGTGGACCCTGTAGGAGGATTGGCTGGTTGTCACTCTCTTCCTGCTCTGTGCACCAGAGAGGTACGTGCATGATGGCCGAAGCCACAGACCGCAGCTCGTCTTCAGGTGATGCGTCCATGTGATTGGAGGCGTGGCTTCAGGGTGAGCTCCGAGAGAAAGGGGCGTGTCTTTACTTTAAATCTGGCTGACTCTCACTGAGCTTTAAAACCTCCTCCCCGACCTTTATACTGGTGAGAAATGCTAACATTGTCTGCAGTGTTTGAACATCAGGGTTGGAAATTGACATTTCACCACCTGTCAGATTGTTTTCTGCTTTGTCTGCCTTTCTTCCTGGATTCTCTGAGCAACAGAATCCTGCCTAACATCCTTACAATCAGATAAACAGCTTCACTGTTTGTGTCTCTTTCCAGGATGGATGACATTCAGCTCTGCAAAGACATCATGAGTTTGAAGCAGGAGCTCAGGCAGATCGTCACAGTACCAGGTACAGTTCACTCACATTATATCATACACATGTTAGTTTTGTTTTTCCTCAACCAGCGAGCGGGAAGTAAAGACTCAGAATTGATGGTGTTACATTCAGAAGTGCCTCTGCTGACTGAGTTTTTGGCAGAAAGTGCTTCTTTCTGCAGCTCCCATATCTCCTGCACGGATCACAGGGATTTATAGGAAGTAACCTACACAGGATTGATCGTAAGTGTCAAGGTGCCGTTATGAGGGAGAGATAATCATATAAAAACTCATGCATGCAATGTGAGCTGAGGGATGCAAAAGGAATTACTTTTTTAACTCCTTGTATGTCTTTGTGGTTCAAGACGCACAAAGAGTGGTGCCTGTGTTAACATCAGGGGAAAAGTGCTGCAGTGGTTTACGGACACACACTAACACGCCTCCTTCCAGTGTATGTTCATCATGTGTCAGTGGCTGCAGGAGGGGCTGGTGTCGTGTTCAAGGACACACACACATACAGACCTGTCACACACACTGTGAGTGTGTGTTCTTGTTTGTTTAATTGATTGACAGCTGAGCAGTGTGGACATAAAGAGGCGATAACTTGCCTCTGTGAGTTTTCAATGCTCCAATGTGCAGGATTGTTAGAGCTGTTGTAACCTGGACTTTAAAAATATTGAGGCCAATACCCAGAGTGCAATGCAAAATCCCCAGAGACCAAAGAAGCAAGTCGAGCAATCCTGCTGAGCACTGCTATGTGTGTCAGCTATGAGCCACCTGACCTGTCGGCTATGAATTAAGATGGATAAACAGTCTGTGACGTCACCTGCAGGTTTCTGATGAGTCCATGTTTATGCAAATGAGCCATATTAAAAATGATTAGAAATTATCCAAACAGACCAAAAAAAGTTTTAGTTCCAGGCTGTAAACATGTTTTATTTCTGCAGTAAACATGGTCGACAGTTCTCAGACAGCCTCCAGTGGCCACTCCAGGAACTGCACTTCTGGGCACTGTTTCAGAAAAACCTCTGTAGTGTTAATTGCTTTTACATAAAGATTTCCATCATAGTTTGAATAAAAAAGCTTTGCAATGTTTTATTTATTTGGATTAAGAAAAAAAGTGTATTTATTTATTTGCTAATTGACTTCCTGACTTCATGACATTTGATCCTGTGCGTGTGTGCATGCTTTATTTGGGTCTTGTTTCTTTCTCAGTGCTGTGGGGTGTGAAGGTTAGGAACAAAGTAAAATAGACGCTTATTCCTTCATCAAATAAATTCAAAATGAGCTTTGTATCATTTGCATAATTAGATCAGGGTCTTATGAATTATTCATGAGTGGAGAGTTAAGGGTTGGTGACTTTGCTGGGAGGTCAGTCTGTTAAGGTCAGTCCCAGACAGCTAGAAGCTTAATGCCTCTAAACGTCTTCCAGGTATTGGTAGAGTGACTGCTACTTTCCCTCTTTTCCACCAGAGAAAGAAAAAACCAAGAAGCACCGGCAGCGGGAGGAGGAGCTGATCCTGAAGATCCATAAACTGGTGCAGAAGAGGGACTTCCTGGTTGACGACGCCGAGGTGGAGAGATTAAGGTACGCAGACCTCCGCATCGAGCACAGTTAATATCCGGAGTGTCGGCGTCTCTTGTTTACTCGGACGCTGTGGGGTAGCGGCGGTTTATTTCATTCATTTGATAAACGTGCAACAGGACAAACAGAAGGAGACTCATCACTGACTGAGGGCGGAGGTGGGGTCGCTTCATCATCACTGTGTGGGAGGCTGACTGATGATCAGGGCTCTGCATTGTCATTTTTTGTCCTGTGTGAGATGTCTCCATACTCTGGATTTACATCACAGCTTTAGCAACAGAATGTGGTTCATTAAATAGAGCCTTCAGTGATATAAACTCTCCTCTACTGCACAGTTAGAAATAGTAACATGTCAGACAGCTGATCAGCCCGATGGTTCCTCTCCTCTTTATTGCTGAGGATGCAGCATCCATCCATTTTCTGAACCACTGTGTCTTGTAGTACAGGGTCACTGGGGGGTGGAGCTTATGTCAGCTGTCCTGTGTTTCTGAATATTTATAATAGTAAGGGATTAGAATCACTTTGATTTATGCTGAGAACCAGTTTGTTTACATGACTGAAAATGTTTCTGATGGATTGTATGTTGTTGCTGTTTTTAAGCATATAATCTGTCATTTTGCTGTTTAATCTCATTAACTCCTTTTTCCCAGTTGTTTCTTGCCTTGCACTTCTGAAATGTATTACATTTATAATTACACATAGGGCTTGAAGAATTTACAGCTTTATATTATCTCTCCACCCAGCATGCTGAACCAAAAGACAAATCTACGGTATGAAAAAACAGAATACTACAGAGGCCAAAAAGCATGTTCGTGTTTTAGTGAACTTTGAGTGAGACTCTGTCATCCAGGATGGCGAGGTGGATTTTTGCACATAATGACCGATAAAGACCAACAACTAAGAAAAGTGTGAAGTGATTGTGACGGTGTGTGAAAGCAGAAGTGTGGAAGAAAACAACAGATGGTTCAACACAGAATTTACCCAAATGATCTGATTTTTGATTTTTTCTGTCAAAATGATTTAAAATGACGCTAAACAAATGGAGCTTCAGAAAACAGATGCTCGGCTCAGAGGCTGCTGCTGTCCCAGATAAACAGACACTGATTGAATTGCATTCAAAAGATAAATCTGTATTGTCCCGTAGGGAGCAAGAGGAGGACAAGGAGATGGCAGAGTTTCTCCGGCTGAAGCTGATGCCTCTGGAACAGAAGCTCAAAGTCACACAGAGTGAGTGAGAAGTTAAAAATAACTCACACTCTGAGAGATAATAACGTTCTGCATGTCTACTCACGAGGTGTGATCGTCTCTCTCTCTCTTCTTATGACAAGATCCTCCAAAGCCGAAGAGACAAATCCCAGAGCCACCTCCTAACAAACCGTCCATCACCAAGTCAGGAGTGGCCATCATTAAGGACTGCTGCGGAGCCACTCAGTGCGCTGTGATGTAACAGACACTCGCCGCACATCACGACATACATCACCTTCTGTCAGAGACCCACAGAGCTGTGCCTGCCCTTGAACGTGTTCAGCGAGCAGATTAAAAAAACCTGATCTCTGATCAATATTCAAGGGAAACTGGCAGCAGCGGGTGTAAATAAATAAATCTCATTCGTTTAAGTTGTGTTTATTCAGAAGCAGATCGGATCATTCCATCATGTAACACATGTCCTTTTAAGATGACCATATGGTCCATGATGATGATGACGTGTCTGACACCCGTGGTGCAGGCAGAACTACAAGCACAATGTCCACTAAGTGAGCTGAAAGCTGGCGGTTCTCCGACAGGAAGAAGAGAACGATCACTTTTCACAGCAGGTTTTTATTCTTTCATTTCAGTCCAATCAGTGAATCTGTCCTGTTCATCCTTTTCACAGGCGGAACAGACAGAAAAACAACAACTAAATTCAATGAACTGTGCAAGAACTGAGAAATAAAAGAATCAAACATGTGACAAAATAGGATGTTTTTAACCTGGAAAATAAAATAGATTCATCATGTTTAAATCAGTCTCTGGATACAGTGTTTGCAATAATATTGAGCATGATTCCATACCTGGCAATTAAGACCCCATTCACACTGGGAAAATCAATCCAGCTAGAGTGGGATTCAGGCCGAATCCGGATATATCTCAAGAAATTCTCAGAGGTGGATCTAGCCTGATTGGCCCAAATGTGGCTCAGGTCTGACTGCAAATGCGGCTAGCAAATCTGGCTAGCGACGTGATACTTCCAGTTCATGGGAACAGAGTTCGGGTCCTGTACAAAAGCCGTAAACAACCGCCGAACTACGACAGCTTTGCCCCGAGTTTATGTTCGACAGGGCGACAGGGAAAAAACTGCTTTTTGAACCAGAAAAAAATGAAAGAACGAGCGAAACGGAAAAAAAACAACGCATGACGCATGTGCACGCGTGGTCTGAACGTACTCTGTATATTAGAGGCGCCACCAAGTGGTTTGGAGGACAACAAACAAGCCAAATTGAGCTGGATTGACTTTCTCCAGTGTGAACAGGGCCTAAGACGTGTTCCAGTCTGTCCACTACAAGTGGAAACGTTCTTGGTGCAGGATCTGACTGATTCATGCACCACTGTGACGGAGCGAGTCATATTAGGCTCGCTGTAATTATAGGTTGAAAGTGTCTTCAAAGGAACAGAAAACCATTCCACAGAAGCAGCACAGATGAATTCAGTGGTAATGTGATGTGGTGAGGATACAGTGCTGCACAGAACGATTACATCCACTGAAACACGTTACCATGGAAAGACAGAATCGACTCAAAGTACAGTCAAACAAACTGAAATGTGGTCAAATTATGACAAATGTGTGTTCAAAGTTTGGTCATTTCTATTATTATTCAGCTCATGCTCACTCATTTGCCCCCTTCATAATTACGATGGATATACCTGACTACTAACAACCTGCATCCTCTGAATTTAAGTCTTGTATTTTTAAATGATAAAAACACCAGGAAACCAATGCAACTCTCTGTAAATAGAAACTTCGATAACTGGTGTATGTTTGAGTGTATGTAGGAAATTAGTGACCTCTGTCAAGCGAAGCGTTGCTCTACTTTTCCTCTGATAACTTCTGTAGATGTAGTGAATTTATGAAGGTCCGCTAATGTTGACTATTGAACAAATGTGCTAAACTACCTGTACATATATGTTTAAATAAAGAGCATCTTTCAGGAACATGCTGTGTGCACAGTTCTTTCAAAACAACCAGAAAAAAAAGAGGCCAAAAATAATGCTCGTGAAATTTATTAACGAAATTTTTTTGGTCCCTTTCAACAATGTTTGACTGTTAGTGGCGTTTGTTGCATTGAGGCAGTAAAACAGAGCGACACAGCAGGTAAACAAAACGTGATCCTAAGGCAAAAGCTTCAAAGGATACAGCTGAACTGAGTTCCCTTAAGATTTTGCTGTTGTGCAAAATGAAAACAGAAGACAAGTTCAGGTACAGAGACAAAAACAAAAAAACCAATACAACCTGTCTGAACTCCTTAGTGCACGCATACAGTAAGTATTTCATGAACCGAAACTATGCAGAGGTGCATATTTTGACAGGTACAGTAGCTTCTCACCGATGTTAGCGAACAAATTGAGAACTAAATAAATCTGAGTTAGCCGTCGCTGAAGTTCTCAGGAGCTGCTGGGGGTTTTGCTCAAACTCACAAAAAAGTAATAGTGCCTTCGTACTTCTAAATTTAAATACATGTGAACATATGAGCAAATTTCTATCCAACTCTAAACAAGGTGGCTTGCAGACAGTTAATAAAACCCTGCAGGAGACATAAGCCATAACCCTAATTAAAAACATTGTGTATGTCAGACATTATGGTGAGTTAGCAGCTGGTCTCTCTTCACACCAGGTCAATGTCAAGTCTGACAAAGAAAACTCATGTTATCATACTTCAGAAGTTGACTAAACAGGCAGAACAAACTGATTCAATGGGCCGTTACCCATTCTGTAAACCTCTGAACACAAACGGCAACCCTTGGACTCCAGCCGTGGGTCGTGCTAAGGCAGCTAATGTGGCGATTCAGCAGCCAGCTAAACACTCAAGATGAGAAGCAGAGCGAACACTTCAGTAAGTTAAAACTACTCTGAGCGAGACGGGGAGGTGTGATGGTGATTTCTTTCAGAGCCGAGGCAAATACAAGCCATTGTAAAAGCCCGGCAGGTTCCAGAGATCCGCAGAGGGTCCTCTGTGTGTACGTCACATTCAGGAGGCTTCTGCAAGCCGCCGTGATGCTTCACAAACCGATCACTTCCTGTCCTGTCTCTTTCCCTAAAAAAACTCACAACCATTCACTGTGTCTTTATAAAAAGAATCAAAATCTCAGGAGTGCCTGCTGCTCCTCAACTCAGACAGCGTGGACCACACCCGACACTTCGCATACCAGCAACAAGGTTAACTCCACAAACCTTGAGCACTTCAAGAGTGACGCCACATCTGAGATCCATTAATTACGGTGGAAAATAAAGACTGGTCTTAAAAGAATGTCTTATCATCTGTTCCCATCTGCTCTCCTGAGGTTACACCATGCATAAACTGAGTTATGCACACCATATTCACACCTCCTACTCAAAGTACAGCTAAAAGAACACAAACACACTGGCTGCTGGCTGAAGACAAATAAGAAAACTGTCAGACTCTGCCGTCCAAGCACACACACATGGCTGGAGTGTTAAAGTGCCACGTTTTCCTCTGTTCGGCCTTCAACAGTGGCCCTGAAGAGACCAAAGCACTTGCTATAAATCAAGCCAAAAATACTACAATAAAAATCCTCGAGAGCAGCAACTGTTGCAACATCAGTCAATCTAAACCTAACTGTCCACGACTGTCGGCTTCATTTAAAGAAAACACCATCTGAACAGTTAACACTGATTTCTCTTCAGCACCGTAACTGAATTGCCACTCAAACAAGTTTATTCCTCTTTCAGAGACTAAATGCTCTGCACATAGAAAAGGAAATGAAAACACCGTCCTTAGTTTACAACAGAGAAAATACCTCAAAGAGAAGCTAGTAGCTAGTCTGGTTGACATCGGGGGGTTACCTAGAGAAAAATCCCCAAAAGCTGATTAGTTTGCCCTAAATGAAATTCTGTCCGTTTCAATTTTATCAACTGAGTGTGGGCATAAACTACATGTCTTGATCCCCAGCAGTGCTCCTTCTGTTGACAGTGACAGCGAACTCAGTTTTATTCATTGTTCCTGGTCTTAGCATGGCTCTGAACTCAAGATGCACATTCACTGAAATTAACTGTTTTCAAACGAATCTGGCAAATTAAAGAATTGCAAAAAATCTGCAATAGGTAAATCACAGCTTGTGAGCATCATCAGAAGATTTTGAACTAAGAAAAGAGAAAAAAAACATTTGGCCGAAGGACAAAGCAGAAGAATGAAAACAGCCCGTCGGGACACAGAGGGGACAACACCAGTACTCTGTTCTTGTGTAGTGCGCTCAGTGTAGCCGGTCAACTCTTCTATTCAGAGTTCCACTCTGTGTGAACTAGTGTTGCTGTGTGTGTGAGCGGGTTAGAGGCCTGCTGTGAAGGAGAAGTTGGCAGCCAGTCTGAATCTGCTGCGTGAGGCTCTTCTGTTGGGACTCTCTGTGGTCAAAGGGGGCTTCACATCAGGGGCTGCTGGAGTGTGGGTGGCTGCAGAGTCAGGCTGCTCAGGTGGGTGAGCTGTGCTGTCTGCAGCTGCCACCTCAGGTTCAGCACTCTCTGAAATCACAACAAGTACATGAGTGAAAGAAAAGGAACGGGGCAAATAGACGATGCATGAAATCTATTAAAACGGACCTATTGGTGGTAGTGGTGGAGGTGTTCTCTCCTCAAAGTGTATCAGGTCCGCATCCTTGAGGCTAACGGGGTCAGGGTGCAGCTGAGGTGATGGTAGGCAGGATGGTACAGGACCACATAGCAGGTCCACTGGGGAAGTCAGACACAGCAGCTCTGACTCGGCAGATGCATCCACAACTGGAAGGGAAAATAGAAATGCCATTAAAGGGCTAACACATCTTCCCTGTGGTGCCCCAGCTGTCGTCCAGCAGTTCATTTAAGTACCTGGACTCTGTGCTCCAGATGTTGCAGTGCTGATCGGACTGTCTCTCGGGCTCTCTGTGGTTCCTGGCTGAGGGCTGCTGGGAACCGAACAGCTTGCCTTTGCTAAACAGACAAGGCCTCATTGTTTCAGCTTATACACAGTTTACCAATGAGGCAGGCACTAGGAAAGATTCAAAACAGCCTCACCTTTCATATCGTTCTTCAGAACGATAATCCTCTTATGACCGTGCCCTTTAATCCACACCACCTGATAATACAAATGTTAGCAGGTAACATAAACAGAGGACCAGGACCACCCCTTCTCTATGGACAGTGGAGTATATTATGGTCTACACTGGAATAAATGTCCACCTGTGGAATGGCGCTGAGCAGCTCATCAATGCTGGTGTATCCATAGGAGCGTGGCTCAAGGCTGCAGCCTGAAAACTTGCTGTAAGCCCCTTGGAACTCCGTCAGGAAGATCTGGTTGTAATGGTAGGTGTGGAGAAGCCCACGTATGTTTCGAGCGAACTGATAAAGCCTGGTCAGCCTCACCCATTCCTCCCCGTAAGGACTAGTAGTGTTGCTGTTTTCGTCGCTTTCTTCATGGTACAGCTGTGAAGGAAGGTTCACATTAGGTTCTGCCCGTTTCGATTAAAACTGCAGGTGACAAAAGCTTCTACTGACCTCTACAAGGTATGGAAGGCTCTTGAGCAACTCGCTGAGGGAGAGGAAACCATATTCACAGGGGTTCAGGACGGCTCTGTGGACAGTGTGGTAATGCTGACTCAGCTCCTCCACCTTCAGACCACTGGTGACTTGATCATCTTCTTGGGACATGAGCAGAGCCAAAAGCTGGGAGGTCAGCGAGCGCAGAGACTTTCTGTTGATCAGCTGCACCTCCCGACCCTCTGAGCCATCCACCACCTTAAAAAATACATTTACATAAAGATAGGAACGAGAGCAGCCATTTGCTCACCTGCTAGATCTGTTTCCATACACAGTGATAATGGGAGTATATCAGAGCCTGTAATTAAACCCGACTGCTTACTTCTTAATTAGAGGAAGCTCAAAATTAAAAACTAAATCTCCGTTTTTTTTTTTACCTTGACAACATGGCAGAGTTTTGTCAGCAGAGCAGGCAGTGAGCTTGCGTCGTAGTCTTGCAGGCGTAGACCATAACCAAAGGTCTTGCTGTATTCAGTGAGCAGCTCGCTGACAGGGAGACTGGAGTTTTTCTGAGCTCGTAGCAGCTTGACCAGTTGAGCAGCCAAAGCTTTGATACGCTCCACCTCAGTCAGGGTCAGCACTTTCTCCTCGCCACACTCCAGGACCTGAAAAATGTCAACAGTTCTAACAAAGCACACAAGAACACTTCCGTGTAAATTTGAGAGCCAGTAAGAATCAGGTTAAACCTTCTTATTGCTCTGTTTGAAAGAAATAGTACAGTGCGCACACACACACACACACACACACACAGCGTGCTTGCTTACCATCAGGACCTCAGGGATTGCCTCAAAGAGCTCCATGAGCTTGGTGAATCCATAGTAGCTGAGTTTGCACTGACGACCAAAGTGGTGGTGGTATGTGGGTATGAATTTACTGAAGGGCATTCGACAGTGAGGTTGGTGACGAAGTAAGTCCACCACCTCCTTCCCAAACTGCTTAGTGCGCTCCATTTCCTCCACAGTACGCTCTGGTAAATCAGAGAATACTGTTAACGACTACACGAGCACTATGACCTTTATTTAATAACCAGGGCATTCAGAAGCTTCTCGTTACAACAGCATTGTATCTTATGTTGAACCGGTCTGAACTGACCTCTTTTAGGGACGGAGATGACCGTGTCTGTGGCCTGGTGTGTGATGGTAATAGTAGTGTCAGGAATTTCTGCAAGCAGGTCCATCAAGTCACATGTCCCATAGTCAACTACCCGCCAGTCTCTGGAGAAGCACCTGATAACACAGAGGGTTTAAAAATGACCAGGAGTTATTACATCTTATTTAAAACCATACTCAGAGCTGTAAGAACTGTTTACTGACCAATGATATGCCTGCATGAAGTCCTTAATCGCCACTTGTTTGCTAGCTTGAAATTTCAACAGCTTGAGCAGGTCCTGGGTGAAGCGCTTCACTTGAGCTCGATGAGTCAGAGTCAGTAAACGCTTGGTACCCATACCCAGGATCTACCGGTCAAGACAATGAAAAATGAGCTCAAAGCAAACAAAGGTTCTGTTCT
Source organism: Parambassis ranga (assembly GCF_900634625.1). Lineage (NCBI taxonomy): Eukaryota > Metazoa > Chordata > Actinopteri > Ambassidae > Parambassis > Parambassis ranga. The sequence continues at coordinate 244,463 of NC_041022.1, read as the reverse complement.
GTTCGTCCTCAATGCAAGTACCTGCAGCACATGTGGCACGGCCTCTAAAAGCTCCAGCAGCTTGGAGAAGCCGTAGTCGGAGACGCGGCACTGCTTGGCAAAGTGATGGTGATATGAAGGTATGAATTTGCTGATTGGCATGATGCAGGACGGCTGATTCTTCAGCAGGTCAATAATCTCTCTGCTGAACTGGATGAGTTGTGGATTGCCGACTGGACTCTTGCAGCGCTGAACCCATGGCTCTGCGAAGGCATATTTTTCCCAATCATCAGACACATGTTGACAGGGAAAGGTCTGCCGTTAAGGCACTGAGGAAAATAGATACGACGTTACCGGAGTTTGGCGCAGGAGGTTTGTTGTGGATCCACTTGATTACTTTGAAACCGTTCTGAGCTGTGACTATCGTGATGCTAGGAACACAGGTAATGAGGTGCTCCAGAGGAACACCACCCTCCAGTGTCTCATTGCCCAGCTGTAGAGGGCTGAACTTTGCAGCGTAGCAGTCGGGGAAACTAAAATGGAAAGGAAGCGAACATCATTCACTTTACAATGTTCAACACCTGTTAGGAACAGCTCATGTTTGTCTGAACGAAAGAACATTGGTTGTTACCTGAGCAGTGGAAGAGTGCCCTCATGTGACTGCAGCAGACTGTGGACTTCAGATGCTAAGGTGCTCAGAGACATCACAACAAATGGGATTTTATACGAGTCTGGGTCAAAGTCGGCCTCACTATAGAAAAGAAATATCACAGTCAGTAGGGGAAAGGGGACACCCTGTCTATGTTATGTGCGTTAGAACTAATGGACACCTGAAGTCCTGCTGTGAATAGTGCTGTCTGCAGACAGGTTCATGATATTCCAGCTCCTCAAACACCACAGGGCTCCCACTTGCTGAAGAGCCCTCCTGGGACTGGGAAGATCCTAATGGACTTTGACGTATTTGGTTGTTGGGCAAAAGGCACACAAGCCTCGAGCCTCCCTGTTCCCGCACTGCAACCACCTCTGGTAGCCTGTACACGTCCCCGATCACCAGTTTACGGGAATACCTGGAGAATAGGGAGGAAAAGAGCCCATGTTAGGACAAACAGAGTGCACATCTAATGCTTGCTTAAGACAATGTTGAGGCAGTTACTGACTTTTTCTCGTAAATTTCTGTAAACTTAAACAGAGGAAGGCAATTGGCAGGTGCATCTTGGAGAATGCAGATGATCTCTGTGCTGCAAAATGAGAAAAAAATGACATTGAGCAGCTCAAAAGACATTTATGTGTCTGATCAACAAATGACCAATGTAAAGGTTACCTCAGCAAGGCCAGAGATTTACTGCTGCCGCCAGTGCTCAGAGACACCTGGATGCGTTTGCCTCCGATCTTGTAGCGGTGCAGGCCGCTGACAGCACTAATGGCTTGCTGCAGGGACAACATCTGAACTGTGGCCTTCAGCTGATAGTCAGTGTGGGGGCTGAGCTCCACGGCCTTCACCTAGACAGAACAAGTGTTAGTACAGTATCACTGCATGCAAGCAACACATTTCAGACTATTTCATTTGTCACAAGAGTAGGGCTGAGCAACAAATCCATTTGATCCCCCCCCCGCCTGTGCTCCTGTAGTTCAACATGGGCTCAGCCCTCCCCCACCTGTACCTGGCACACTTAAGCCATATCGCCCATCCCTACACAAGAGTAAAACCTACCCGTCCATATCGGGAGAACGTGTCATGCAGTGTCTGCTGCAAATCTTTGCGGGACATCCTGTAGTCCAAGTTGGCCACCTGAACTTCTGCCCCCTCTGAGTAAGGCTCAGGAGGACCCTCAGGACAAGGGCTACGAGGGGTAGCAAGCAGAGGTGAGGAGCGGCTGGACAGGCAGGGGGAGGCACTCCTTTTGTTAGGAAAGTGGAAACCAGTTTAGTAACACTGCCTGCCATTGAATTCTATATTATGAGGTCCTGGATATGTAGCTTAATTACCTCGAAGACCAGGAGCCCTGAGACAAGATGAGGGGACTGAAGCTCCTCTGAAGGTTCAGCTTGCTGAAGGCTGAAGGTGTGCTTATCTGGAACTCTCCGGAGCTCCTGTCCCCATGTTCTACTGGGGATTCAATCGCACTTCGAGGGTTGGAGCCCTCTCTTCTGCAAAGAAAAATGAAAAGAAACAACCCAATATGTATAATTATATATTTCATGCATCTGCTTACAAGCATAGTTTAGGGCTTGATCATTATTTTTTCACCGTTTTAAAGGACATAATTATATATTTGGACTTATCAACTTTATTTGAATGTGATTTTTCAGTCTCCTCTCCATGTGTACCTCCTCCTGTATATGGATTCTCCAGTGAGGCCAGGCTTGGACAGCTGCTCTAGCGTTCCTGCCTCACCATTGCTGTGGGGTGATGAGGAAGCAGTGCGTCCTTTCTCCAGGTAGTGGATGCCCAGTTTTGGCTTGACCTCCAAACTACCCACCTCCTGGATCAAGCAGAGGAAGCAGATGTTATGAGTGTAGATGGCATGGACTGGGCCTGGTTTATGAGTTAGTGCGTATGATGTGTGTGAAAGGCATAGGTGGGTTAAGTTGGGTTTTTCAGGGCATATGGAAATTGTTGTTGGTTTTACTAAGGATGTACATTTAAAAATCAAACAGCTGGATTTTAGCATTTATCATAATTCTGCGGCAGGTACCGGTATGTACCTGTGAATTCATTACATAATTTGAGTGTAACACATTACACACTGAAAATCTTCAATCTTTGAATTTCAAAGACACACTGATCAGAACTCTTATTTTACTGTCCAGCTGCAAACAAATTAAATGCCCATCCCTTAGTTCCTCCTCAAAAGAAAAAGTCAAGCCAGGTCAACCAGTGGTAAACAGCATTCTACCACATATCTCATGGAGCACACAAACAGATTAGGCACACACAGGCTGCTCACAAAGACGTATATCAGCAGTGATATACTGGACAAAGCACAGAAGCTATGAAGCTTATTCATGCATTAAGCAGCAGGGGATAAATGAAGCCCTAGTAGCAACACAAAACACATGCTAGCACAGGCAGACAAATGAAGATAAGCAAGCTGTTAGTCAAACCAACAATCAGAAGATCACTGGGGGAAAGAAGCTATTGCGATTAACATATCAGCCCAGACAAGGTTAGAGGGCAATGGAGGATGAGGGGGAGGCGGGCACAGATGAGTCTGCTGACCTGATGGGGCTTGGCTGGAGCACCACCGGGTGGCCCACTGCAACCCCTCCTAGGGCTGTATGGCCTTTCCGGCACTGGGCCAGGGGTGTGGCACGGGCGGGAAGCTCGCCTTGGCCTCCTAGGTGACCTGGGCTTCTCCAGGGGCAGAAAAGAGAAGGAGGATATGGATGGGGGAGGGGCGATCATGGCATCCTGGGTTTGATAGGTCTGGGGCAGAGTCTGATGCAAGCGATGGGGATAAGACTGAAGCTCAGGCTCAGGACTTGCATTGTCTCTGGGCCGTGGGGAGAATGAGAGGCTGATTCGGTGGCCAAACACATCCTCATTTTCCATTCGCTTGCGGGCACGTGCAGCTGCCTCTGGGCTGCCAAAACGGAGGACTGCGGTGCCCTGGGCCATGCCCAACACCTTGCCGCCACAGTTGTCTGACAGGCGGCGCAGCCTGAGTTTCACAGCATTCCGCAGGCTCTTGTCACAGTTGAGAGGAAGGTTGTGCACATAGAGGAGGTTGAAACTGGGCTGAGGGAGGGGAGGAAGAGACATCGCGCCTGTCTGGTTTGTATAATTTAAACTCAACAAAAATGAAGCAGTAATATTTGGTTTTGCTTGCAAGACAAGTCTGAGAATGGTGTGGACAGTGGTGTGGATTAGTAAAAACTCACCATCCTCTAAAGAAAAGAGCTATAATCAAATTCACATTACAGCTGCCTCACTCTCTGCCCTCTCTGTTAAGTCTTCACTCTGAGATTTCCCTTTGCTACTTACCTTAAAACAGAACAACCACAGAAGTATTAAGTCCTAACATAGCATATGAGATTCCTACCTGTGCTTTCCCAAGCACACGTGGAGGCAAATCAGCTGTCATCTCCTGAAACGGCACATGGTGGTGGGCGTGCTGCAGCAGAGCAGAAGACACGTGGCTGCCATGGACCAGGATTACCTGGAAACCATGGCGATAGCGCAGGTCACTCAACTCACTCGCGAAATTCACATCCGCTGCAAAAAATACAAAACGTGACACCTGTTAACCGACATGAATTTGTGGTAACATGGCCGCGCTTAATCAGTTGATGGGGATGTGAACTCACAAGATACTAGCACAACGGTTGCAGGTGCTGTGTGGGTCTCTGCAAAGCGCCTCAGGCTCTGGCGAAGCTTGTCATCAGCAGCATTCTTGGCTGTGGCATTGATATGTGCAACAGTAACCTGCAGGGAAAATGTATAGTGAATTACTGAGGACTTTTTATGGATACAACGTTGCCATTCCATTGTGTGCTTTTATTTCCTAAAGCCTCCCATATATAACCTGAAATAGTACCTGGCAGTTGTTGAGCTCTTGGATGACAGCTTTACTCTCCTTGCTGATGTCACAGACACAAATAAATTCCGCTTCACGGTGGCCCTGGAAGAAACGGCTGCGGATACGTTTGACCACAGCTCCAGCAGAGCGTCCAGTGGGCACACTGCAGTTCTCAATGTCCCAAAAGACGCCCACAGGGGGGATGTTTTCAGGGCCGCTACTCTCTGGAGAACCTAGGCAAACAGGTCATTTTTAACAGTTTAACAGATTACAAAGATATATTTAATTATTGTATTCTGTAGATCACATTAGACAATATACTAGCAGGAATAGAAAACAAATGTAGAATCCACTAACCATACTTCTGGCCAGACTTGCTGAGGCTGGTTGACTTGGGTGCCATGCCATCAGAGGAAGTACCACAGCCATTACAGACAGGGACAGGGATGGGTGCAGTCGGAGGAATAGGAACATTTGGCCATACCTTGTCCGTCTCTGAAGTCAAACCATTCATGGGCTGCAGATAAGGACAGTTTAAAATGATTTGTAAAAGTAAACACATTTGACAACAAGAGCTGACAAAAAATGAAATGCAAAGAAAGCCACAGTGAATGAAACTGCACCAACCTTCAACAAGCACTCCTGGCAGAAGTGCGCCCCCTTCACACAAACTGTGCGTTCTACATTTAGGTGCATAGGATTAGAGCAGAAGTGTGCTGAGGTGGTTGTAGTAGTAATGGTGGAGGTGGATGGGTGATCACCAAGTATACTTCTCTGGGGTCTTCTGGATGATGGAGTGCAGTCCACACCACAGGTGTAAAAGCCAGAGGAGGTCAGGCAAGAGCCATGCAAGGGTGCAGGTAGATTAGAAACAGAGGGGAGAGAAGAAGCCAGAGGTGCTGAAGAGGGAAATGGACTGGACTGACTGCATGCCAGAGGGGCAGCTGGGTAGGTGTGGAGAAGCCCTGAGCAGCAGGGCAGGTAGGGGTGTGATGAAAGAGGCTGAGAGGTAGCAACAGATGAGGGCAGCTGTGGTTTGCAACCAAGATTTAGCAAAGGGTTGTAAACTTCCCTTCCAGTGCCACAGCTTATGTTATGGTTAAACTGGTGTACAGATGATGCCACAGAGTAAGGCCCGTGCCTGCTAGTGCTGCTGGGTGCTCCGAGAGAGTCTGGAGTCATATAAAGCGAGACAACGCCAGCAACGCTGCTACTGCTACCAACAACACCACTGCCACCTAAAGATCTGTAGCTAGCTGCGCTGCAGTAATCACAATGGGTGCAAATGCTTACTTTGGGGCTAGCACCCTTTTGATGCTGCTGCTGAGGTGGTGGTGGTGGTGATGACTGTTGCTGGTGTGAGTCTTGTGTAAGCTGGGGAGGTGGAGGCAAGCATGGAGGAGGCAGAGGGAGAGGGGCCAGAGAGAAGGGCTGGGCTGAATGGGAGGAGGAAGCATGGTGTGGAGGAAGAGGAGGAGGGACATCTTTTAGGTCCAGCACAGCCTTTCTGTTGTCCATGTGATTGCTCTGAAACATAAAAACAGATCATTGCTGTCTTTAGTCTTTAGGAAACATAAAATATGTCAACATTTTTGAAGTGCCCTTGCAACACCTCATCCCAGGTAAATTACACAGAGAGCTAGTTAGACAGGTGCAGCCTATAGGCACTGAACTGCCATCCAGAGGACCTCTGCCTGCATTACACACTGATGTTCCTCATTGTATATCTTAACCGTTTTTAAATTACTCATATTATTTTTGGAATCTCTTGATGTTTTAAGATGTTTTTTGTATATAGATCAGCTGTATTTTACATATTAAGTGCCCTATGTTCTAAAGAACTAGTAAAACATGTAAACAGCAGCACCTAATATTAGAGGGTTAATGAAGTAATTCCCCATTAGTCCTTTATTGTCACTAGTTTATTACATAATAATACATTAAATCAACTGGCAACAACCAAACACCTACTTCTGTCTGTGTTTGATGGGGGGAGGTGGTTTCATCGGAGGAGAAGCAGTCTTTGAGTTTCCACAGCAGGGTGGAGGCCTCTGTTCTGGGACTGAGCCATGGAAAAGGTCTAGAGCTGCACAGGGATCTCTCCTTCTCCAGTCCGTCCATCGTACCAAGCAGAGAGGTCTGTCAGCATGCTGTCATCTGTCTTCTCTCTCATGCTGTCCTACACGAGGGAAACGAAACCGAAATGTTTCCGGTCTCATTCCTTCAAAAGTGTACAGTTCTCCCTGACTCATTCGACCCGGGACAGAGGTTAAAGTTCGTTTGGCTTTTTAACGAGAGTTTAAAACAAAGAAAATAGGGAAATGTGTGTGTGTGCAAACTATGGCCCGGTTATACGAGTTGGACTGCGGTCCACCGCACCACCAGTTATGTTTTTCCAAAGCCAAGCATGTAATTAACCGATCTGACGTGACGTTAGCTGACGTTAGTGTGATTTCGCTGTTTATGTCGTAGCTGGCTTGATGGGCTAACTAGCTAATCTGCTACCTGGAATTAGCCACTTCAAGGAACTTAACGTTTGCTTGTAGCTTATAGGCTAACAACAGACCCCCCTGCAGAGCTCGTTTACCAGATGACCCATATCCTAACACACTCATTGCACTTACGATCAAAAATACTTAATTACGGCACAAAAGAAATCATAATACAGCTTGATATTCAGCTAACTACCTGGGGAAGTGTCGTCTTTCACATCTTCCTCTACGGACGGCTCCTCTGTCGGAGCAGAAACGCGCACCTTTTTGTAACATACTCTCTGCCAGAAAGCGGCCACAGCTGTCGTAAATGTTATTGTTGTGGGAAAATGTATTGTCAGGCGATTACAACATCCTAAACACTTGGAATAAACTATGAATATGATTTGTTTTTATAATAGGCTACAAAATGTGATTCAGCTACAATAAAACATATTTGTATTTTCATAAATAAAATGACAGCATGGCATTCTAAAAAGAAAATGAATTCCATGCATTTTTACTCAATACCCCCAATATTTGGTCTTTATTTCAGTGATATTTTAGCACTGAAGCTCACATTTATTGTTGTTTTTCGTCGTGCAGCAGGTGCATTTTACGCGGAACAACAGCACCATCTAGCGGCAGTCCACAGACAGACAGGCACCCCCCTGCTGCCCGGTAATGTCTGCGGCTCAGAGACTGACGGGACAGGCGGTTCAGTCTGTGCTGAGAGCAGAGGAGGACAAACTCTACATTTTTTATTTACGTCTCTGCTGTGAGAGGCCTTCCGTCGTTTTGAACCTCTTTCTACTGACTATATTGATAAGAGACTGACTCTCTCATCAATAAGCAGCAGGACCGTTTTTTTGTTGTTCCCATCTGTCGGTCATGGCGATTGCTCACGTAGCCACGGAGTACGTCTTCTCAGACTTTCTATTAAAAGATCCCAAGGAGACGAAGTACAAAGGGGTGCGCCTGGAGCTGGCCGTGGACAAAATAGTCACGTTCCTGGCGGCGGGACTGCCTTTGTTTCTCATCTCGCTGGCTTTTGCTCAGGAGGTATCAGTGGGTGAGTGTTCCTGAGCATCATCCGAGCACCCATTCATTCACTTTCATCACGTGGAGTAATGCAGGAAAGTCTGTGGCGGTATAAAAAGCATATTCTGCCTCCATTATGGTAAAATCAGTGTCTGTTATGATGCATTCTTAATTTTAATCTTAATAAAGAGAGAGGTGTGAATTTCGAAGGTGTGGTTAGAGTCTCCACCCTTGGCACTCTGTCTCTCACTCGGTCAGAGAGGTGTAGCTACCCTGCTGCTGAAGCCAAGTCATGTTCCATGTAAGCAGATAGCACCTCCTCAGCCCCCTGATCCTCTTCATAATGCACACAGTCTGTCCATGTTGTTTTCTGCCAGAGACCACATGCTCAGGATGTGCTCATTAGTCTGCAGCCACTGAGGGAACGGCTGTTATGCTTTTAAGACAGAAACACAGTGTGGTGAGGATCCAACATTGATTTTTTTCTTCCTCCATTTAAATAAGTGTAGCACTCACAAAGGATGAGAGGCAGACAGGGCTGGGTGATGTGAGCAATACACTGGCCCACAGCACACAGACAGCACAGACAGCATTCAGCGGTGTCCCTTAAGGCCAAGACTTACCTGTCTTTCTAAAAGGATGCACACGGTATGTGCTTCAATGTGTTCTGATGAGCGCTACCAGCTATCCCAGTTAGATTTGTGAGGTTGTATAGGTGAGAAATATTATTTTGAGTTGTGTATAAAACACAATGATTGCATAATATAAATGAATCGAAATGTCTAAAATACATAAAGTTCACCAGCTGCACTGTGTCCTGACAAGGGACGTGAGTGAGGTGAGGTATGAAAAGGCAGCCAATACATGGACCAACTTTAATTAATGCAAAAACATCATTAACCACTTTGATTTACGACGTATCTTCATTTCTAATTAGAGTATGGCATCTGATTCACTCGTTCATGTAAGCTCACAGTTGGTGGCTGTGCTTCTTTCCCAACGTTCTGTTGTGTATCTGGGTCATTTCTGAATGGTGCATGCCTGGTTGACTTTCTATTGTGTGTGTGTCTGTCCTCTGTAGGAGTGAAAGGCATAATTATTGACACACAGTTCTAAAACAGCAAACAAACTAATGAGATCTGACGATCATTTTCCTCTTCCAGGCACCCAGATCAGCTGCTTCGCTCCCATTACCTTCTCACTGAGACAGGCTGCGTATATGGACTCTTTCTGTTGGGCAGCTGTGCAGCAACAAGCTGACAGTTCACCACTATGGCTACACAAGGTACATTCAGACAAAGACCACAGAAAACCAAACCAGCCCTGAAAACGTCTAGATATGGTAAATGATTCAAGGCACAGTAACACTGGAGGTTTTCTGTTCTCTGACTCCCTCAGTTCTTCCCCTACATCCTTCTCCTGCTGGCCATCCTCATGTACATCCCAGCCTTGTTCTGGCGTTTCACGGCAGCTCCGCACCTCTCCTCCGACCTCAGCTTCATCATGGATGAGCTGGACCGCTTTTATAATCGTGCCATCAAACTGGCAAAGAATCTGGCCACATTAGATAACAGGGACGGCGCGGAGGACACTCAGAGGTAAACATGTCGTTCTCACCTGCCACCACTTGTACTCACCAGTTTACTTCCAGCAGCAGAGGGACTCTGTGACTGTAACATTCGTTTTTGTACAAAGTATTTGCTTTACTTTAAAACATGATTTAAGTTGCATGTTGAACTGCTGTGGATGGTGTCAGCAGTAAAACCTTCATCTCTTCCCTGCCCCTGGCCCTGGCCCTGGCACAGTTCCTGGTCATTAACTCACCATTAACCAACAGGAGGGATCTTAGTCATGTGAGGATGATATTTGGATTATTCACCAGGTAACTGGCAGCTTTGTCAGGGTTAGGGTGGATAGGGTGTGTGCAGCCACAGTCTTCCTGTTGCTTCTGCAAAGGAGTGCAGCTGGACTGTCTTCAGTCTGTGGCGCCCCCCAGCTGTAGTGTTAAGTAGTGTTGTAGCAGGCAGTTGTTCATGGAGACAAACGGACTTTCATTTGGATTAGAAGAGGTATGTTTAACATGTAGCTAAAGGCGTAATTTATCCCTATAGAGCAAGACATCTATACACATTAATAACTTTTCCATCCCACCTTTTTTGCAGTGGTGCTTTGGATGTGACTGAGAGCTGCTTTAAGTACCCTTTAGTGGAACAATACCTGAAGACAAAGCGCTACTCTCACAGCCTCGTGGTCAAGTACCTGGCATGCCGCGGCCTGACCCTGCTCACCCTCCTGCTTGCGTGCCTCTACCTCGGCTACTACATCCTCCTGGCTTCTCTCACTGATGAGTTTCCCTGCGACCTGCGAACAGGACTGCTGAGCAACAACAGCATGGTGCCGTCTGCTGTTCAGTGTAAGCTTGTGGCAGTGGGAGTCTTCAGGCTGCTCAGCTACATCAACCTGGGAGTCTACATGCTTCTTGCTCCGCTGGTGGTGTATGCAGCTCTTGGACCGGCTCGTCAGAGCTCCGGCTTCCTGCGGCCTTATGAGATGCTGCCAGGGTTTGGTGCTCTGGGTGTGGTCACACCTGTCTACAACGACCTGAGTATCTACCTGCTGTTCCTGCAGGAGAATCTCAGTGAACTCAAGTCATTTAAGTGTTTACAGGTAGGTGTAACAGATGCAGTAGGTCCAGGGTGTTTTTCGTATTATTTTTAGTTGGAAATTAAGAAGCATGTCTCATTTTCAGGTGCTGGAGTTGTTGCACGAAGCTGGTGAGGACGGGTTTGACACCATGTGCATACTCCGGAGTCTAGGTCAGGTGAAGACGGATGTGATGGACAGCAAGAAGACGTGCTCACGCCAGAACAGCAAAGAGGCTAACAAAACAGACGTGTAATCCGTCTGAGGGGAAGAAGAACGTTTGTCTCTCAGATGGAGGTAAATAGACAGATATTTACCCTCTGCTGTGATTTTCCTTTAGATGGTACTGTGTTATTTCTGAATGACTGATGGGCTGAGTATAAGTCCTGATGTGATGGAAAAGGAGAACTCTTTTTTTCTTCTTAAACCCAGGACAGTGAAAGTAAAACACACCCCGCCTACAGTTTGACTAGTTTACCTCTCAGGTGTCTTATCTTAAATGTATGAGAACACCAGGCCTTTACTTCTAAGAGGAAATGATCTTTTTTTTCTACTTTTCTCAGGTTCTTAATTGCCTTCCAATCAAAGTGAGCCATGCTCTTTGGAACACAGCATTTTATATTTGTTTTATAACCACCCTTTAAAACACATGCTTACATCAAGCTGTAGTGTCCATCTACAGTAAGTGTAAAATACACAGGAATCATAAAGTATAAGCAGACTGGAACGGCTTTGTGTGTGTTGTAAAGCATGTCTTTCTGTAGTCTGTAAATATGTGGTTAACCACAGAGGTATACTGTATGTGCATGTCGAAGGTAGAAGAAGACCTGTGATATTCTGATCAGTGGAATCAAACGGCTGTCATTCTAAATAAAAAGTCTTCTGTTGTAATGTTATTATCACGAGGAAGTAAATAAAGGATGTTGTTCTTAGTAAGATCATCATGGGCCTGTGTTTTTCATTATGTACCAAACTACACTCATAGATTCATATGATCTACATCATCATGCTGGCTGTGTGGTTGGGTCGCACTGAAGTGATAAAAAGTCAACAATAAAGTGCAGTAAGTTGTGAAAACACATTTGTCTCAGGACCAATGGCGAGCTGAGAGAAGAGGCTGATGCTTAATAAAGTGCCTGAGCGCAGGAACAACAGCTGTTCTTACAATAACACAGCTCACAGTCAGGCAGGCGGAGTGAGTGGCCCCGCCCCCCGCTCGTTATGATTGGATAATCTTTGCATGACGTCATATATATCGTCCAATGGCCGCCGTTGACTCAGGCTTCGTTTGTATTTGGTTGGAGCGCCGTTCTAACGTAAAGAAGGGATTAGTTCGTGCATGTCACGATACGTGTGTTGCACAAATTGATCAAATATTGAGTCATATCGATTATATCATATCACATTCCGTCAGCGGTGTTAGCATGTTTTAATCCTTCCCTTCTGGCAGGTAAGTTTATTTGGTCTGTTTCCCGCTCCTAAGTAAAGAAATATAGCTACATTAGCTCCAGTTAGCCAACAACTGAGCTAGCTGTTGTGTGGTTCTCAGCACCACTACCGGTTATTAAAAGTTGCTTACTGCTAATCATTATATTTTTATATTATATTTTTGCTTTGCAGCAATCAAACTAAATATGATACGAGTAAACGCTAAACATGTTCTGTGGTCAGTACTTTATCTGCCGTTGGAGATCGTGACAACATGAACGGCAGATGTTTGTTAGCTAGCCCAGTTAGCATTAGCTTACATTACGGTACTTATTTTATTGGATTCCCTCTTCCACGACACAAAAACATATTTGAAGGTCTAATAAAATCCTCCGGCACTCAGCAGCAGATATGGCGGAGCCGACAACACACACGTTCACATCGCTGGAAGAGGAGCTGGGCTTCTGGAAGGAGCAGGCAGACCAGCACCAGCAGAGGTAACTGATCCACACACCTCCCCTCAACCGGCTACCTACAAAATAACCGGCTATAATATCCTCAGATGTGTTACAGACTGGATGCATTTGCTAGTTTATTACAGTAGACGTGAATAACATTTTGTCACCAGGGCTGACGAGGCTCACGAAGAGCTGAGGGAGTTCCAGCAGATGAGTCGAGACTATGAAGCAGAACTGGAAGCGGAGCTGAAGCAGTGTGAGGGTCGGAACAAGGAGCTGCTGCTGGACAACAACAGACTGCGCATGGAGCTGGAAAACATCAAGGTAGAGTCCTGGATATAAAGAGGCTGATAAATAAAGAGGCTGAGGCCCCACAGCTGGACAAGCACTCTGCTCCAGGTAGAGACATGAGGCAGATGTTCCTGTGCTTCCAGGCAGACACACACACTGACACACACACACTGACACACACACAGGCACACACTGACACACACACACACTGACACACAGACACACACACAAACACACACTGACACAGACACAGGCACACACTGACACACAGACACACACACACACTGACACACAGACATACACACAAACACACACTGACACAGACACACACACACACACACACTGACACACACACAGACACACACACACACACACACACTGACACACACACAGACACACACACACACACACAGACACACACTGACACACAGACACACACACACACTGACACAGACACACACACACAGTCACACACACACAGACACACACACTGACACACACACAGACACACACACACACAGTCACACACACACAGACACACACAGACACACACACACACACACACACACACACACACACACTGACACACACACAGACACACACACACACAGTCACACACACACAGACACACACAGACACACACAGACACACACACACACACACACACACACACACACACTGGGTCCAGCATATCGTTGCCACTGCAACCAGGAAATGTGTTGCTGAGCTATAAAGCAGCTGACTGCTATTTTTGTTCAGTGGTCCATGGGGAAATGTTCTTTATATGAGGAAGTGAATGAAGGATTGTGTTAAAAAAGGTCATAAAGTGTGAAATGTGGGAGAACGAACTTGGTGTCAGATTTTCTCTTGTTAAAACACAATGGCAGCCTCATGGATTAACCTGGTACTGTCATTGTCAGTTAAAACGGAATTTGCAAATTGTTTGCAGGAGAAATTTGACGTCCAGCATTCTGAAGCGTTGAGACACATGTCGACTCTGGAGGACGATCTGGCCGAGACCAAAGCAGTCAGAGATCACCTGCAGAAATATATCCGAGAGTTGGAGCAGTCCAATGATGACCTGGAGAGGACAAAAAGGTCAGTGTCTGATCAGCCATCATGTCATCCTCTCTCTTTAGTGATTCAGTCACAGAGTTTGTCTCATGCACAATGAATCCACTGTAGTTGGCTTTTTATTGACTTCTCCTCTCTGCCTGCCTCAGGGCTACCATCATGTCTCTGGAGGACTTTGAGCAGCGGATGAACCAGGTCATCGAGAGGAATGCTTTCCTGGAAAGTGAGCTGGATGAAAAGGAGAACTTGCTTGAGTCTGTTCAGAGGCTCAAGGACGAAGCAAGAGGTGAACACACATGCTCACAGACACACACTGCAGCGTTTCCACCATTGATTTTTACGGCTGACAGTGAATTCTGAGTTCCTGTGAGAGTTTCTGACAGGTTCTCTTAAAACATGTCAGGTTTCTGCTCCTGTGCAGACTGTAATGAAAACCAGGCCCAATCTGAGTTGTCTCTGTTGCTCCTGTCTTTTTCTTTGCAGATCTTCGTCAGGAGCTTGCTGTACGGCAGAAGGACAGACGACCTTCCAGCAGTCTGGGCAAAGACACAGATCGTCCAGATTTGTCATGCCCCTCAGCTGGTATCCAGGTCACACCCTCCAAACCCATTAGTTCTTTTGTTACCCCTCCTGCCTCCAGCATCAGACGAGGTAATTTTGACAGAGGGAACTTTAACTGTAAGATGATACACGCTCACCTGCCCATGTCTGTTGTTAGGTGATGGTCTAACAGGGACCCCCCTCACTACGTCTGCTAGAATATCTGCACTCAACATTGTAGGGGAGCTACTGAGAAAAGTCGGAGTAAGAGATTTAACTATTACACTAAAATTTAACCCATTAAATGAACAAAACTGTTTTCGCTGTGTGTTTGAACAAATTCTTTTTTTAAATCTCCAGAATCTGGAGTCGAAGTTGGCATCCTGTCGAGACTTTGTATACGACACGTCTGTCAGCAGACCGGCACTTCCAGCCGGTCCTAGCAGTCCTGCTGGTTTAGAAGCAGATCCTGAAGTCCAAGCCACCAGTTTGAGCCCTCCACCTCAGTATGGCAGGTGAGGAAAAGAGCAGCAGCACCATCTGTGATTACATCATGAGTCTTTTCCCTGTGCTTTACAGTATGTACAAGTTTATGCACATGTCCTCCCCTTGAACAGCTTTCATGATGGGAGTTTGAATAGTATTAGTGTAAGGCAAGCATTTGAATTGATTGATGACAGAGGTCTGACATTGGATGGAACACTGAGGCTGTGTTCGAAATCACTCACTCACTCCCTCCTCCCCATATGGGGAGTTCAGTGTAGGGCAGCGTACAGTGAACTCACTGTGAAAGCATTTTTGGACATTTCGGACACTACCTCTGTGATTTTCTGTCGCCGTTAATGACTCCATTGCTGTCGCAAATTAAACGGCTAAACAATCTCTGTTGTTAGCAATAATAATTTGTGCCTTTATAGCCCAATAAACGTTTTATGGCTAAACATAAATAAAGCAAACACAGCCGGTCGGGCTGCATTCTTTAAATGATCATTATATTTATTTAAGACAGGTGACGTAACTTCTGTTCCCATTCTCTTCATTGTGGGATACACTGAGGGCCCTATAGGGGGTCTGTCATTTCTCACTTAGAATTCGGACAGCACTACAACATGGCGGAGGCTCTATACAGTGATTGGGGAGTGATTTGGAACACAGCCTGAGTGTGTTAATGCTGAACTTCATAGGATTCTTATATAAAACCAGATGCTGCCTGTGCATATATAACCTGGAGCAGTGGGCTGATACTAGTAATGTGAATGTGAGGAGTATTACAAGTGCATGTGCTGCATCTTGTCTTTCAGTTTAGTAAAACGATTAGAGTTTGGACCAGCACCTCCGAGAGGCGTTTCCCAGGGTGCCCAGTCTCCACAGGGAGGAGTTAAGATCCTGCTATGAGAGAGAAGAAGATGGCGAGCCACCTCCTCCGACCTTCCTCCTCTTCCCTCTTTAATAAACTACAGTAACCCGACTTTGAAGTGAGCCGTCTTCCCATGTAGCCCTGCTAAACAAGAAAGCTATTCTCTTTGTCCGTGCCTCGCAGGGCAAGCAGAAAGGCTTCACCACCACCACACAAGACTTCTGCTGCTTCAGGCCACTATCCACCACATCACAGGAAGCAGCCGCACAGTCAGGGAACACAGAGTCACTCTATATCTTCCAGGGGTGTTGGGTAGCATCTCTAAGCAAAACCTCCTGATGATATCTTTGTCTCCTGCTTTCTGTGATGGATCAAGCACAACAGGGCTTTTGAAACATTTGGCGTGGTTGCTGCACTTTGCAAATTGATTCACAAAAGGACCAGTTTTATTAAATACAGGTACTGGAAAGTTACCCTCCAGTACAGGGACCAAGAACAAAGAGAGTATAAAACAAATACTGTGTCTAAACCAAAGCTGTGATGAATTGGAACACTGAGCAGTGGGTTTGCTTTTTTTTTTTTGTAAAAAACATTTTTCGCTCTCATTCTTTAAAAAGGGGCTTAACATTGTGCTGGGCGTCATACAGAGACATTGTTGGGATTTGTTTTGATTAAATTAGTTGCTGCCATGAATTGTGTTAGCATTTTAGCCATCGCTGCCTTTATCACTGCTATTACCTCCTCAGCTTGTGGGCCTTGCTTTGCGGTGATTCTTTTAAAGTGGAAATGCTGAACTCATTCTCTCACACCGTCAGACATCCTGATGACGAGGGAGCACCACCTCAGGGTGGTGCTTCAGCTCATTGTGACATCTCCTTCCGGCCACTTGTCTTGTCAGATAATTTTCTGGTATGCAAGGCCTATAAATGTGATGAATAGGCGACTGCTCATGCTGCATATCCAGTGTTACCAGTATGTTTTTACTTGTTATAGTTAACTGTAGGATTTAGATGGGCACATGTGCACTACTGAATGTATAGTAATACATCTGTAATGGGTGTGGGAGATCATTCCTGCCATCAAGGGTTACATGGTAAAGGATACCAAGCAATAATAGCTTTGAACAGGTCAAAGATAAGCACAGTTCATAGTATATTTGTGTAGATGTGTACAGTACAGTAGAGCCTATATTGAATATCATTTGCCTGCCTTTGTAGTGGGGGATAAATGTGGAAATGGAGCGATGACCAGCTCTGCTTCTCTCTGAAATGTTTCTGGTGTACTGCCATCCAGCGGCTCAAATACTACAGTTACATATCTGTTGTTGTACAGTAGTTACCACTGTATTCTGTAGCCTGTGACAGACAGGAGACCTGGAGTTCCTGCTTCCTAACCTGAGCTAAATGTAATTGTAATCCTCGACCACTGTGTTCTAGGTGTTTGTATGTAGCACCTTTGGCGACTGTTTCTGTGTGCTGGCTTTGACGGTATGTGCCTGAGGTACTGTGTATTACCCACCATCATCTATCCAGCCGGCCGTGCAGTCGTTTCTATTGAACTGATACAATTTACTGACATGACTGAAACATTAAAATGAGAAAGTCCAAACCTTTTTTTAAAGATCTTTTTATTTCTTGTGCAGGTGTTTCAATAGTTAATAGATACAAGGGGTGTCTTGTAAACATTGATTACAATGAGATTGAGCTGGTTTAGGGTGATTTTTAAACATGTACAGTACAGAAAGATATTTAAAAAGTAGGAGTGCCCAATGAGCTCAAACAGCTGAAGATTGTCTGAACGCGATTGGTCATTACTGGACTAAAAGTTCTGGGCACATGAAAGGTGCAGATAAAAGATGGTTTTAGGGCTAAATATTTGCTTCTTTGGGTATAAACTGCAGCTCTGAATGGAGGCAGACTGGGTAAGGAAATATCCAATCTGAGCCCATCTTAGTGCTGCTCTACAGGTAACAGCAGTCACAGGCAACAGGTTGACACATCAGCAGATTTACATGATGTCTCGGCTTCAAGTGGGTGTTATTAGAAGCACCTATTTTGGTGTACACAACATCGCATAGAAAAATCATTCAGTGCAGTACAAAACAGTGTAAAAAAAAAGGAACAACAAATCACACATCAGAGCCGCCACAAGGTGATGTCAAGTCCTGATTGTTCTGTGCTAAGAAAAGGTGCTCTGAAACAAGAGGACAGATCAGTACACTACAGGACATGGGAGAAAATATATATTTTAAGTGCTATGGAAGACCTAGATAACAGACTCATGAAGTTATTCTCTATTTTAAGTGGCGGACCTTGCTTCGGAAAGGTAATTCTGATGTCTGGCTTTTTACTCCGTGGACTTTGTTCCATTGTAGTCTCCTTGGGAGTCAACTTCCTCCTCCGAGGCGTCCTCGACCACCCTTCGGCCTCCACCCATACGCCGAGGTGCACTGCTGAAGGAGGGCTCGTTTCCACGCCTAAAACGCCACAGAGGTGTACACAAGACACAAATACAGACACACACACACAAAGTAGTCACAGTGAGAGGGCGTGGTGTCTGTGCTGGTTAAGGATGGTTTGCAAACCAGTCGGGTGTCGCACACTGCAAGGAGGCTCACAGGATGTACAGTGCTGTGCTTAAGCACGCTGTTATCTTTGTAACTCATTTAACTTCTTGCTCAGCAAAATGAGTTTGGTTTATGGCAATTAAACCAAGCACTGAGAAAAATATGGCCACAAGGGGGAATGGAAGGAATAACAGCCGAATAGTGAGGCATGAAAAATATGTAACTTTTCAGGTGAATATTAACAGATGAGCCATATTTCTCTCAGCTGAGGCTACATGAAGGTAACAGGAGCATTTAGAGTGCATGGGGAATGAGAGGCTTTGGTTAAATCATGAGGAATGGTGATGAGGTCACTTTTAGGCGCAGAGGTACCTGCTGTGTTACTCCTTGGGTTCAGGGTTGCCTCTGGAATAGAGATGAACATGATTGTTTTGCTTGTGCTCAGTAAATGTAACTAGAAGTTGAATGTGCTCGAAGACTTTTCAGTTGTTTTTTTTAATTTAAAAAATGTGTAAACTTCTGAATTTCTGCTGCAGTACTGTTGTCCTCTTGTAGCACTGCAGCAGGAGCAATGGACACAGCACCTGTTTCTAAATGAAGATACATGTGACTCTCTGGCTCTTACCTGAGTTTGCTCTTCAGAGAGTTGACCTCGCGGCTCATGGCATCGTTGGCCTCAGTGGCTTCGTCCAGCTCCCGCTGCAGCTTCCTGCGGGCAGCTGTAGCACGCTGAGACTCTTCCTCCAGCTCCTCTAGTTGCCGCTTCAGCTGCTTCATGCGAGTGTTTGACTTTTCCGCCTGGTGAGTGAGGAAACATGCTGACCAAACCATCGCTGCATGGATGTTTTGCACTTTGAATGGTATGACAGGGCCTGTGTGTATGGATGAATTCAGGGGTTTTACCTGGTCTTTGTACTGCTCCGCCTGTTTTCTTTCGTCCTCCACCTGCATAATCAGGTCCTTCAGCTTCTTGTCCTTCTGGCGCATGCTCTTGGCATTCGCCTGCTTTTCCCTGAGAAGATGGACAGAAGTTCACTCTTTGAACTCTCTCTCTTTGATAACGACACACTGGTGTTCGTGCCATGCTTTGTGTGTCCTCCTGCCCCTGACCTGTTCTCTTGCTCCAGCTGCTCTTCCAGCTGTGCCACTTTAGCCTCCAGAGCAGAGATGGACGACTTGAACTTGGATTTGACCTGGTTCTCCATCTCCTGGACTTTGGCCTTCAGCTCCTTGTTCTGTCGCTCCAACTGCTGCCGAGCGCTGTCGTTCTTCTGGGAGGTGCTGCGCTCCATCTGCAGCTCGTTGTTAAGCTGATCCACCTACACATACAACAGGAGTGCTCAAGCATCTGCTGTTTGCTTTACTCCTCCAAGACTCAGGTAGCTTCTATAGTCTCGTCACCTGCTGTGCGCTTTTCCTCAGCCTGTCATTGAGAATCTCCATGTTGCTCTGCTCCTCCTCCAGCTCCTCCTCAAGCTGAGAGATCTTAGCTTCCAGGCGTCGCTTCTCATCTGCCAGGGCTGACCTGAGCATGACAACCACAGCAGAAATGATCTTTTTTTCTGTTTGTTTCCCAGAAGAAAGGCAGCATGAACTCTCCACCTACTTTCCAGAGGAGTTGCTTGCCAGCTCATCAGAGAGTTCATCTCTCTCTGCTTCTGCTTGCTTCCGTGCTCTCTCAGCTGCAGCCAGTTCCTAGACACAAAAGAAGATGTGCATGCTCAAAGCCTCTGCTCTCAGAAAGGTTTTCTTG
Source organism: Parambassis ranga (assembly GCF_900634625.1). Lineage (NCBI taxonomy): Eukaryota > Metazoa > Chordata > Actinopteri > Ambassidae > Parambassis > Parambassis ranga. The sequence goes on along the minus strand of NC_041022.1, from coordinate 224,342 downwards.
TTAGGAATCTTCAGTGTCACCTCCTGCAGCTGCATGAGCTCAGCCTCCAGACTCTTGGCCTTCTTCTCGCTTTCCTTTGCGGTGTGTAGCACCTCCTCCCGTGCAGCACGAGCCTCCTCCAGCTCCCTCTGGAAGTCCTTCATCTGGCCCTAGACAAAGGAAGAGAAACAGAAAGTAATATATTAACCTTACATATTTACAATCCTTGGATTATGCAGCAAATACATTACCTACATAATAAACATAATGTGTTTTTGCTTTGCTCACCTGGAGCTTACGCAGTTGCTTGATGGCCTCATCTCGTCCCTTATTGGACGTCTCAATCTGTGACTCCAGATCTTTTATGTCTGACTCCAACTTCTTCTTGGAGGCTGCTGCCACAGCTCTCTGTTTACGTTCATCTTCCAACTCTGTCTCCAGCTCCCGAACCTGCAGCCAGTTAGTTGTTAGGAACCCTGGTGCAGCTTGGATCATGTTCTTCAACAGAAGGATAAAGAGTTTTAATGCTAACTCTACCTGTTTGATAAGCTGCCTCTTCTTTTCTTCTCCCATCTCATCTCGTCCTTGGAGGTCTCTCTCAAACTGGGCCTTCAGGGCCTGCATGTTGACCTCCAGACGCAGCTTAGCATCCTCAGCTGCCTGCAGCTCGTCTTCCAGCTCCTCCAGCTGGGTCTTCATCTCCTCCACCTGAGCTTCCAGGCCTCGCTTGGACTTCTCCAGCTCGTGGACCTTTCATCAATGTATTTTCAGGTTAGATGAAATACTCTACTACTGAGTTTGGAATGCACACAGATTAACTAAATGAGAAAGACCGAGTGTTGTTTCAACACTAACATTTTTTCCCACATCATCCTTGGAGCTGATTAGGTCCTCCATCTCCATCCTCAGAGCCTTGTTGGCTCTCTCCAGCTCCTCTCTGCCATCCTGGGCTTCTTCCAGAGCCCTACCCAGGGACAGAGCCTTGGTCTCCTTCTCTCTGGCCTCAGCTTCGGCACGGTCTCTTTCTTCTGCATATTTACTAGAAATACTCTTCTCCTCAGCCAGCATCTGGGGGTCAGGAAGGACAAAGAATTGAATTATTGATCGAGTTTTTCTTTTAAAAATAATTTTACCTTTCAGTTTTCTGACTTAACTGACCTGGTCAAACTTCTTCTGCTTCTTCTCCAGGTTTGACACGATCTGCCTCTGGTTGTCCAGGTCCATCAGCGTGTCCTCCAGCTCCTGCTGGAGACGGTTTTTAGTCTTCTCTAACTTGTCGTATGCTGAGGCCTTCTCCTCAAACTGTGTGTTGGCTGTCTCCAAATCTCTCTGCAGACGTTTCTTCCCTTCTTCCAGGAGCTCGATGTTTCCTGACATTTCATCCAACTTTTTCTTTGCATCCGATAGCTGGACCCAGATTAAAGCGGTGTTAAGTCACTGAATAATGCCCTACACACAAAAGAAGACATGCATGCTAAGTTTTTACAAAACTAAATAGCTGGCCAATCTGACCTGGATGTTAAGGGTAGACACATGTCTCTCCACATTTCTCTTGGCCTCCATCTCCTCTTCAAGCTGCTCCTGCAAGCTGTTCTTGTCATCTTCAGCTTGTCGCAACTTTGTAGACAACTGTAGTTTCTGACGTGTCTCCTCAGCGAGCAGCTCCTGTAGCAGTGCATCAGTTCAACAGTGACATCAAGGCTCTGTTATATTGTATGGTATGTGTGTTTGTGTTAAAGTTACCTGTGAGTCTTGTAGTTGGGAGGTGAGACTGGTAACATCTTTGCTCAGTTTGATGTTCTTGCCCTCTGCTTCATTCAGTAGGTTTGTCACACTCTCCACTTCAACCTGTACAGAGGTAAACATGAGGGTTCTGGGACTTGTTTTTTAAATACATATACTACTACTACTGAGTGGTATTTACAGTCAGCTTGGAGCAGCGCTCGCCCAGCTCAGCCTTCTGCTTCTCGCTGTCAGTGAAGCGTGACTGCAGTTCTGCCACCTGACCTTCCAGCTTCTTCCGTTTGTATTCTCCGTCTTGTTTGGCCTGGGTCAGTGAGCGCACCTCTATAGTTAATTCTGATGTTTCCTTCTCCAGAGCTTGTTTAGCTTTTTCCAGGTTTGACTTCACCTGAGCAGAGAAGGGAAAGAGTCAATCAACTCATAGCAAAGAAAAGCCGGGTGTAGAATAGTGTATGAAATGACTCAGGGCCTACTCGTTTGGACTGCTCCAGCTGCTCAGTGAGCTCCTCCACAGCCTGAGTGTGTTTCTGTCTCGTCTCCTGTATCTGAGCTTCGTGGTTCCGGTTCTCTTCTTCAATGGCTCTCTTTAGCAGGGTCACCTCTTGCTCACGTTTGGCTCTACAGAAAGACACAGATCATGCATCTTACATGTGCATTTCATAAACAGCAGAATGTTTATGTCTTTGCTTTTTCACTGAAATTAATGTTATGTATTTGTAAAATTCCTGTGACCGACCTCAGTTCCTGCTGTGTGGCAGTGGTGTCCAAGGTGTCCTCGAGCTCAGATTTGAGGGCCTCCAGCTCCTCTCCGAGGTCCCGCTTGATCTTTTCTGCCTTGTTTCTGGCTGCCCGCTCAGAGTCCAGGTCCTCTTGCAGGTCGGAAATGACTCCCTCCAGCTCTCTGATCTTCTTCAGAGCATTGTTCTTCTGCCCAGTTTCATCTTCTAACCTGAGAGGAAGAAGAGAACATTGAAGACAACAAGTTAGCTTGACGGAAATAATACGTAACCCCAAGTAATCTGTGACACTGTGTGACTCAGGAGCTAACTTCTGACTTTACCTGGCCAAGGCGTTCTGTAACTCCTCCTCTTTCTTGGCAAGCTGAGCTTTGAGGTCAGCGATCTGGGCCTGCAGGTCGGCTATCTGCTCTTGTAGGTCATTTGACTCTGCCTCTAATTTGCGCTTCGCCTTGTCAAGCTCCTGACGACTCTTTTCTTCTTTCTTCAAGCGGACTAGTACAGGAGAAGAAAAACATTCAAAAATGTATATTTTTCTGCATCAGTTTCCAGGGAATGCATGAATGATCATTACCTTCCAATTCAGAGATCATGGTCTCGTGTTTATTTTTGAGCTTTGTGAGGTTCTTAGATTTCTCTTCTTCCTCTGCCAGGTTGGCGCTGAAGTCTGCAATTCTCTCCTCCATCAATTTCCGCTCCTACAAGACATCACAAAGCAGGTCAGCTAGTTCTAATAAAACTGGTGTCTTATTCAGAGCTCTCTCTCATATTTCTTACCTTCAGCAGCTTGTTGTTCTGATCCTCCATTACCAGAATGTCATCCTCCAGCTTTTTGATCTTTCCCTCCGAGGTAACCCTCTCCAGCTGCAGCTTTTGACGGGCATCTTCTTCCTCTTCTAGATGTTCTTCCAATTCCTAAATGAAAATGGACAAAGCTCAGATTTTGCAAAAAAAATCAACTTAATAATAGCAAGTAAGCAATAAAGTACAGAGGTGTAGACCTGCAACTGCTGTTGCATCTTCTTCTTGTCCTCCAGCAGTGCCTGAGCACGATCTTCCTCTTCATCCAGTCTTGCCTCCATCTCATGCAGGATCTCCTCCAGCTCCTGCTTTTTAGCTGCCAGACGGACCCTCATCTCCTCAGCCTCGGCATACAGCTCTGTCTCTGCCTGCAGCTGCTCCTGCAGTGCGTTCCTCTCCTCCACAGTCTGCGTGTGTTTCAAGGAGATTTCTTTGAGCTCTATTTCAAACTTTGAAGCGACTTCCTTGGCTTTCTGCAGCTCTTCCTCTTTTAGACCCATCTCTTCCTCCTGTCGGGTCACTTGCAGCAAAGGCTTGACCTATGATGCAGAATGATATTTATTGTAGTACTAAGATTCATTTAGTTAAGTACTTGAAATGTGTGTCTAATTCTATTCAAACCTGACCTTTGTGAAGAGCCTCCACCACTGCCAGTTCCTGAGCTTGAGGTAGGCTGCACAGTTCCTCTGGATCACTTTCATGGCTGTCAGCTGCTGCTGTCTCTTGGCAAATGCCCTTAAATACACAGTGTTTGTCAGTGGAACCATTATATTTTGTCTGTCTGTGTGTGAGCGTGTGTGTGTAAGAAGGCTTCTACAGTCTTACTTTCTGGCCAGGAAGCCTCTAGCTTGGGCCTGGAAAGCAATGATGATCACAGTGATCTTTAAGTCTCTCTCCTCCTCCAGCTGAGCGAGCACTCCTGTGCGGAAAAAGATTTTACTCTGTCCAATCCTGTAAAGGTTGGGGTCCAAATCCAGGTGCTTGATCTACACAGACAGGAGATTAGTGGAAGAGATGGGTGTTGAGTGCCCCCCCCCATACTGCAATAAATGAACTTACCATGAGGCAGCAGGCCTGTTTGCCATCCATGAACCCTTTGGGAATAGCATTAGCAGCCAAGATCTCATAACTGTGAGGAGACAGGGTGATGTCACATTTAATCTGATTAAAATTAGCCACAGAATTATTATGAACCTTATTTAAACTGGACTGACCGCTGGCGGAACTCCTGGAAGACAATTCGGTTGGGGAAACCTTGTCGACAGATTCTGATTCCCTCCAACACACCGTTACACCTCAGCTGTTCCAGCACCAGGTGAGCGTCTAACTTCCCAGCCTTAGAAGAACAGAATTTATGAACTAACCACACACAACTCTGCCAATGGGAACTGTTCAAATAAGTTCCAGAGGATGCCACTGTTTGCCCTGTTCTAAAAGAAACATGACAGATACACAAGTTGTATTTGTCTTTACCCTTTTCTCGTGGTTAGGGATGATGCATCTGACAAAGTTGGGCTGCGTGTTGTGCAGCGTGGTCATGAGTTTTGCCAGAGACTCTTTGTAAAGTTGACCCACTGTGCGGAACATCCCCTTCTTGGTCTTTGAACCACTTGGCATGGAACTGTCAGACATCTTGGCTAAAGTGTCAAGACCCACCACTCTGTCCGCTGAAAACCAAACACACAGAGAAATCCGCCTGAATCTTCTGTATTGTATGTTTAAGGTTTTTCGGTATCTATGGGCAGTGTTTGGATAGAATTAAGAGAGAGCAGATGTCTCACCATCTTTCCAGAGATCTTGCACAAACAGGCTGGAGGAGCTGTTGAGCAGTGCTGTGACGTTGTCATTGAGAGGGTCCATGTTCTTCGTCAGCCAGGCTGTGGCATTATAGTCTACCTAATAACAAAACATCAGTCTTATGTAAGCTCTTTGTTGTTTTGCAAGATGTCATCAATCAGAACACTAGTTTGACAGTAGAACATAGCCTCATCTCCTCACACCCACCTTTCCAGCATAGTGTAGAATAGAGAACTCTGTTTTGTCTTTGAGCTGTTTAGGTTTGGCAAATTTCACATGGTTCCCTTGTGTGTTCATGAGTTTCTCCACAAAAGAGATATCTGTGGCTTTGGGGAACCAGCACTCTTCATCCAGCAGCGCCAGGATGCCCGGGGGGTTGTTCTGGGGAGAAAATGCAACAAAGTGTGACCAGAAATCTATCAACTCTATCAGCTCTTCATACTACTCGACCTTTTAAGTGGACTAGAACAAGCACTGTATTTTTATTACTCACTGGTCGCTCAATGAGCTCGATGCATGGCTGCAGGTCGAGGCCAAAGTCAATGAAGTTCCACTCGATGCCCTCCCGCTGGTACTCCTCCTGCTCCAGGATGAACATAGTGTGGTTGAAGAGCTGCTGCAGCTTCTCATTGGTGTAGTTGATGCACAGCTGCTCGAAGGAGTTGTCCTATAACATCCAGAAGACAGAGATGAAGACACATATCACATGTACCTTCAACGTGTCAGAACCTCTACACATAAGAGCTGATTGTTATGTGTATACCTCAAAGATCTCAAAGCCAGCAATGTCAAGGATTCCCAGGAAGGAGGCTCCCTGGCGTTTGGTCTTGTCCAGGGCCTTGTTGACTCGGGACAGGATCCAACGGAACAGACGCTCAAAAATCGCTTTAGCCAACGCTTCAATAGCAAAGTCAGCCTGAAGAATACACATGCGGAAAGAGCATGATGTGAATTCAAACTGACAGGTGTGAGACATCCTCTTCAAATGAAGATCTGTCACAGATATAACGCATTTCATGCAGCTCACTCTTTGTAGTACCTGCTCTTTGGTCTGTGCCTTCTGCACCACCTCTCTGCCCACTTTGATACGAGGGGTGAGGATAGCTCGAGTAAAGTCTGTCACATTGATGCCCTGGAGGTGACACACTTTCTGGGCAGCTAAAGAAGCAGAAAAGAAATGTGTTATTCTGTCTTCTGTTGTTATTTTGTTCACTTATAGACTTTCTTATAGTAGGAAACTAAGCTGTCTAACCGGTGTTGTCAGGCATGGTGGCCTGCTCTTGGTTCCTCTCTTTCTTGAACTCAATGTTTCCCAGCTGCATGACTGTGGAGCAAACCTTCATGATATCTGCAACAGAACAGTAAGAGGGGAACCAGCATTAGAAACGCATACTCCTTGTATCCTAGCAACAAATCATCGCATTAAAATGATCACTTATACCAATTCTCTCCTCTTCGGTGAAGCCCATGATATTCATGGCCTCCATGGTCTCTTCGTACATCTCATCATCTTGCTGGCCAGGGAGCTGAACATGGCCTGCACTCAGGAAGCGGTAATTGCTGAAGGGCTCCAGAAGAAGCTCCTCTGAAAAATAAAAGGTTTTCGTCATTAATTTATCCATCGCTGAATGATTTCAATGATTGTCATTTCAGTGTAGGATTGGATGCTCTTCTGTGAGTTTTAGATTATCCTGCAACCCTGTGGCCTCACAGTTCCATTATGATGAACTAATATTGAATTGAGACAAAGGAAGTAAGATCAGATATGATGTGAAAAATATCTATTGTTGTCTTACCACGCAGTTTGTCCCTGGCACCAGCAATCATGTAGTAGAAGATGTGAAAAGCTCTTTCTGTTTTTGCCTGCCTGATGCAGCGAGACTTCTCCAGTAGGTCTGCGAGCAGCCAGCTGTTAAAGGATAATTACCTGTTGTTCTGGAGGGTCCAGTCTGAATTATACAAGCTTGAATCACAGTTCCTACAGTTTAAAGCAATTAAAAAAAAAAATCAGTTTTAAGCAATTTCCCCCTGGGATCAATAAAGTATTTCTGATTCTGATTAAAATAGTAGTTTAAGGGTGTGAAATGCATTATTCTGCACTACAGAATATTTTGGGAAATATTAAAACAATGCAATATCTTTCTTTTGGAGACTTTGATCCACTCTGTTGCTCTTAGGGTTGCAATACAGATAAAGGATACAAGTCTCAATGTTGGCTCCAACGATGTAGCCGGTCACATCAAAGTTGATACGGATGAATTTTCCCTGTGAGAGTTTGATGAAGAATGTAGAAATTACAGGATGCACATCATAGCATACAGCTAGAAAAACTTCTCCCCAGAACACGTACAAATCTGGAAGAGTTGTCATTTTTGATGGTCTTAGCGTTTCCAAATGCCTCCAGGATGGGATTGGCCTGCAGAAGCTGCTTCTCTAGCTCCCCCTAGTGACAACAGTGAAACAACAATAATATTACTATTAAGCACTGGTTGTGGTGATGGAGTGCAGGTGGTGTGTGGGTGGGAATGATATGGTTCACAGTGGGTAATGTTTAGAAGAAGGGACTCCTCACATGTCCTGACATGGATATCTGTAATAGGCTTTAACAATATTATTCCACACTAATCTGCTTTGATTTTCTCTCTCCATCAGCTATGAGAGAAATTGTTAAAATGAGGAGTTGAAGCAGCAGGGCGATGCTGGGTCAGAGAAGGCCTCCAAATACTGTTACCAGCATAAAGATGTTTAATAAACCCTGACAGCGTCTTTGCATTCAGTGTGATGGCAAATTGAAATCATTCTGATTCACAAACACACTTCTAGGGGTGATTTGTTACCAGCGTGACTGCAGGGCTCGTGGATGTGTGGGTGGAGCAGGGAGATGGTGGGTAAATGAGGCGGACACCCCGTCACTCTGCATTGAGCTAATCCACCTGATCAAAGTGGTCTGTGTTCGCCTGCATCCAGGTCAGGTGCTTTAGACTTCTACATAAACTCTGTCTTGCTGCTTTGTAAATGAGCTAAAGCCATGAAGAGGAGAGGAGATGCACATGTTTAGCACATACCTTTTTGCAAGGTATGTGCTGTGTTGTAGCACCGTCCATGTATTGGTAGTTTTGTTGTCCTGATCACAAAGTTGTATATGTTGGAAGGAAAAGCAGGGAGATACAGACCCGCTGACGAGGTGCAGTTCAGAGTTGGCAAAGCAGATAGAAGTGTCCTGTTTGTTTAAGTCACTGGAGGGAAAAGAGAGAGAAAGGAAAAAGGAGAAACAGAGCACGGCAAGACGGCATGAGAGAAAAAGGTACAGCTGATGGGAAGAATTTTTTGAATTTAAATACACATACTTTAAAAGCAGAAAAGTTCAGACAGAAAAAGCAGGGGGTTGGAGAAATGCCTGAGGAACAGAGGAAAGAAAGGGAGATAAAGCCAATGCTATTTTGGCTCAGGCGACGTCCGTGGGAGCCTCGGGGTCCTTCAAAGGACAGCATACATACACAAGCCCAGTATTTCCTCTGGGACACAGACACACTGTGGCTGTGCAGGAACAATTCTAATACCTACCCCGTAACCAGACCAACACCATCACATGCATCATGTCCAAACAGAACAATAAAGCCCCAGAAATTAAAATGATACAAATGTCAAATAGTTTCCTTTTCAGAAACAATAAAGCCCACAGGACCGGGACAGCCGGTGGCCAATCTCAGGACACCGGGCAGTCAGGAAGATGGAGAGGAGAGGATTCAGGGGAGGGGAGGAGGCTCGTGTTTGATGCATGCTCACACTGTGCTCGATCTGTGAGAGACCTTTTCACTGCCTGGGAGGTTAATAGAAGCTCCTCTGGCAGTGAAAGGGTGTCCATAAGAAGGATAATGACAGAAAACCCAACATGATAAACCAGTTCAGGAGGAGGCAACACTAGATATCCATCCCTGGACAGTTTAAGGACTGAAAAGTGACTGCGAGTCACTGCTCATCGTCATGCAGTCTGAATGATGAGGGATGTTAGCGTAAACTAACAGAAGATTTCACATCTCCACTGCTGTGTTCAGTGACACTATCTTCATGCACTTTTCTAACCCAAGGAAGGAACACACACACAACACCACACACAAAAACCCACTCCAGGCATCCCCCTTTACTCACGTAGGCAAACTGTGATCCTGCTTGTTGCTATTTGGAGGAAACGGTAATATACAGGATTAAACTGGGCACATCCTACATATGTCATAGAGTGAGGGAACTGGCTGACAGATCCTAACTCACACCAGTGCTTTGTGGACATACTTACAGCACTGCTGTCCTTCTTGCCTTTGTGTGAGGAGGCTACAACAGCCAGATACTGGATCACCTTCTTGGTGTTCTCCGTTTTCCCAGCACCAGACTCCCCACTAGAGAGGGAAAAAGGCAGGATTAGTAGATGCAGAGGAGAGAGGAGAGAAGTAACCATGACGATAAGCAGCACTGACAGGTTGTACGCTCACACTTCAAAAGCCCAGTTTAATTGAATAGAAATCATGTGCAGGAGAGATAACAGGACGAATGCTCCAGACAAAGCATGAGAGTACAAATGTATGAGGAGCAACATGACAAAGGCCATCACACTCCTTCAATTATAAAGAATGTGCTCTACTTCTAAAGGCAGTCTGTAGCTCAAACACTTTCAAACAGAAGCAAGAGCACATTCATTCTACAGAGACGATGACACTTGACACACAGTTGAATAATCCCAGAGCCATCAGACAGCACACAGATACAGGCTCAGGCATGGCCCATAAAAGGGATGCGATGCTCTGTGTGTTAGTGCTTGGCAGCTCACAGAGGAATCTGATTACTCTCTCTCCTGTTCAGGTCTGTACGGACATTGTAAGGACACCCTATTGTAGGCAGGAATAAACTGACTGGACAAGAAGTTTTCATCTCCTCATCCAGTTTACACTTTCTCTTTGCACAGGATTATGTTCACACCTGAAAAACCCCTACAAAACACTTCATTCCTAATTATTACATGTAATGACTCTGGACTCTCAGCAGACCCTGAAACACAAACTGCACCTTTTTTTGCAACATCCTGCCACTTTATGACCGATGTGTTCATTCAATCAGTCCACAGTTTAAAACACATGCACTGAACATCAGACAAAGGAAACTGGTGCCCTTGCTGAGATGATGTCAACATCCTCCTCCCTAGTCACTGTTGTGTGTCCTTGGGCAAGACACTTTACCTGCATAGCCTCCAGTGCACTCACTGGTGTATGGCGCTCTTTGCTGGGCTGCCTTGAGCAATTTCCCCATTGTGGGACTAATAAAGGTTTCAATAAACAATAAATAACATGTTGAGAATGGATTTATTTGCTTCCAAACTCTTTCCCATGGCAAATGCTACTGTGTGGAGGAATTTCACTAGAATCACCAGAATACATCCAGAGACTGGAAAGTGTGAAATTAAAAGCTAAATTCAATCCAAACTGCAGTAATGATATATGTTTAGATTTGAGACTTTAATACCTAGAAAAGTGCTAAATATTGAAAAGCTTTGCCCACCATGGATCAGTTCTTGTTTGATCTGGATGCAAACAGATACAACAGTCCTCTAACAGTTGTAAAAACACTAAAATGCACATGTGCTCACATGCAGGAGGAAGATGTCAGAAATGACACATTCCATGTGCTTCACCAGAACCACTTCTCCCATGTATGGCTGCAGACGCCTGCCGAGGCTCAGAAATGTTCCAGGCTGCACAGACTTGAGGCCGAGTTTGGGTTTCAACTATGCTGTCATATCACAACTAGTTTATCACTTATAGTCACACACCAACGCAGATTTGGTGTTGTTAATGTTAAAACTCCAATATCTACACATTTCCAGGGATTATTCATCAGTTTAAATGTTGCACTTATTTGCATTGCGTACATTTAGTGTAGTTTGGTCAAAATTATTCCAGCATTACATTTTGAAATCAAATTTCTGCTTTATGACATATTGAGATTTTCTTTAATATGAACCCTAATAAGCTGAATGCCCTCTAGACCCATTACACTGGGGTGAAGGCAGAAATCTTCAGCCTGTGTCCTTCTGATAAAGAAGCTTAACAGTCGAGTTGGTTTGATGCGATCAAAGAATTTGCTGCATCCTGGTTTCAGTACATTTAGAGTAGAAAGAGGAAGAACCTTTTCTCTCACTTCCTTTTCACTAAGTCTATTGTGGGAAGAAAGCTACTCCAGTTAATCTCAATAATAGTAGAGGAAATGTTAACTATGCTAGTAATCAGCCAGTTTAAATGGCTGTAGTAGATCCATTTAAGGTACTGTTTGTGATATGTGACGTATTTTGACATGTTTGATTTTAAATGTCCTCCCTCCCTCCCTAGTTACATAAGTGTGCCATACATTTACACTGGATAAACAGAGAGAGCACAGCCAGGCGGGTGTACGGGCCGTGAGAGTGAAAAATGAGTTTGTAGAGGGCAACTTGTTAGCCTAAAACTGTTAGCCTTGAACTGACTTATGAACCTCTTAGACTACTAAAGCAAGCAAATGAATCATTTAATTTCTATGAATTAAAAGTCAGGTCCAGGTCAGTCCAAAGACCATGCTACCACTACCAGACTAAATGAGCCAGCTTGTCTCTGGATGTCCGATCGCCCAGTCAAAGTTCTCAATAATTAGCCTAGAACAAATAAACAAACAAAATGGAGCCCAAACATTTGGAGATCTAATCTGGTTCTTCCATCAGGGTCCGGGACACACTTCCTGACCAAGGGTCTGAGAGGAGAGTAAGGCCATGGCTCCTCTGGGAGTGCAGGAAAAACTGAAATTGGGTGCTTAGAGACGCGAGAGGTACTGTATGTCATTGGTTTGATTGTGTGCTTACACAGGCATTATGTAACTTCCACGCATACAGACAATGGATGAGAAGAAAGTTAAAGGAAGGTGACAGGAGGCAGATGTTGACTTACGTGCAGAGAATGGACTGATCCTCACGATCTGTAGGAACAAGGACAGAAGAGTGTTAGATGACATTTACAACCCATTCTGCAAACATACGGCAGTGAGCATTAGATTATAAACCGAAAGAAGAGACCTATTCTCCTCTTTCCTTCTATCTTTTTACTTTGTGTTTGGAATGCACGATCGCTCTGTGAAACTACAAGCTTTTCTCTAAAAATAAATATCAGCCTAGTGGACATTTTAAGACACCGGCTGGGACTCTGGGCTGTATGATTTGTAAGAAGTCCCCTGTGCTTAAAGAAACATGCAACAAAGACTTTGATTTTTACCCCTGAATATCAAATCTGAATGTGCGGAGCCATGACTCATTACACTGTGTAGACACACTCAGTCCATGTAAGGCTAAAATGTACCAGTGATCTCTGCTACACACCACTCTCGGGGGAGTGAGGGGCATAACTTCTGCTGTCAGCTTTGATTGTAAAAGATCAAATGTCATGTGACGCAGCCTCTTGAACCATGTGACACCTTGGAGATTTTTTTTGCTGCAAAGATAACGTAACCCGTCATCACACAAAGATTGTGTAAGTCATCATCCACTCATGCAAGGCGCACACACATTTGTGTGGATATTTTTTGAGAGAACATTTACTGACATATAGCATTTACGGTGCACTAACCTAAGTCCTGATCCAGGTGGCCTATGATGCAAAACTCGCAAAAGCGCAAAACTTTGCTATTCTTAATCAAGCCATTTATTTTTACAACCTCATAACACTGGCCAGACAGTGCTGAGGTTATTAATTATGCCTCACATGAACACAGAAGTTGAAGATGAGCAAAGCAATCCAATCATGCACTGGAGCACAGGAGCTATCCAATGGTGCAATCAGTACATTTTTTTATAATGGTGTTAATAGAAGATTTGTGTATTAAGTCAAGAATATTGTGTCATTTTTGACCACTACATTTGTTTTTACATACACTACAGCAATCTTTGGATCCTTTAGGACTGCTATATTTCTGTAGTAAAATGGTTTTTGAGGATGGACCAAAGCGGTTTCTATTTCCCCAAATGTCCTCAGTCCCAAGGTCAAACATAGACACACACACACACACACACTGTTACACAGCACAGCCTCCCTGTGAATTGTAAACTAGCACGGATGCTGTTTTTCCATGTGGACTTGAGTTTGGCTGCTGTTCCTCTGGTTCCATTCCTGACACAGACACACACACACACACACACACACACACACACAATGCAGCCTGTTCCCTCTCTGGACTTCCTAATTAAGGCAGAGAGAGAGAGAGAGCGAGAGAGATGAAGAGAGATTGATAAACGATAAATTATCCAAAAACAATGCTCACACTATTACCAGTAAACGAGTGTGTTTTTGTTTATTACTGTACCACAATTAAGAACACTTGAAAAAAAGAGTCTGAAACATCTGCGAGTGTGAAAGTCTCTACACCTGTAAACTCTCGGTGCAGAAGCATCCATCAGTCATCTGCTGCAGGGGACAGCTGTTCCCTATGGGACTTTCACATTTTTATCTCTAGGACATCAAAGACCAAAGTACAATTTTGGAGAGCTTGAATCTGAGCCAAGGTTGGAGAAAGAATGTTTCAAAGCTTAGGGAAGTTATCTGGACTTGCTGCAGTTATGCACTACTTGCACTCTCACATGTGAATTTTTCATACAACAGCCTACAGCATCCTGCATGATTAGCCACTATAATATATCATGGGAAATCCCAACAGCATATCAACAAATACGACTTACTGCAAGAGCAACTTCTCTTTAACATGAGGCTCACAGGGGGTTTGTACATGTTTAGTTATAGTCTTAACCATTTGTTTTTCAGAGACTATTGAAAGCATCTACACTAAGATTATCCTGATGATTTACAGATTATTCTTTGAATCACTAAGAATTTAAAACAAGCTTTCCCTCTTAAAAAAACAGCGCAGGATTAAATATTAAGCTTCAAACATTCATGATGATAATATAAGATCAGACCTTAAATCCAATGTCTATAAACAACAAGAATAAATTCACCACACAGACCTTTAAGCCCTGTACGGTACAGGCTGTGTGACATGTCTGATATATTCTAATTCACGAGTTAATTGGTTTAACTCGTTTCCAACTTTCAGATTATGATTTACAGTCTAAATGGGTCGTCCACAAGATGAAACATCAGTGGTCATTTCATATATCATGAAGCTGAGCAAATGTTTAGTCTGACATAAATGCAGGAAATCAACACGCATTCTTTTTCCTTGGCACAGAATGTCCTGCGTGACTCAAAAGGATCTCTGCATCTGCATGGGTTTTTAAGCAGGGATGGGCCTAAGACAAGTCATCCAAACACCCACACAAACATCGATCAATCCTCCCTCCATCTTGTTTACTTGTGACCCAGTGTTTACACACCATAGCTGAAACTGGACTGATAAACACTGATTTCCTGTGTACTGGTTTTCAGGTGCTTTTAAATCCCCTGATGTACACATCAGTGACAGTCACATTCTCAGAGTAAGAGAGGGGATTAAGGTGGATTATCAAGGAACCATCAGGATATGTATGTTGTCACTTTCAAAATAATTCAGCAAATAAACATTCAGTCTTCTGTGCCAGGGTAATTATCCACAGATTAGAGCTGTAAAATAACTGTAGATCCTACAGTGAGTAAAATCTGCCATCAGACTTTGGATTAATCAGACTCTATTATCCACAAGTCAGACACGCTAACATTAGCTACTATTGTTATCATACCAGTCACATCCTTTGATCGTTGAGTGGAGGAAAGATATTCACTGATGGATAACACACTGTGTGTTACTAATGGTGAAGGCAACCTCACAAAGTAAATGTTGGTATTTATATCTAAGCTTCGTTGTATGCTATATTTTTATTGTCTTTTGCTAAAATGTGATGTTTACACAGGTGATGTCTAAGATAATCCTACGTCTTTGGAGCTCTTTAAACAACGGCTGTCTAACTTACTGTAGTACTGTCCACACATCCTGTTTCATGAGGGAAAAAGTAGAGTCGCAAACTCATTTAACAGGCCCTTTTTAAAAAAATCATAGCATTTACACTAACAACAACAAAAATGTTTGAATGAGGAAGGGGGGATTCTGTAACAGGAAACGTTTTACTGCCCTCCACCCATCTTTCCACCATCTCTTGATCCAGATGTCAACTCCTCTGAGAGAACATCCTCACGTCAACATAAAATCCAGTGGGCAAGACCCACTGGAAACTGATTCTCTGGGAAACTAGCCACTTACTAAAATGTAAGCCATTTACTGTAAGCATGACTCTGACCAGGGCCACTATCGTCACCTCTACGAGAGACTGACTCTTAAATAGGCCATAAAACCCATCTTTCATGCCCTAAATCCAGCTTGACTGGTACTCAGCTTGAAGCAGGCAGATGGAGCTCAGTAGTTTCTTTTGGACTGCACATATTAAGCACAGTGATGCTGCCATTTGGAGTTCAATTCAACTCAATAATACTCAAAACTCAATAATCATAGTTAACATGTGGCATCACCAAGCCAAAAGAGTCTTTTAACGGGCTGATACCTCAACGATCAGTAAACAGGCCGAAGTGACAGCATGAGGTCAGCTGCTTGCTGCTACACAGTGTGCTTAACTATATTACAGAGCTAACATAACTATATATGGAATAAAGGACAGTGAATGAGGTCGGACATGGACAAGAGGCTTACCTTGCATCATGTTTCTGTAGGCGTTATCAGCGATGGAGTAGATATGAGGAGGGACTTCATGTCGCTTTTTTCCTTTGTACATGTCAATGATCTTCTCTGAGTAGATGGGCAGCATTTTATAGGGGTTCACCACCACACAGAACAGGCCAGAGTACGTCTGAGGTCAGACAGCACAGGAAAGATGAGACTATGTGTGTGTAAATGGTGAAAATGCAATAATGGCTTTTAAGTTCTTTAGTTCCAAGACATAGCACAACCTGAACCCTTAGTTACTGCATTATCAGATAGAGAATCATATGCAATGAAAACTTGGAAACAAACATCTGGATGTAATGTTTCGTGAGTTCACAGGGTGCATACTTACATAAATTAGCCCAGAGAAGTACCTCTCACGGAGATTGTGCAACACAGAGGCCTCGTTCAGGCAGGTGAGCTCGGCCATGTCTTCCACCTTGCTGAACTTGGGTGGGTTCATCTTCTGGATGTCATCCTTATTGACTGTCATCTTCTTAGCGTTATCTGCCAGCTCCACCAGCACCTCGTCGCCATGCTCCTCCTTGATACTAGCTGCCTCGAAGCCATGCTTCTCTGAGGGCACCCACACCAGCTTCTTGGCTGCCCAGTCAGCCTGAGCCATGGGGCTGTTCAAGAGGTCCTTGTCAACGAAAAGGAACTTCTCGTCGTCGCTTGGGGTCTTCTTGGACATCTTGGCTTAAGGTGGAGGGCCAGCTGACAAAAAGAACAAATGAACTGCAATGAGTGTTAGAAAGGAGTGAGCTAAAGAAGAGAAGAAGGATGGTAGGCAGGATGTAAAAGACTTTCTGCAACTTGTGGCTGTAGCTTAAGGAGTTAACATGTTTGATTCACTGGGGAGTTCCACAGTGCAGCCATTCTCACAGACCTCCACCCCCTGTCGACCCCACACTTCCACACACACCACAAGGGAAACACGCAAACAAACTCCCTCCATACTGTAGATGGCAAGATTTTGACTGGGAAATAGATTTTAATTAACTCGACAGCTTTATCTGGAACACTCCAAAACCACTAATACACCGGTGTTTTCTTATTCTCGGTCATTAAGTAATGCCTAATTGACAACATCCATTTTTTTCTACGTCTCCATCTCTACCCCTCTCCCTCTCTGTCTCCTGCTAGGAGGATTCAGTCTCGTGCTGTGATGACCATATAAGGGCCCCTTCGCTGGAGCAGCTCTTTTCTGCGGACCTAAACAGCAAGGCAAGTGAACTCCCAAACAAAGCCCATATAGGGAATAGTATGTCTCATGCCGGCCTCGTCGTTTACTCCAAAATGATAACAGCAAAGGGAGAGAGGGCCTGAGGGGGGCCCAGGGCTTTAACAACCGTACTTCACATGGGCCTCTAGCGGCATTCGTTTTTAAAAGCTGCAGTCAGAGGTGAAATTGTGAGCAAGTGCCTGGGACTCAGCCATGTCTGGGAGCAATACAAGAACCATACATGCACCTAACTCATATAAGCCTATTCCCACTTCTAAAATGAACAATTTAACACCACTTCCTGGATTCCTGATTCATTCATATCCACAGGCAGTTACTTCAACCCCCTCCAAGCTGCTGTACTCTGAGACTGGCACACACTTTGAGTGGGAACTATGCAGAAAAAGAAATAACACTAACAGTCCTGAGAAAGCTTATGAATGCACCCCAGGGATCAATCAAACCAAACCACCCAGAAAGGCCTGAAAGATGCTGCATAGGTATTAGAATAATCAGAACCAGAATGATTTATTAATCATCAGGGGGATTTTCTTTCAGATATAATAGAAAAGGCTTTTATTTATTTATTGTAACATGCCACATATACAACAACATTCACAAGCAACAGAGACTGACACTTCCTGTTCGTCAAAAGCTGCATAGCTGCTGGCTGGGTCCAGCAAGATGAGCACACTTCTGAGAAAACGAGGGGACCAGCTGATGCTTGGATGATGAGCCATTTCCCTGGATAAAAAGTAAACAGACTTTTTCCTGACACTCCTCCCATGTTTAAGCAGCCAGTCCATGTGCTGCTCCTCATTCCCTTTAACTTTCCTCAATAACCAAACATAATACCTTGGTAAAGCCTCCACTCTCACTCTCTGTTGTGTCAACACAGTTTGTGCTCAGTCAGTGTATTCTGAAGACAGCTGTCTGAAGCCGGGCTGACAGGAGACAGTAAACAGACGAGCTCACAGGCATCACAGGGCAAGACTAAAATACTCAGAGTAACTGTATTCAATTACAGATACTCTGAGTATTTTTAGGACTAAATATAGTTTTAAAAACTGCTGCCTGGTTACCTACTTAGGTAAACTACTAGCTTGCTAAGCAGGCCTTAGCAAACCTGCACCATGTGCATCATTTTAGATTTAGTCCTACCTACTACCATATCATTTATGTTACAGAAGTGTCCATTACATGTATTACAGATATAATATTAAAACACAAATTTGAATACATCCACAATCACAAAGCAGCAGCATATTTTTTTTTGTTCTTGGCCACAATTCACCACCAAGGCTGAGTAAGAAAAAAAGAGAAAGCAAACCTATAATGAGGCCAATATACAGGATAAATATCTCTCTGTCAAAAAATAAACGAGTGGAAATATCACCCAGGAGACCACGTGACCTTTCTATTTGAGCTGCAAGGCCACAAGGATTCTACTCATTTCCTGTACCATGTGTTTCACAGGCGTTCTTGCTGTTATCATCTTATTAACACGCTTATGATGACTGTGATAAGAACATGAAAGGGATTAAAGGATGTAAACAGATTTCCTGCAGAAAGTTCTATTTAAATGCAGTATAAACCCAACAAGACCAATCTTCTCTCTTTCAAAGATATCTCTGGTTTTGGACTGGGAAAGGTCTGTCAGCAGCCTGTCCTACAGAGGCTAGGCAGACAAAATGATTGCAAATATTCTGGATTATTCAGTTTGGCTGTATAAACTAGGAGTTAATTTGCAGAAATATTAAAAGAAATAGAAGCAGTGAAATGAGCCAGGTCCCTCAGGAAGGATTCACTGAAAGCTGTCCTCATTTGTCCTGTCAAACTGAGATGAGTCTCAGCTGTCTGTGCCACAAACACCAACATGTTTGACAGGAGCAGTATGATCCAGCCATATTTGGGAAACAGGAAACTGTTAGAGGCATGTTTGAGCCTGATGGCCAGACTTCCATTCCTCTGTAAACTACAGCACTCACAGGTACACTGAGAATAAGCCGTATTTCACACATGTTTGTTACATAACTGCCAATAGCAGCCGTGATATATGTTCATTTATCCACATACTTAAAATAAAAACAAAACATTAGCTTATTGTGTGAGCTAACAGGCTAAAGCTAAAGAAATAACGGTTATATTTAGCATCCTTTTCCGGTAATTTAAAAGAGTTGTGAGAGTGGTCAGACAAGTGCAGCTCGGTGTCGGTGTGAATACTCACAGAACGAGAAGCAGCTTTGCTTTCAGGGAACTTTGGATATTTGCAAAGTTGGACTTTGGAGAAGCGTTGACGAGGTACTCCCAAAAGCGAACAGTCCAGATGACCCCCGTCAATTTCAAAGCCTTACTATTTAAACTGCGCACTGTGAAGTGAGGGTGGAGCTGCTGGAGCCGAGCCTCCTGCTCCACCTCCTCCTCCTCCTCCTCCTTCTTCAGCATCGTCCGGTCAGGCAGCATCCGTGAGAGGGGGGCAGGAGGCAACGGACATGCGCACTGAGGGAGGACACCAGCAGCAGCCTCCAGGAGCTGAATGAATGGAGAGTGCTGCTGATGGAGGATCAGTCCCATATGATGGAGGGTCAGTCCCATATGATGGAGGATCAGTCCCATATGATGGAGGGTCAGTCCCATATGATGGAGGATCAGTCCCATATGATGGAGGACTGAGGATCAGTCCCATATGATGGAGGGTCAGTCCCATATGATGGAGGACTGAGGATCAGTCCCATATGATGGAGGGTCAGTCCCATATGATGGAGGGTCAGTCCCATATGATGGAGGATCAGTCCCATATGATGGAGGACTGAGGATCAGTCCCACATGATGGAGGATCAGTCCCATATGATGGAGGGTCAGTCCCATACGATGGAGGACTGAGGATCAGTCCCACATGATGGAGGATCAGTCCCATATGATGGAGGGTCAGTCCCATATGATGGAGGATCAGTCCCATATGATGGAGGACTGAGGATCAGTCCCACATGATGGAGGATCAGTCCCATATGATGGAGGGTCAGTCCCATATGATGGAGGACTGAGGATCAGTCCCATATGATGGAGGGTCAGTCCCATATGATGGCGGATCAGTCCCATATGATGGAGGATCAGTCCCATATGATAGAGGACTGAGGATCAGTCCCATATGATGGAGGACTGAGGATCAGTCCCATATGATGGAGGATCAGTCCCATATGATGGCGGATCAGTCCCATATGATGGAGGATCAGTCCCATATGATAGAGGACTGAGGATCAGTCCCATATGATGGAGGACTGAGGATCAGTCCCATATGATAGAGGACTGAGGATCAGTCCCATATGATGGAGGACTGAGGATCAGTCCCATATGATGGAGGATCAGTCCCATATGATGGAGGGTCAGTCCCATATGATGGAGGATCAGTCCCATATGATGGAGGGTCAGTCCCATATGATGGAGGGTCAGTCCCATATGATAGAGGACTGAGGATCAGTCCCATATGATGGAGGACTGAGGATCAGTCCCATATGATGGAGGATCAGTCCCATATGATGGAGGGTCAGTCCCATATGATGGAGGACTGAGGATCAGTCCCATATGATGGAGGGTCAGTCCCATATGATGGAGGACTGAGGATCAGTCCCATATGATGGAGGATCAGTCCCATATGATGGAGGACTGAGGATCAGTCCCATATGATGGAGGGTCAGTCCCATATGATGGAGGACTGAGGATCAGTCCCATATGATGGAGGGTCAGTCCCATATGATGGAGGATCAGTCCCATATGATGGAGGATCAGTCCCATATGATGGAGGACTGAGGATCAGTCCCATATGACACTCAACAATAAAATGGAAAACACCATCACTTCCTAATCTCTGTGTCTTTGTGTTTTCTGATCTTACTTATGGTATCAGTGTGTAATGCAAGTATTTACTCCATTACTATATTCTGTATTTTTATTTAATAATGAATTCCATATGTCTGTCAGATTAATAACATTTGTCATATTGTTATATATTAAATGACCCACGGAATATAAATATAACTGAGCATCAAACACAAACAGTATTTTTTTGCCGACACAATCGTTCATTTTTCTTCAGGTTTGAAATTGAACAGGGACATTACCAGTTAAGCCTTGTGGCCGTGTCCTCCTGTCCCACTCCCTGAAGGGGTTTATGGATTATGCAATGTGTTCCCACTCCTCATAAGGCAAACACGCCATCCCCGGCACAGGAATCCCCTTTTGCTGTAACCTCCCAATAAGAGAGTTTCCCCTCCAGTGCATGACTTATAATTAGCCTATTCTCTCTTTGTGCATGTGTGTGTTTGTGTGTCCCACACGTGTCTTGTGTCATTACGCACATCACATTCCACAATCACAAACAGCCATACCCGCCCTCCGCCCTCCTCTGTCTCCAGCTTCTTTCCAATGGAACTTCCTATATAAGGACACTGTTCTATTTGCTCCAATAAATCACCCTGCCGGTTGATAGCTGTGGCCTGTTTTGTGCCAAAGTGTGTGTGTGTGTGTGTGTGTGTGTGTGTGTGTGTGTGAAACTTGATGACAGACCAAAGTCTAACATGAAGGACCATCAGGCACCTTCTGGCCAACATCAAGGAGGTGTCATGGTGCTCATGAAGGAGGAACAGGCACTGAAAAACTCAGGAGGAGACAGGATGAGAGATGAGGCAGAGGGAGGGATGAAGAGAGCTGGATGAGGAGGAGGAGGAAGAGGAGGAGGGAAGGAAAACAGCAGAAACACTGAACAGTGTGGTTGCAGTATGTGCCATATAAGGAAAGTGGGGTCTGTATGGAATCTCTGCAGCTTTCTGTGTTCCTGTAGCACAAGCAACCACCCCAGTGACTAAATATGGTCCAACAGCAATAGCATTGTTCAAACAAAGGCTGTTAATTACCTGTAGGACACTGGGACTGACAAATGGCTTACACTTTCAGTACAGTGCATAATGGCAACTCCTTGTATGTCATTTTATTGCTGAGAGTATTGGAAATTTGATTTTGCAGCTCTTAATCTGAGAAAAATAGACAATGCATTGCACATTTGATATTACTGCATGGCTGGAGTCAGTGAAAATCAATCACTTCTCTTTCATGTGCCGATCACCTGGAATACAGAGTAATGTCTGACCAGTTCTTTTAGAACTTTAGAGCAATGAATACAGCAGTAAAAGGCTACAGGGACAAGCAAGAGGCAGAGAGAATCAACATGAATGAGCAACACATGTGTATTTGTCACAATACATTAAACTCAGAGGGTTATCATATCTTTTATTGTGGATAATTAGCCACTAAATTACACACGATATGTGAATAAAAAAGGCAGGACTCACATGTAAGCAGCTCACGTCTCAAATTAAACAGAAGCAGCTTGATGACGTACATACGGACGGTCTCTCAACGCAGCGCAGTACACCAACATACATTAAAACATATAGGGGGAATGCAGAAATACTTTGCATTCAGCATGCTTAATGTTTTGTTTTTTTAATTCACCCCTGGTGTCCATAGATGGCCATCTATTGGAGAGAAAATATGTTTATGGATATGTTTGACCCTGGTGGAATGCAATTGCATTTCTAATTTGAGCCCCGGGGGCAAACATCAGTCCACTGTGCTGCAGTCAAAACTATTTATACAGCTGCCACTGCCACAGTGGAGGAGAAGAGCTCCCTGTTATAGGGCAAACTGCCATTCATACAATCATGTGCCATTGTTCAACTTCCTTTGCAGTTTTTTTTTTTTAAGAGAGCACTCATGTCTGGCGATCCGGGTTTGCTTTGAGGGATTGATTCTTTCTGGTATAGCAGCAGTAGTCTATGTTTTTTCTTTCTAGATGGGGCTGCATCAAGGAGGCAAAACACTCCCTTTGTTAAATATTATGGCCTAATTCTTTAAATGGACTAATCTGAGTGTTATGATCTTACCTAAGCCTCAATAATCAAGGATAAGAG